>NC_138584.1:33169435-33732056 GCF_964289735.1 Phaethon aethereus | reverse complement strand
GGCAGCCCTGCGCGGGCGGGCAGGAGCTGTACAGCTGTGCGGGCAGCCCTGCGCGGGCGGGCAGGAGCTGTACAGCTGTGCGGGCAGGAGCTGTACAGCTGTGCGGGCAGCCCTGCGCGGGCGGGCAGGAGCTGTACAGCTGTGCGGGCAGGAGCTGTACAGCTGTGCGGGCAGCCCTGCGCGGGCGGGCAGGAGCTGTACAGCTGTGCGGGCAGGAGCTGTACAGCTGTGCGGGCAGCCCTGCGCGGGCGGGCAGGAGCTGTACAGCTGTGCGGGCAGGAGCTGTACAGCTGTGCGGGCAGCCCTGCGCGGGCGGGCAGGAGCTGTACAGCTGTGCAGGCAGCCCTGCGCGGGCGGGCAGGAGCTGTACAGCTGTGCGGGCAGCCCTGCGCGGGCAGGATGTGGCCGCACCCCGCGCCACGGGGACCCGCGCTGCCTGGGGCCGGCTCCCTGGCCCTGCTGTTGTCACGGGCTGAACACTGCGTGGCGGTGACCCCCCGGCCAGCCGCTCAGCCCCTGAACGCCGCACGCCGCACCCCGACACGTGCCGTGCCCCCCCCAAACCGCGGCGGGGTGCGACGCCCGGCCAGAGCGGGGCCGCTCGCGGGGCCCGTCCCGGGCAGGAGGGTGACAAAGGAAGAAAAAAACCCAAAACTATTACGCGTAACCGAAATCCTCTGCTTGGCCCCATCCGAAGCTGCTTCAAACACCAGCAACGGGGGCGGGGGGACGCGGGGCAGCAGGGACCCAGGTGGGACCCACGGCAGGACCCGCTGCCACCAACGACCCCCTCCTGCCAGGAAGTCTCCTGTGCAATAAAATACGTTTTTTAGTTGCAGCAGTCTTCTCTCCGCGGAAGCTTGCCGTGGGGTTGAGGGTGTCCCCAGGCCGGTCCTGCCGTCCCCCGTGGGTCAGCCCTTCACCAGCACCCCTGCAGCCCGCCGGCACGCTGCCAAGCCGCGACCGGGCCCAGCTGCCGCGAGCAAAGGCAGCGTTCGGCCCCTCGCGCGTAACCGCGTCGCCAGCGCGAGCTGCGCCCGGCGCGCGAGTCCGAGCGCTCCCACCAGCGACTCGTGGGGCGGGTAAGCCCCCGACGCGCACGGGTGTCCCGAGAGAGCCCGCCCCGGGCGGGCGAGGGGGCTGCGGGGCCCGTCCTGCCCCAGGGCTTTGCCGTCCCCGAGCTGCCGCAGCGCTGCAATGACGGCGGTGGTGACGGCACCTGGCCGAGGCGGCGGAAACAGCCGCCGATAGACCAGAAGCTCGTGCAGCGAGCGTGGGCGCGGGGACGCCCTCGGGGATGGGGGACCCCTGGGCTTGGGGAGCCCTTGGGGACAGGGAGCCTTTGGGGACGGGCCCCTTGTGTCGGCCCAAAAGGGACGTCTGGGAGAGCTAAACCGCCTAAAACACATCTTAAACTTCAGCTGGGCCACAACCTGCCCTGTCCCTCCTGGCCAGCCCTGGGGTCCCAGCCCACGTCCCCGCTGCCGGACCAGGAGACCCACCTCCCCTTTGCACGGAGGCTACCGATGCCGTGAGCCCTCGGGCTCTGTTCCAGCGCCGCGGGCTCGATAAAATCCGTGCTTGGTGCCCCAGCCCCCGGCTCCTTCCTGTTTTTGACTACAAAACTGTCAGCGCTTCTTCTTTTCATTTCTTTTTTTTCTTTTTTTTTCATCTGTAGAACTTTTAGGCGAACCCTCAGCCAGCGGCACCTAAATCTCCCCGGCTCGCAAACCGCTGCCGGCGCTCCGCAAACCCTTGCGGCTGGGTTATGGCCCGGGAAGTGCTCCGTGCCGGCCGGCGCGCAGAGGGACGCGGTGCTGCGGACCGCGGTGCGCTCGGGGACGTGGGGCGTCCCCGGCGCGAACGCGACGGACGCGAAGCAAACCTTGGTGGGGCCGAAATGCGAGCAGAGCTTTCAGCCTCCAGGCACCCAGCACCCGTTGCTGTAAGAGCACATTTCTAAAGGTGTTTTTGCTACTCGTGCAAAACCGGAGGCCACGGCACGGCTGTGGAAACGCCCGCGCTCACCCCCAGCTCCTACGGACCGGGGGAAGACAGAACATGGAAAACCGGCCCCACACCCAGGCGAGCCGGCACAGCGCCTGGGCGCCATGGGAAAAAGCAACACAGCTGGTTTATTATTTTATTTCTTTGCATCATGGTTTCTGTTAACAACGCCGACCTCCGGGTCAGAAGTTTCCTGGCAGCGGTGGGGGCTCAGCGGGACCCTCGTCCCCGGGCTCCGCTCCCGCAGTGAGGAGCGGCTCGTCCCCAGGATTGACGCCCGCAGGTGGGTTTACAGCCGGTGGAAATCCCCCTGAAACCCCAGCCCTGTGGCCTCAGCGGGAAACTATGCCCTCGAGGGCAAGTCACATCCGCCACCAGTGCTGGCAGCAAGGCGGGGACAGCGCGTGCTCCCCCTCGTCCCGCGGCCCCTCCGGCTGGGCTGGGGTCCCGCACCATCCGTCCCGCACACGCCCCAGCCCCTCCTGCACCCGGCCCCAGAGAGCGTTGCAGGGCCCGGTTGCTTTCCCTGGTTGCACATTGCAGTTGCGCATCACAGCTGCACAGCTCGTTGCACACCATGGCTGCACAGCTGGTTGCACGCCGCGGCTGCACAGCTGGTTGCACACCCCGGTTGCAGACCTGCAGCCACCCCCTCTCCGGAAAGGTGTGCTTTCTGCACCCTGTTTTCCTGCGGGTTCCACTTTTCATCCTGCTTTCCCCCCGTATCTGAGCAGCGGCGATTCCCAGCCCCTCTGGGCGCAGCCAGGAGCTGCTGGGGGGTCGCTGGAGGCAGCACGGCCGTACCCTCGAGAGGACCACCGGGGGGGGGGGCAGCCACCCACCCGCACCGTCCATCCGGGCCGCTGACGAGCGAGGAGGGAGCACCGCGTCGCTGCCTCCAGGCAGACGGGCTTCCCATGCTGCGGGAAACCACGCAAACCCCACGGGTGCTCGGGGCCAGCGGGAGTTTCGGACGCGAGGGCAGCAAGGCAGAGCCAGGACGGTCCTTGTCCCCGAGGGGAGGAGGAAAACGGAGCCAGCCAGGCACCCCGCGCCTGACCTGGGATTTCCCGCCCCAAAACTGGAAGGAAAACAGGAGGGGTTCGGCTTGGGTTCGCAAGGTAGCTGCCATCGGAGCGGTTTCTCTGCGGAGGAGGAGGAGGAGGAGAAGCGAGAGGAAGCTGCTGTTTCAGCGCCAGCAACACCGGCGTGCTGGCACGCGCTCGCGGTGAAGCCGCTGCCCGGCAGAACTGGGTCACTGCAAGGGACGGAAGCAAAGCGAGCGCCGGCTGGCGGAGCGGGGCGCGGGCCGAGGGGAGGGGGCCAGGGCAGAGCACCCCGCGCCCGTCTCGGCCCTGCACCCGGGCACACCGCCCCCCCCCGCCCCCAACGTCCGCCGGCTGCGGGTCGCAACGTCGGCCCTTTGCCGCCTGTCCCGGGTCGCCGCCTTCTCCCCCCAGAACTGCAAACGGTTTTCCGGCCCGATGACCCGTTTCCCCTCTCGCGCGTCCCCGGGAGCCGTGGGCGCAGCCGGGCGCGGCCGCCGCTGCAAAGGCGCACGTAAACCGTACGCGGGGGCGAAGTCACTGGGGAAGAGGAATCGCCAGCGGCACCGCCAAGCGGCGTTCGCCCGCGGTTAAAGCCCCGGGAGGCGACGCGGCTGGCGGGCACGGGGATGTCCGCGCTCCCAGCCAGGCAGGCGCCGAGCGCAGCCAGCCCGCACGTCAGCTGCCGAGCCGGGGGTCGGCCGAGGCTGAAGGCCCCCTCCACCCCGCGCGGAGGGGTCTGCGCTGGCGGTCGCGGCTCCCCGGCAGCGCGGGGCGGGAAGGCGCGCGCAGGAGCGGGGATCGGAGCTTTCACGAGGCTTCACTGCGGAGCCAGCGAGCCCGGGGAAAGCCGGCGGAGACCCCCGCGGCGCTTGCAGCAGGGTCTCCTCCGGGCGCCGCCGGCACCACCCGCAGCGAGGGTGGCCGCGGCGGAGTCTCTGGTGGCGCAGGGTCCCCGCCACCCCCCCGCCTGCCGGCAGGATGTTTTTTTACTGGAAAGTCAGTTGTTTTGGGTCAGGCGGGGACATGAAAGCATCCCGCAAGCCGGCCCCGGTGCCGCCCCGCGCCAGGCGAAGGCTGCGCTGCCGGCCGCGGCCATCGCCTTCCTGTCTGCAGCGCCTTCCTGTCGCCGCTGCCAGCGGCACGGGCCCCGCTCCGCCGCCGCTCCGGGAAGGCGAAGGTCTCGCAGCCGGCACCATGGCCGCAGAAACCCTTCTCTTCCCGTTCGTAAGAGAAGGGCTCTGCGTGTCCCCTGGGTTTTGGCCACGGGAGGGTTCAGTTTTACTGTACCCCCGGTGCCGGCCGGGTCCCAGCCGAGCACGGCGAGCGCGGCCGCCTTCGCCGGCGGTCGAGATACTGCCCACGCCGGCCTGTTCAAAAAAAAGCAGCAGGAAGAGCCGCAGGCAGGGTCATGCTTTCATTTATTCACTTCATATAAAAATCTCTTAAGAATGCATCTGAACACAATATATAATACTATAACATACATTGTGTGAAACTTTTGGAAACAATAAAATAACCACCTGGAACAATGCAGTGTTCAACAGACATACAAACCCACTGATCATGCACAACTGTGCTATTTTCATTAACTAGTTAGTCACAAGTTGGACCAAAAGCTTGAAACATATTTTACAGACTGAGATTGACACCGCTCACGATGCCGGACAAGCTTTGTCAGAAGAAGTTTCACAGCACAATTATTACATCAGTTCACATTTTTGTCATAGAAATTCACATTGGGTTGTTCGGAAATTGGAACGTGACATTTAAAAGCCGGCCCGTTCACGGGGGATTTCTTTTTTCGGTTCCCCCCACTCTCGGTTTTCAGCACTTGCAGCCGCTCGCCCGCTGCCCTGGGGTCCGGTGTCCCCCCTCCCGGCTCGCCGTGAAGACGAACCCCCCCGCGGGCGGCTGCCACCCGAATGCCCTTCCTGGGTTGCGTCTGTCTCTTCAGCTATGTTCAGGTTCTTGTATTTTATGCAATACAAAAGGTTACAAGAAAAAAAGGCAACTCTTAGTCCGAGTCTTCTACACAATTAACATCGCCGCCGACAGGCAATGTTAATTCATATAAATTAATAACTTACAAAACATTACAGTATATACATTACGTAATAAATACACTGTTATAAACAGTAATGGAGGTGTTAGAGCTCAAGGCAGTGCAGGAGGAGGACGGTGGGCCTAAACCTAGGAAACGTGAACGACAGGCGAGAGAAAACACAAAGATCCGAGCGTGCAACTTCCAGTGAGCCAAGGAGCTGCCGAGGGGGAACGCGCGTCACACGCCGCCTGATCACGCTTGCTTACACAGGTACTGCGCTGTGCCGTGGAAACAACCTACCCTCTACCCTGCGCACAACAAAAGTAAAACCCCGCTGAGGAAAAAATACTGTTACTCCTAGCAAGCCAACAGAGATGGTGCACGATGGCATGAAGTGACTGCAAGTGGGTCGCCTGGGGTATTAAGACGACAATTAAAGGTGCAGTAATGCAAAATAGAGGGTTCCCCTTCTATGTAGTCCGTAAAAGTGATTAACTGCAATAAAGTGACAGGTATTGCCCATGAAAAAAGGAAGACTGCTTCTTGTAACAGGAAGAATCAAAAAAGTATCCGTCAATTTTGAAACACTTTGTGTCACTTTTTATACCAAACTCCGTGTATTTAATTAACAGACTCTTGAAAAGACATGAAAGTGTTTACAAAGAAGGCACACAGGTCTGCAGACAGGTGGTCAGGTGGACAGGTTTTATATGGAGAGTTATTAATCAGTAGTTTCTATCAGTCTAACTGGTATAAATTCCCAAACTAACAGTATAAAATCTCTCAGTTGTGTGTCATTTACTCTTCAGTCACGACCCAAGCCAGCTCCAGGACAACACCACGCTCTTGGCTGACAAGGCTTAAGCCACAATGTTAATCACCTGTTAATTTCCTGAGCAATCATTCACTACACGATCCTTAACCCTGACTCCAGTCTCAAGTAGCTGGGAAGATCTTTGAGCCAATGTTAGACACAGGCCTCAGACCCAGGCTGCAGGCTAGTCCGTGCGACTGCTCGCACGTTCATTAAGTGTTTAAAAGCCACTCACACAGGGACAGGGCATTATGTGTCGACAGGAGACGTATCTTCTGTCACAATTTCTACGTTGGCCTCCCTCTGTGAATCCTCTTCCCCTGGGTCGGCCACGCAGAGTGTCTTTGTATTGCTGAAGTAGCCGATGCTCTCGCCGTCCTTCTCCGGTCCATCCGAATCCTCCTCCTCCAGCGTCAGTTCAAACTGGAACTTCTCCATCAGGCTCTGACAGTCCCTGCCCCGCTCCTCCAGCGGAGGAGATGGGCTCTGAGGTATCATGCTCTGGTACCAGTTCCTGTTGTCCTCCAGCGTGTCCAGGATGTCCTGGGCATCGGGCTGCACCAGGTCAGCCCATGTCTCCCAGAGCGGATGGACGATGTAGTCAATGAATCCCACCTGAGAAACACAGGAACATGCACGCTTAGCGGAAGGGAACAGCTAGGAGCAGATGGGTGTCTAAAAAGTTCAAATGCTGTTAATGCACGATTTTTACAAGCAAAATACCCGCCCCAGAGCAAGTCCCCAAACCAGCACAACCTAGTGGCAGACAGAATCATCCGATACCCAAAGCTGCAGCTACCGCATTGGGCTAGGTTGAGGTCTTGTCCAAAATCAAACCTTGGATGAAAGTTTAACTACAAGCAGGAGCCACCCGGAAACTCAGCGACGGAGCTGCCCATCCTACCCCTGGCTGCGTGCATGATTTTAAATACCCCTGTAGGCATCCCTCCCTGACCAGCGGCTCAAGCCCTGCCCTGCAGAAGTGGGGGTGAGCCATCGCTCTGAAGACACGACATCCCACCGAGGGATGCCTCTTACCAGCTGCTAGCGCGCAGAGGCGTTTTAGACCATCGCTGCCTCTACCCTAAGCGTTGAGAGAGTTTGCTGTCTCTCAGACAGGGCTCCCCGGTGACTGCGAGCAAGGCTGGCGCATTTACGGCCACGCTGCTGTTACTGATGTGGCTGGCGGCTGTGAAAACGCCGCCGCTCCCAGGGCGAGCACCCGCCCGAGCGCCGAATGCCACCGCTTTTACGGACTGAAGTTTGACCTTTAGGCATATTTTGCTACGGTGGGTAGTTTTGTACTTGAACTGTTCTGTGGTGCTGCGTCTTTATAGACATTTCAGCATTCCTACTCTGCTCTGCCAAAGCAGCCACCGTCTTTCTCTGGCCCTGGTAGAGCTTTCCTTTCCTTTCAGTTTGTTTTGGAAAGAGTGCAGAAAACAGGTCAGCTCATCCCAAGAAGTTACTCCTCCTGCACGAACGAACGCGGACAGACCGCTGTTGCCCGAGTCCGGTGGAATGACGCGCCAGCGGTGGAAATAGTGGGGGTTGCGGCCGAGTCGGTCGGTCCTTCCGCCGGTCGGCGCGTAAGCTCTGAGCTAAATCATTTTTCAATTGTCTGACTAAGAGGACGTACGTCCAGGATGGAGAAAACTGAATGGCCATAAAGAGGATTGAAATTCTTCCGTCTTGGCAGAATGTGTCACTTCTCGCTCCGCTGGACAACATTTCTGTGCAGCAGGAAAATGGCTCTCGGAGGGGCCAGATTCAACGTGCAGATGTTTGCTTTGGAAATCACACATGCCTCCTTCAGACACAACAGGATGTCAATAGAACCATTAACATTCAATTGTAACATACTGTTGAGGCAGCTCAAACAAAAAGGTGATGAAAATTTCCTGCAGCACATGTTCCGGAGCACTTTTAAAGTGAAAAAAATCTCCGTATGGTTAGCTGATGGCTTTGCCACCACCCAAAATGTTCAAGGGCTATACAGCACCAGTGGCTAGAGATCGGTCACTTCGTAACGAGGTCATTGTTCCTTTAAACAAACAGCCCAAACCACGGAATAGCTGGCCAGATGGTTGAGCACTGGTCTTAAAATATTTTGATGCAAAGAGGTACCCTTTAGAGCTTTGAAATACTTGCATACTATTTTCCCATCAGTTCCTCATTTCAGCCCAGAACGCACATGCCACCTCCATTTCTTCTTTGCCACTAGTTGGGATTTCAATGGTAGCCATTTCGTGCAATTCCTGTTCTTTTCACATAGCAAAAATGCCATTTTAAAACCCCTCTGAAGTGCGTACGTGAAACAAAAAATTAACTGGAGCTCACATGCAGAGCACATGGGCATTTTCTGGCCAAGCCTGGCCGAAGGATTCATTTCTTGTTAGGTTAACAAATAAGACAGATTTTTCCAACAAAATCACCATGCGGTTGAGTGAATAATTTTGAAACCACTTGGCTTAGCCCTAGAGGACATTTGGAAATAATTATCATCAATTTTGTTACTTATTCAAGCTGAAAAACCTCAATGATGACTTGCTCGAGTCATTTGAAAACAACAACCAAGGCACCATTATATAAAGATTGGAATATGTTTAGGCAAACATAAATTACCAGCTTCATTACAGACTAAGCGGGTGAAATTTTACAGCCCGTGCTACACAGGTCAGAACAAAATCTGACCTTGAAACCGTTTAATCTATGAATCAGAACGAGGGATGAGCCAGTTAATCTCAAAACCCAAGACATACCCAGCTCCTTTTAAGGTTTGTATTGACATAAATAATTATTTCTTTGACTTGACCCAGCACACAGCAGCTCCGTCAGACCTCGTAACTTAACCGGCCAGATCACGCACTGCAAAACGGTTCTGCACGAGGCTGAGTAATGACTGACATCCAGACTTTTCCAGCGCCCTGACGCGGGTCTCGGCTGCGAGAGGCTCCTAACCCGGCAGCTCAAGGGAGTGGCATTGCTCTAACAGGGGGTATAACATCTGTAGATTTAGGAGGTGCTAATTAAGGAGGCTGGAGGGCATGAAGGCAGAAGAGACCTGGCAGAAGGGGAGATCAGAATTGCACTTTTCAAGCCTGGGGAACAAAAGGAAACCAACTCGCTCTGGAAACTGGGACGCAAACAGGGCAAGATGAAGATGCATTTGGAAATGAGGAGATGCCAAGGGGTACATAAAGGAGTCTGAACAGCCTCGCCGGTCTGTATGAGCTTCAGGCACGGCTGGATGTCAGGGTCAATCAGAACCAACCCTCTGAACAGTTGGCTGTTTGCCTAATTGTGCTAGAGAAAGCAGATGAATTGTGTCTCCTCTTTAAAAAGACAAGCTTAGGCAGTACAAAAATGCAGCTCACGGCCAATTACCTGTGATTTTTCCACTGACGCTGTGTGTTTGTCGCACATCGGACTGATTTCCATTCCTCTTTCTCGCTCTTTGTCTCCCTGCTGGAAGAACTCCTCCATGATCCTGTCCGTCCACTGCCGGTACAGCTCCAGAGACTTTGTGGGATTACTCAAGTCCGCACAATGTACCATATTTCGGAGAACCTGCAATTACATTAATCAGAAAACTCATAAAATCAAATGGAAAAAGAGGATGGTTTCAAGCTGTATCTGCTTTCTTAATTCAGAACATTTAACCACAAGACTCTTCGATTATGCAACAGCTTATAAAAATACTAACATCATAACATCTCCGTATATGAGACGAGCTGCTACAGTCCGCCTCAGAAGTAAAACAAGCTATATGTTTTTCAGACAACTTGGTACTTACAGAGCGTGCAGTTGTGTTAATTACATCATATAGGCTTGTTTGTGAATGCAGGTGCTTCCCACCATTCAAAATTTATTTTCATGCTCTCAGATGGTTAAATGCTCCTACTTTATTAAATGAGTAATATCCCTTCCACACACACAAAACATGCGCCTGACTAACTGTGGCTGCAAGGATTTAGACAACCGAGTGACCTGTTTTAACATCAGCAGTCTTAAATAAAAACGTAAGGAGAGTTTTCCCATGAGTCTGTTCTTAAGGAGCTGGGCACAGTGGTGAGAAGGTCGGGATGTATCTTGTCCTGCTAACCACCTAACCCCCGTTCCGGTACTGCTTTGTCATTTCTGGAAATCAAGGATTAGATTATATAGCGAACAGATTGTGCATCACTGATTTCAGCTCAGCGCGAGTTGCTTTAGGAATGGAGTTAGAAACGAAATTCTTGCCATCTCGCAGTGCTACGGCAGTCTTGCTATACTTTTTCGACAGGAGAAACAAATGGCAGAAAGCAGCAAGGAAATTCGGGAGCCTTCAAAAACTCACCCTTACAGATTAATCTCAGAAGAATGTGCATGTTTGGAACTCCGTGCTCCAAGCGTTAAAAACATAATCCCCTTTACCTAGAAGATATGGGACCACCCTGTACCTCTTTGTGGTGCAGCACAGAAGAAAATGGTTGCTGAAAACGTAGGTCAGTAGCTCCTATATATGGTCCATTTATAAGCCACAGTAAAAACAGGAGCACGGTTCCTTCAACCCTGAACAAAACACCCAAAATCGAGGAAACTCAGCTATCGTACCTGTATTCTGTCTGTGTAGTTGTCCAGAAGCAGGACTCCTGAACTGGTCACTTTCTTAGTTTCCACCATAGTCTTCAGATCAGCTAACAGACTCATATGCTTGGACATATCTGTCGCCAACACCTTTACAGAAGTGAAAACACAACCTCAGTACGGGCAGCCACACAGAGCAGCCTGTTGTTTGTTGAAGAGGAGGAGCAGGGTGTGCCTGGTTCATACCATGTCGATCACCATCTTCCTGAGCGTCTGACGCTGCTTCTTGCTCAGGTTCTGGAAGATGTCACAGTGCTCCTCTTGAAGCAGTTTGAAACCCACGGCGAGATGGTGGTTCTCCAAGACGGATTCGTCGTTGTACATCAGGGCTAGTTCGGAATCTAGCAAAGCAACATAAATATGTGACCCCAGCGTGTGAAATGTGTGATTTCAAACAGCAAACGCTTGTCCTGGGTACTGAAACGTCTCTCTGTATGCAGTAAATCGGCAAAAGGTTTTCTTTTTTTGCTTCACGTGAGCCAAGAGCGTGCGGTTTTCTAATCTGAGCACATATGTATATAATATAAACAGCCCTTTTCTGGGTTCTAATGAACAAAATAGTACTCGGTTGACTTGGTCATGGGCTTCAGAATCACTGACAACAGAAAGCACGAACCCTGCTAGCGCCCTTTCCAAAAAAGAACAATACCCATATTTTGGAATCCAGATACATGCTTAGCCTGTTGCAGAATACAAATATGAACCACAATATTTAGCTTTATCGTTGTCAATAGCAATAGCATTATTTATCTTGTATTAATAATAAAATTTGCACTCAGGACTGGAAGAATTATTATGCGTTAACAAGTAGTAATATTCACAAGATTCAAGGGCCCTTTGCAAATTGCACTACAATAGCTTCCTTTGTTAGGAATTTCATTTTCATTACTGCTTTATTTCAAAACATCCAACCAGTTTACTGCACAACATTTTGAGAAAGCAATGTGGTCCAAAAGTCGTAATTTGTGATCTCGCTGTAATGGAAAATGCATTTCCACCAGTTTCCAAGTTTTCAGATGAAATTATTATGGTATTTGAAACAAAACTCACTCGTATTAATAAGAAATTGATTGGAGACACCAGGGTGATCCACATCATGAATTGCAGCTGCAAAAATCGCAGCAAGGATTTCCAAATCAGTGAAGACAGCCTAGGAAGGGAAAAAGGAATTTGTCAGAAAAGTCCTTATGTTTTGTCTCTCAACAGTTTGGGAGGCTGATTTAGAGAAACAAATTATGCTTTTAAAATTAGTTTTCTGAGGACAGGACATTTACTCAGAAGAAAGGTCTACAAGCAGCATGTGCTCTGTAAGATGAAACAGATTCCAAGCAAAGCTGTGCTGAAATTTCTTAACGGTGAATTCCCTGGCAGTAAACCGAGCCCTCAGAAGAGCAGGCAGCACGCAGCTTTTTGCAAGTCCGAGTGCTACTGGCGACTGACTCAGTTTAAGGTTTTTCTTCTATGTTCACAGAGGCAGTGTGACGTTTTTAAGCCACCATCCCACATTAAAACGTGACGCCTGACAGATAGACGCCCCGTCCCTGGAAATACCCCAGGTCAGGCTGGACGGGGCTCTGAGCACCCTGACCCGGTTGAAGATGTCCCTGCTCACTGCAGGGGGTTGGACTAGATGGCCTTTCGAGGTCCCTTCCCACCCAAACCATTCTATGACTGTACGATTGCCCAACACAAAGCACTTGGCTCAAACGCGGTAACTCACATCGAGCGCAGGAGTAGAAAGCAGGACATGCGTGGACTGGGCAACATCAGCAGCATGGAGGCTGTTGTGGTAAGCTACGTCCGAATGGTAGTGGTCTTCTAGCGTCATCATGTACGTTACAAAAGTGTCTGATGAGATCTTGAATGTTTTCAGTAGATCTCGCTCCTGTACAATAAATGGTACAAGCATACATGCACATATCAAATGAGGGTGTCACACTGTAGAAGGCAACAAAACAGAAAGCAATTCTGAATTAAAAGAACAGCAAATTTCATCAGAAAATCACGAACCTGAAATATAGCGTACATGATGCAGGTGAGCGGCCTGTTGTGGGAATACCTTGCGACATTAAATATGTTGAGACCCCACTTATTTAAATCTTCCAGTTCCTTTTGAAAGGACAAAAAGGGAATGGTTACAATACTTTTCAAGACAATTCTGCATTTATCACTTGCATCACGTCTTTTGCGTTTTCCCAAGGTTTAAGAGGATACAACATCAGTGTTCATTATGGCAATTACCCAAGCGCATGAACACGCATACCTAATAAAGCACACCAACAGAGTAACTGTGAGGGGCCGATGCCAAAGCGCTTGTACAAGGAGACGACGTTTCTCCGTGGGGCGGGGGAATTATTTGTGATGTGTGTTTCCAGAAGAAATGCCCTGAGAGAGACGAACGCCCCAGAGCCAGTTTGCTGGACAGAGCGTTGTTACATGTTCCTGTGTTCGGTAAGTGCTTTCCTCAGCCTTCACCACCTTTTTTTTTTTCATAATTTTAGGGATATTTTCAAGGAATTTATGAACATAGAATATGCTGTTAGGGCCTGGTAACATTAATTACAGCATTTGTAATGGCTTCAGGGATATTCATTCCAGGTTGGGGGGGGGGGGGCAGTCCTTCCAGCCAGTCCATCCCCAGCTTCCAGAGAACACCGGTTCCCCCACAACTGCAAGAACCTGTCGTACCTTGGCCAGATGGTCCTCCTTTTCTGTTTTCACACCAAATCGTGAAATGCTGGTGTTATTTAAGCTTGAACTATGCATTAATTTTTTCACTCCACTGATCTGTGTCATGAGCTGCTGTTTTTTCTTCTTCTCTCTGTCTTTCTGGGTGGGAGAAGGAATCTCCACATCGTTCTGCTTGTCTGTAACGAATAAAGGTGAAATGAGTCAACACCGTTTGCAGTGCGAGCACCCATCACACCCCCCAAAATCAACCCTTAGCTTTGCTAAGTGGCTCTGCACACCAGTTCAAACCCACGTGTTTCCGCTGGGGGCCTGCTCTCATTTTGGGACTGAACTGAACCAAAATCAAGGCAAAACAGTCACCTAACCTCTGTTTGCCCTCTGCAAGACTGAACCTTCCCACTGAGCCCCGCTGGGACACGAAGCGCCGGGCTGCTTTCACCTTAGCCGTTTCCAAGGTGCAGCACATGCCCAGGAGCTAAGCTCTCCATGCCTGAAGGGCACTGGGTTCTGCTTATGGCAGAACTGTTTAACCGTTTTCAGCAAAACAAAAAAACATATTCAAACACCACATTTTTCCTCAATAAAGCACGTAAGCATATATTTTCACGTTCACTCTCTTGACACTTATTAGGGCCAAACCCATCTCCATACCCCCTGCTCTTAAAACACCAACCCAATAACAAATTGGTCTCTCTGATTTATTAAAGGTTTGCCCGTTACAAAAGTATATAGAATAACATACGGTGCACAGGCCACATTTCTGTTGTCTTGCTCAGAGACAGTAACAATATTAATGCACATTAAGCAGGCACCCAGTGGGGCCCAAACTTGGCTGTGGAGATGTGTTTAACAAATAAATCTAGCCACATGTGCTACTTACTGCCTTTACAATTGATTTATTTGCTGCATTAAAATGAAGATACAGTGGTTCATTACTTTCATACTAACCATTTTTTATGAACTTTTAGAAAATGCTACTATAATCTCTTTGGACCTTTGCATCTTTGAGGACCTCCGGAGGGGCTAGGCATCTAGGCATTAGTTACTTCTGCCTTGACTTAATTAAAAATCTCTGAAATAAGAACTACCAGTGTGTCTGCAACACTGCAATTAAGAAGGAAGGCATTATTCACAGCAACAGTCAAGCTGACATCAACGGGTGTTTCCCTTGTGTGTTTTTGCTTAACAACAGAAGGACTTTCCTCTATATAATCTCCTTAGCAATGACTAACACTAAAGCAGTGTAAAATGCACATTCTTGAACAGAAATCTAATTTGTTAAATCATGATCCTCATGGCTTGGCCATGGGGGTGTCCCCAGGGTGGTGGCAGCAGCAACACTCCTCACCCCTTAGGAAAGGGCATGTGCCGAAAGGCCATCATCATCTTCCCCATATATGTGATGTGGCCAGACACTGTTCTTCATCTCTGCCCTTCGTAGGGATCTAAAGCTGGTGTCCTCGCTCTCGCTGACCAAATACGACTGCAGGACTGGCCCCGCTGCAGAGGACATCATCCCTTGGTGCCTTCCTCAGCTCATTTAATAAAGCCAAGAATTGACGTGGTTTTAGTATCTATAAGTTATTCCCATCTTACAAACACCATTTGCAGATAAATGGTCCATTTTGTTCTATCCATGTAATTCTTTTTTTCCATTCAACTTCCTCAGTTGTAAACTCCTGGTATCTTGTACGTTCTTTTACTTTTTAAACCACATTTTAGGGGAGGAAAAAACCAATTCATAAAGATGTAACAGCACGGCTTCCTAAAAAAGCTTTAAGATCCTTTTAAAAGCTTTACTCATTTCTTACTAATATGAGCAATCAAGCTGCAATATGGCCCAATCTGGAGAGCCTGCACCACTCGGTGTTAAGACAGCCCTCGTACTGCCGCAAAACGGCGAGGACGTCACTGTTACAGAGGATGTGAGAAGCAGCAGAATAGGATGAACAAGACCGTCGTCAAGACCTGCGGAGGGAAATGCAGTTACCTGGCCCAGCCCGAGTACGAGCAATAATCCAGCACCAGCAGCGGCTCCAGCTAATTAGCCCCTGCTGAGATACGAGGTCCGCCGTGCCACGCCACACCGGGGCTTTCCGCTGCAGCACATCCTGCTCCAGAGACAGATGCCTACTGGCAAGAGCTGCTGAACAACAAACTCCCTGAAAATGCCACGGTGGTCACGCTCCCCGGCGCGCCGTGCACGCTCCAGGCTCTGCAGCTGAAGCAGTGGCCTGCTGGCGGGCAGCTAGGCAGTCTCGCTTCTGTTCCCCGATTAATTCATGTTCTGGATGGCACCGTTAAGCTGAGTGATAAGACAGGGCCAACGGATTCCCACAAAGCAGCTATAGACTTATATGGATTATTAATGATGTGATGTGTCCTAAATGCACGCAGTAGTTCCAGCTGCAACCGGCTATTGAAATCACTTTAAAATCCCTTAATGGAAATAATTGTGTGTCATACGGTGAATGCGTTCTGGGCCATCTTAACCGCAGGGCACGAGTCCCCCCCGAGCTCCGGCATCCCACATACACTCAGCATTTGAAGCTGTTGGACTCAGAGATATGTGTATGAGGGTCCTGTACTAAGCCTTGTTTTATACGCAAATGGTCACAAATTCTCAAGCTGCTTGAAAAGACAGAAAATTATATTTTTCATAACAAGTATGTTTTGTAAACACAGAGGATTAATTCATGCCAGTAGTTCTATGAGCTCCAACAAAACTAATGACATGCAAAATAATTCTCTTTACTCCTTATTCTGACTTCCAGTGAAAAATGAGGAAATATCTAATATATAAAATGTCTGGGGTCAAGCTACTTGTCTGAACCCTCTCTCTGAAGGGGGGAAGATGCAGCTGTATGAGGCAGCAGTTGCAAAGACGAGAGCCTGCTGTTGGGCTTGTGTGACTTTGTCCTCTCCGTAAGGTCAACACAAAAATCAAATATTGCATAACACAGCTAGGGGTAGCTTAATTCAATCTGAACTGAAGAACCTTTTGATTTGCAGAGGGAATTCTTTTGTGGACAGACTTATTCAAACACTGCATTATTTTCCTCCCCATATCCATTTTGAAAAGTGAAAAATCAAAACATTTCAATAATGCTCTGCCCCAAAGGAAAACTGGGCACAAGTATCGACTGGTGGGTATTAGGCTGCCATTAATCGTTATCTGTGAGTCACCCCAAGCCTGGGATGCGATGCCTTACCCAGGAAAGTGTTGGAAATGTACTCGGACACCTGGTTACCGGAGCGGCTCATCTCGGAGAGGTGTGTCAGCTCCCGGTTCAGCATCCTCTTGAACTGGGAGGGGAAGAGCACAGACACAAAGATGGCATTTTTCTGAATGCCTTTCCAAATTGATACAGCTTTATCACAAGCAAGTCCACAAACAAGACTTTAAAAGCAAAATTCTGGAGGTATTTGGAAGGGACTCAGAGACATACGGTTTCATTTTAGATACCGTTCAGCAGCATCATGACTAGATACTTCTTTTCAGTACGCTGAACTACAAAATTCATTTCCTCCAAAGACGCACGTTAGCTTTTACTGTAACAAACGAGAAGATAACGTTTCAGGTAGTCTCTCTGAAAGATCAAATTCTCGTATTGGTTTTAAATTCCACATCCCATAACCTTCTTTTGTTCTGCATTTTATAAGTTTGCTCCATTTTGAATTATGCAAGTAAAAAGATAATTGCATACCTTCAGAACGTAACAGAGGAAAAACATGCCATAAAGCTGAAGATCTGCTTGGATCATTACAGTAAAATGTAGGATTTAAGCACTTGTTTGCCCAGATATACATGCTATAATCCTCCTAATTTTCTAATCACACATTTTCACTGCTGCATCATTTTATCCCGCAACAGTGAATTCCCAAAGGAGAAAAAAATTTACATACATGTACGCTGCATGCACAGTACAGACATCGGTTTATCTCTTGCCGTATAGTACGCATAAATAACCATTTAAAAAAGCACGTTTTCCTTATGGAGGTTTTATCCAAGCAACACAGCACAAAAAAAATCAGTCATTCATAAGCTTTCAGGATTTAAACCCACCTTAATATAACCCCAAGATACAGAAAACAAATAGTTTGCTTCAGGCATTTTGGAAAACTCCACGCCACCGTCCACAGATCCTCACGGAAAAATCGCCGGTCAGACGGGAGAGGTCCTCGGGCACACGGACACCCCCCTTCCCCAGTCAATAAAAAAAATCAGCGTTCATCAAAGCCCGAGATCCCCCAAAGCCCGGCAGTCGCTAATCCCAGACAAAGCCAGGCTCGGCATAGCATCTTTGCAGAGGGCTGACCGGGGGTGTATTCGCTCGCAGGAGAGAATAATGAAATCGGGGATCGCAGGAAGAACCGAGAACTAATCCAAATGTGTGCAGCCGGGTGGCTGGAAGCACTTATGAATTATGAATCGTCCTGGTTGCTCAGCTGGCTGAAGGGGGTCCCCGCTCCACGCTAGCCTTGCTCAGCCGAGCTGCGCGACAGAACAGCGATGCCGGCTTCGGAGGGGTTGCCAGCTTTAGTAACACAGCCATCTTTTGATAAGGAAGATTAAAATGGAGTAAGCTCTGTGCATATTTAAATAAGTCAAAAGTAGCCTTCTCCGTTTCGGCGTTTTTTTTAATCCTCTTCGTTACAGAGGCTGAGGCTTTTCAAAGCCAGTATTCACATACGGATTTTTAAAAGCATCATTTTTCACGTTCGCAGTGCGATCACAAATTTTTTTCCCCCACGTGGTAAAGGCCAAACGTAGCAATGTACCAAAATGTACCTTTACAAACTGGAAATATTTTTCACGTAGAGGGTAGAAACTAATAATAATCTTAAATCTGTAATGCCAGCCTGCAATCACAAAGTAAGATTTTAAGAAATTCTTTCTTACAAGAATATGTTCACAATCCAAATTTCAAGATTCAACCATTAACTTTTATTTTAAACTGAAATGCAAGCACTGTATTAGGAAGCCGTAGCTGTCCTTTTAGCACGGAACCAGGAGGAAAGCACGCTGCACCGCGTTCGCGACAGGGATCGCGGCGAGGAGCCGTCGCCGCCGGACGCGGCGCTCCCTGCCGCCGGACGCCCTTGGTGATCGCTGCCTGTAACACGCCGCACGACCGCGGCCAGGATTCCGAAAATACAGGTGCAGTCTTCGGTCTAAAACGATTTCCTTTCTCCGGCCGCCTTGATTAAACGTTGTCAGCCTCGCTCGGCATGACGTCACGAGGCTTCCCGGCGTGCGTGGGGGCAGCCGGGGCCGCGTCGCGCCCCCAGCCTCCGCTGCCGGCCGGCGCAGAGCCTGCCCACGGCCCACGCGCGGCTCCCTGCTGGCCCAGGCCGCCGGACCGGCACCGAGCGCCACGGAAATCGCGCCTCGCTGCCCAGGCACGCCGGGGCACTGACGGGACACCCGCTCAGCCTTTCGGCCGCAGGAGCCACGCCGAGCGAATGACGGCGTGCGCCCAGCTTCTTCTCTCCTTACAGTCACGACTGTCGGAGCTGGACAGCTGATGCCACCTCCCTTTGACCACGCGGCTGCTCGGACTCGGCCACCACCACCGCCTCTGCCGTCTTCTCTGGCAGCAAAACCCGCCTTGCCCTGCCAGCGCGAATGTCACGCAGCGAGCCCCACCTCCCCAGCCGCTCCGCCAGCTTAAATACTGCCTCGTGGGATCGGGGCGGGACGTGAAGGTGTGACGGATGCCATCTCGTGGGATTTAGGCAGGAGCAGGATGTGAAGGATGCCATCTCGTGGGATCGGGGCCGGGGTGGGATGTGAAGGATGCTGGCTGCCCAGGAGGGCATCTCACAGCGCTGGGGCATGGGCTTCGGCTCACAGCGTCTCCACTATAACTTCATGCCAACCAAGAGCGACAAAAGCCTTTTTGGAACTCCTAAGAGAAACCTTAGTGATGGAGAACGAGTGGCAGCAAGAATGAAAACCAAGTAAGAGAAAGCCCGTGGGAGGAGAGGAGAGCTCCGACCCGACCATTCCTCAGTGACGTGTTTTCGCCGGTCACAAGCACCAGCCACCAACACGTGAGCACTCCCACAGACTTACGGAGAAGCATGTGCCGAAACGTTTCTCTGGATCGAGGCCTTTATCTTTACGAGGAAAACACCAAAATCAGATGGTCACACACACAACTTTTAAGCACCGCTGAATCAGTCGGGTTTTCTCTTCAATTGCCCCTGTCAGACAAATAATCCCAAGTGGTGGACAAACATCTGAAAAAAATGCCTGTACCTCGCAACTGGCTTCATGAAGCGCAGAGGGTAGCTGCTGCCTTTTCAGAGGCACAAAGCAATTAAATGGCCTCCACAAGGTCACCCAAGCCATCTGCAGCGGTGATGAGGGCAGATAAAAGACCTCGGGATTCTCATATCTGATCTTTAACCAGAAATCTGTCCCCTTCATCTCCTCCAGCAGCCTTAATCTTGCTCGCTTTTCCAGACTTTTAATCAGCAACCTTTTATAGACGCAGACAGCAGTATTACAGCACTGCTAAAAGGACTATCGGGGCCAAACCCAGCCGAGACACCCACAGCGCAGTGAGAATACCCACATGCTTTGCAAAGCTTATTGCAATTTACCATCCGAGTGATGCCGGCACCCAAGCGGGATTTACTTAATAACACGCTACCCTTTTAAAAACACCGCAGTTCAGCACGGACCGAGGCATGCTGGTGCCGCGCTCGGTAATCACGTCGTCTTCTCTGCTCGTGGCGGGTATTTGGGATTTTTCCCGAGCTTCCGTTGATGTCGGGATGCTCTGGAGCGACACTGCTTCCTCTGAACCGCTTTGCCACTTGCCTGCGGGGAGGAAGCGCGTCGCTGCCTCTGCACAGATCAATGACCGATGTCATGCGCAAACCTCCGTAACGATCCCTTCGCTAAATCGGTCTGACAGCGAAGGGTAAAACAAACAGATTGCACGCTAGCAATGAGAAAATACCAACTGCTCTGCCATTAAGCAAACAGAAGCGTCGCTGTTTTAAAGAGCTCGTGCAGGCCCTCGGCTCGGCAATTACCGCAATGCCCATCAGCAGCACGCGGACGTGCGTTGTTATTTTCATAATTAATAATCATCTTGGTGCCTTTTACAACAGAAATAAGCACTGATAACGTCGCGGACAGCTGGGAACTGAGGCACGTGTAAGAACACACGTGCGCACACACGAGGACGCGCACGGGAGGGGACGCCCGCCCTGACTCGAGGGGGTTTTCCCTTAAAAAGAAGCAAAATCAGGGAATGGGCTTGGGGCTCCCTTCTCTCTACCCCAAACTCTGATCACAGGACCTTGCAGTTAACACATTCAACTGATGAAAAGAGTGCAGGTAACGTAAATAAGACGAAGCCCCGACTGAAATTTTTAGTAACCAAATGCACATGGCGGTACAGCTGACCTCCCCAGCAAGTCACAGAGGTCTAAAACCATCTGGAGGGCTGTGTGGGAAAAAGCCGCCGCATCGCGCGGAGCTTTCCTGTTTTGCATGCTCTGAAGTAACTGCAGAAGTCATCTGAACCAAATTAAGTCTCCCAGAAATTGAATCATTCTTTGATTACCAGCAGTGACCCTTTCTCGTGCATCCTCTGGTAGAGGGAATCACAGTTTCTTTCCAGCTTTCCAGTCGTGCGTGCGTGCGGTGATTTCCGTGATTACCGTTGGGAAAGTTTGCTCACAGTTCCCCTCCTGGCTGCTCACACTGCACCCTCGCCGCTCGCCGGCGGTCGCACTATTTGCTTTTACTTCTTCAGCTGCAGCGTGGGGCTGAGCGCTGGCCCCAGCGCCAGGCTCCGCAAGGGCACGACCGTGGCACTTCGGGACACGGTTTAGTGGCCATGGTGGTGTTGGGTTAACGGTTGGACTTGATGATCTTAAAGGTCTTTTCCAACCTTCGTGACCCTGCGACTCTGCGGGTGGGCGGGCGGTGGCATTGGCGGCGAGGGCACGGCAGCCCCTTCGACCACTCGGCAGCTGGTCCTTCACCCCGTCCGAACCAAGCGAAGCTTGCTTGCCTCTGTTTTTGTGCAGAGGAATAAAACTTGGCCTAATTTCCGATAGGGTTTGCCAGACTTAGGAGCCCAAGCACGCTGGGAGCGTGCTGGCTCTGAGGCCACCGCCTGCAATACGGGGTGGAGACCAGGGCAGCATCCAGCCACACGTGGGAGATCTCCTCGGTGCTTCCGTGTGGAAAATCCCACCTTTCTGGCTCTTTATGGAAGAAACAACCCTCTCCCACTCCTAGGAAGGTTAGGGAGAGCCACGCAGCAGCACACAGAGTTCTTGGCCTTTCCAGCCCCACACTGGCTCCGGTGATAGTCCTGTTCCTACTCCCCTTTGGAGTAGGGCATCAGAGGTGTTCCTGCTGCTTTACAGGGAGAAGAAAGACAGGAGGATGTATCTGCTGCTGATGTAAATCCTTTGAAGTCGATTTATACCAGCTGGGGTTCCCTGAGGCCAAGAGTCCTTATGCAAAGAGGCTGCTTAGAAAAGTTTTAGTCATTTGCAGGAGCTGAGGGCAATTTCAAGATAAAAGAGCTGCTAAGATGCTGCAGGCTCCAGCCCCGAGTACCTAGGGAGAGCGTGGTCCCACCCCGCACTTTGATGGAGGAATCTCAGTGCAGATCTCCAGTGTGTAAAAATGTTTATAAACGCTGTTCCCGGCGACCCACCCTTCTGACGCAAACATTGCATCCCTCGCTCTTCCACCGCTCCTAGAAATCCTCAGAACAAAAGGATTTGTGGTAGGAGGGTTACTTTTGCCTTTGATTTCCACGCAAAGGCAGCTGGGCTGAATCTTTCTGAACTTAATTGCCCAGGTAAATCACTTCGGTTTCAGAGACACAATTAAACTTTGGTGTAACTCCATTCACCCCAACAGCTCTTCTCCTGGGAATCACTGGACGCCCGGCACCGGCAGCTGGGAAGAGCCGACACTCACCTGCCCGTGTGATGGAGCGGGAACGAGAATCCAGCCGGAAATTAATTACACACAGGAGGGAAATTACTCATACGTGTATACGGCAACCAGGTCAAACAGCAAATGTGTAACGCTTCTGCCCGGACCTCCGGTCGCTCGAAGGGAATGGATGTGACATTCACGCGCTACTGCAGATTTTTAAAAAAAGCGAGATTAATCTCATTGCCTGCGTTGGAGAAGCTAGAAGAAACATTTGTAAATACGTAGCTCTCCCTTCCTGACACAGAGACACCTCACCCTCAGGCAGACGGAACTCCAGGGGTTAGGATTTTGCCCGAGACAGGGACAGCGGTCGGTACCAAACCTCGACACCCCTGCTCACGGGCAGGGAAGCGGATCTCTGGCGCACGAGCGCCGTGTCACTCTCTGAAGGTTATTTTTCATTACTCCGTTTTTTTCGCCGAACTACCTTTGGAAAACCTGCCGGTTCTGGAGTGCTGGAGCATTTCTTTCCAAGTCAAAAGAGTCAAAATTCATTCATTTGTAGGAGCAGCGACCCGATCGTTTATCTGTGCTTTCCTGATGTTGCATCGCTTACAGAAAGGACTGTGTCAGACAAATTTGCAGCTGTCCTTGTTACTTCATCATTGCTATCGATTTTCCTTTTTAAGCACTCACATGAAGGATGATGGGAAGGTGCATTTCAATGTTTAAAGAAAAAAATGAGCCCATTTGACACTGATCAGTACTAAAGGAGAAAGTCTGCAGGCATATTTCAGTGCCTGAAGAAAAGTGGAATAGTTGCAGTCAACTACCAGTCATTAAAAAAATCAAATGCTTTTGCAACTCTTTCTAGTTCTTGTTTCCTAAAACAATATAGTTTTTAATGTGCTAGAAACTATTTTTAATGAGATACAAAGTACTATTTGGTTTTCGGGGGTTTTTTTTTGTTTTCCCTTCAGCTTATTTTTTAAACCAAAAAGTAAACACGCAGTTATGAACTCTCCATTTTCACATCAAAGGAGAGTTGATTTATATGTAAGTTCAAAGGAAGACTTTAAAGGAGTAACATCATGACCAACTTGTTGGCCTTATGTTATTAGAATAATTTAGAAATCCACAATGTAAATGTTGATAAATAAATAGCACGTTGCCATAAATCAGCATGTGGCTGCTCATGAAAGCAATAACATATATCTGATGTAGACAGAACAATATTCAGATTTTACCCGGAAAGTTTAGCATTTCTGAAAGCAGCAGAACCTCCCTTGGGTGGGACGTATTTACGCAACACGGAGCTTAAAAAGCGATGAAGTGGAACCTGAAGCAGGAGCGTTATCACCAGTATGTTTCCAGCTCATTTCCAGACAAATGAGACTTGAAATATGTAAATTGCATTAAAATGCCGGAAAGGAAAAACTCCTTATAGGATCCTGCCCAAGGAAAGCGCTGTGAATTAGCACTGCTTGGAAACGGTACTGAGTTTCCTTATTTAAAAGCAGGCTCGGGGCATGTTACTCACTTGCTGGGAACTGGTAAGGCAGAAGAAAAACCCCCTCCAACCGATGCTGGGGAATTGGTAGGGTCATGGAGAAACCACCCCGTTTACTTTCCTGAAAATGAATGCGTCATGCGTTTACAAGGTGTGCCCGCCTGAGTTTTTGTTGGCACAGGGAGAAAATGCCGACCGTACCCTGCAGGGCCAAATCTGCTTGCGAGCTCCTCGCTCGGGGCGGTCCTGCCGCAGCTACCGCCGATGAATCCGAGTCTCGGTGTGTCCAGTACCACTGTGTTTGGTACCCAACAGCCCTGGGTTTCGATTTACGTTTGTTTGGATTGACATGCAATGCCAGGACTGAGAGAGTTTAAGATTTCACGCTTCGTGGTGTGACAAAGCACGTACGGTGTGTCTCCTCGGGCGGAAAAGCCACAGCGGTGGGGTATGGCCCAGTTCTGCAGCTTGAGCCGAAGCTTCGGGTTCCTTTGGAAGAGGCTCAGGTCGGTTCCTGCTCCATCCAAAATGCTCTTCCTATACTTAAGCACAGGTCTCTCCTAGGCAATTAATACCTGCGACTATATCTGGAGCCTACAAGGAGGAAGGATGACACAAATGACGTATTTCAGGCAAGGGGTAACTCCCAAGACTTGTACCACCTTTTCCAGAGCAGCTGAGCACGGCGTGGTGAGCCTTCATACCAGGCTGTCATCCCAGCGCCGCTTTTATTCTTCACTCGAACAAGAGGCGAGTCAGTAAAACCAGAAACAAGCCAAAAGACTTGTTCTGCAAAATCATTTTTTGAGTTTTACCAGGTGGAAAAAAGTTTGTCGTGTTAACTGCGAAAGGAAAATCAGGAAGAAGAGAAGATGGGCACCAGCCCGAGTTGAAGGCTAGGAAGCAAGAGCAAAATTAACACCTACAGCAGCTTGTTTGTTGACATAAAGTTGATTAAAGAAAGACCTGACGCAGCTGACAACACCTGTGACCTCGAGAGCAGATAGCGCTCCAGAAGCTGCAGATCTCAGACCAGAATCTTTGTCAGTCACACCCATGCAAACCACACTGATGAAGCCTTGAGTGCCGAAGGAAGCCAAACGACTACGTAAAGAGAGCCCACAAACCGGAGAGGCTCCCCGGCCACTCATCCCAGGCAGCGCAGGCAGGGAGCAGGCAGCGGCGTCCCTGCTCTGCGGGGCTCAGGGGTGAGCCACAGGGAGATGCTGGACATTCAGGTGAAATGTGCCTGGATTATATTCTCAATCTTCAGGAAAAAAACCAAAAACAAACCGAAAGAGAGGGAAGCGCATTTGTCATTTAACAAGAGAATAATACAATTAAACATGGGATTTTGTTAATTGGATGAAGCAGCAATTTAAATTAAATTTAAATTTGAGTCAGGCGCTGCAGTCATCATTTAGGCAAATCCAGCTGGGGTTTTACCTGAGCAGGAGAACAGGCTTTGGAAAATTCAAATAACTTTGTGCCCTGAGATGACTTTTCCAAGATGCCGATAATGAGGAAAACTCTGGCAACCTTTAATTGACAGAAGTCTGTTTGCTTCAGAAAACATAGAATAAAGAGTAAGTTCTGTGGAATAAGTCAGTGTAGCTCTACAATACAGTATCCCTCTCCCAAAAACGTGGCAGTTGGTCCTGCCAAAATGAAAAACGAAGTCTAGTGCAAGCACCAAAACCATACGGAATAGACTAATTAATGTAAATATATTTAAATGAAAAATCCTTCTCACACAGAGATAGGCAAATGATTTGCAGAATAATTTTTATGTAGCATTTGCCCAACTGTGCTAACCTGGCAGGGAGGTGAGGCACTTCTCGTTTGTTTGCTTTAAACACAGAGCAAAGGCTTTAATCAGAGCAATCTCTCCCTCTAAGAGCTCTGACGGATGAGCCTTCAAACCAATACATCTCCACAACATGTTTTGGCTTTGATAACACAACATCTTTCAATTAAGTTTCACCTAGTGCAAGTATTTTGATCACCAGCTGCCCCACCAAAAGCAGTTCCTCTGCAACTGGGTTAAAAACCAAAGAGTTTGGAGTCAGGCTGTGGAAACTGGCCCGGTCCACAAAATCAGGGTCAGGAATAGGACTGCTGCAAGGATTAAATCGTACTTTGAAATCCTTCACAGCTCACCCTCATCCTGAGCGATGCTTCCCCTCTGAGATTTCATGCGTCTCCAGTATCCTCATTTCACTTCCAGAGAGGTCACTGCTCCGAACAGTTAGTCACCCTCTGGTCCTGCCCTCGAATCATGATTCATTTTGAACCAACCTGCCTTTGAGCTATTATTTATTTAAGCCCCACCCTAATGTGTTATAACGTAAAAGTCTGAGAATGCAGAACTTTAAAACCCATCACATCCCAGCACAAGCAGAAATGTTTAAAGGATGTGCTAGAAGGTCCTGACCACCGTAGTGTCCTGGAGGACAGTAGCTCCCTAGAAAGGCTCCTGGGAAGATGGATTTGAACCAAAATTCAAACCCCAAAGTCTTCATCTCTGCTGCAGCCATCTAGACGTGCACCAGCAGCGCCTATGACACATGGCCATGGGATCTCCCTCGTATGGGCTTTTCCCACCCGCTTACTGCAACAGTCTCAGAAGATGAGAAAGCATCTGCCACTCCAAGCCACTTTGCTCTAGAAGGACATCGCCAACGGTGGGACTGGCTCCTCATACTGTACCGAGACTTTCACAGACAGTGGGGCAACATTCCGGTATTTCACCTTTCTAATATTGGAATCAGTTTAAGAAAACTGGCTGGAAACCAACAGCCCAGAGGGCTCAAGCCCACATATGGCCCCACTATTCCACCCCACTCTTATTATGATATATTATATATTATAATAATTTCATAATATACAATACATAATACAGATAATAAAATTATTGTTATATATTATGGTATATTATGAAATATATCATATTTGATATAATCAGAACGATTTATTTTAGAGACCAAAGAGCAGGGGAGGAGGAATAGGATGGATACGGAGACAGATATCCTAAAAGTCCCTTTCTGATAGCAATGAGACCTGACACAAAGGAGTGGACTCGGACCCAACTCCCCAAGTCTTGAACATCCATGAGGAGCTTTGAGGGGTTTCACAGGCTGGGGCAGAGCCCCCGTCCAGAGCTGGCTCCTCCTCACCCAACAGGCCTTACTGGAACCTCATGTTCACCACTCCCAAGTATCCCTGTTAGAAAACCCGGCTCCCGCATCACGCGCAGCTTTGCCTTAAGAAATGCAGTGCCCTGTCCTCCAGAACAAGGACATCCTCAACACAAATGAAAAGCCATCAAGATAAACCAAAGACGGGGTGAATATTCCCAACCTCAGATACAAACAGCTCCTACCGCAGTTCTCATGGAGCATAATGACCGTCAAGCCTCCTGCTCTGCAGACAGCAGCTGTATGTCCAAGAAACAGTTAACTGCCGCGGAGCACGCCAATGACGACGTCAAACCTGACACAGGCAACGTGCCTTAGGGCTCTGCAGGGACCAGCTCTGCGGGGACCGCTGCGGAGCAATGCCAGGGGCTGCTCCGACTGGGGAGAGCTCTCCCAGGCGCTCGGCCGCGGATCCCCGTTTCCACAACGCGAGTCCCCAGGCGAGGGGAATACCGGCGTGCGGCTGGGCAACCGCGTGCGGAGCTCAGTGATTCATCCAGCTTGTAAAAACAGGAGACGTGGAAGTCTCTTTGTTTCGCTGGCTGCCGCACAAGCGAACAAGCCTCTCTTTGTGCAGCGCTCGGCTATTTTAAAGGATATTAAACAAAGGAAGTTACAGCAAAAGCAAGCGAAAGACTAAACAGCTCGGCACCACTTAAGGGAAACATCACGTACGAAGAGGACAAGGTTCAGGGCTGACGGACTGGCAGGCGAGCGAGCGTGGAGGCTGTGCAGCCTGGCACATACGCTGCTGGCACTTGGCCCCGCGCCGCGCTTGACCTCCACCATGGACCTCATGAGTTTACATTACTGTCCAGATGTTTATTTAGCCACTGTCTCCTGAAAGCTAGGTGCAGCCTTGCTCCTCTTTTCTGACCGAAATGCCCTTTGAAATACACGCAAAATGAAATCAGTTCTGTTTATCTTAGTGGCTTCTGGCTCACAAAGCTACCAAGATAGGAGCGCGGAGCCCCGTCGTGCTGCTGCCCTGAGCCCCAGCCTTGGGTGGCAAGATCTGAGTTGCGTCATTCAGCACTCGGCACTAACGGAGACGTCTTTAAGAGTTGGCATAAGAGAGTTTAGGGATTGACTCTGCAGCGTTTGCAGCTGTGCGGGCAGCACTGGCAGCGAAGGGTCCCCCAGGGAACAGTTCAGGGAGAGAGGCAGGTTTTTAAAGTCGCGAGGGCACGAGTCAGGCACCGTGATGACAACACCTCTGTCTACTCAATATTAGAATATCCCCACAGACCACAAATTATGTTATCTGTCCATTTACTTACTCGATGGACTGCAAATACCTCTAAATAAGACTGGTCTAATTTAAGAAGTCGTCAAGGGGCTGCTTAAGTCCATTTAGATATATCCATTTTACGTGACCTGGGCTGTATCCTGCACGGACAGGCGTGTAGCTCCTGAGAAATAATACATTTTCTCCACCCCTCAACGATATTACAGCCCCATAAAAACTTGGAGCTGGCAAGACCAGCATTTCAGCTGGGAAAAAATACTTGCCCTTTTTATGATTCTGGGGATGCACTGGGCATGTCATACCGCAGATCCCACATGCCCTGTTAGGTGGTAGAGCTGAGGGGGTCCTGCGCTTCCGTTTGCAGGACAGGCGAGGCTGCAGACAGCTGCCTCATGCCCCACACAACATTGCAGGGTGGCCACCAAGAAAGAAAATACCTCCTTCTTTACCAGCAGGCCCATGACTCAGAAATCCTTCTGACAGACAGCAGTTGCCTGAGCTGGAAGCTGGACAGGGTGATAAATGCAGGAGAAAAAAAAAAAGAATATGTATGTTACAATAATGTAAGTATGTGCGGTCTCCTTCTACAGGCAGCACTGTCTGCCTACAGAGCTTTACAGGTAATTCTGTTCCATTGCAAAGCTGCAGTGCCACCTCTGCTCGCAGCAAAAAATTAGTGAAATGTTAGGAAAAGAAACTCCCTTCACGTCGGTTGCATTCCCTGCAACCAGGCAGTTTTCCAGGTAGGTTTTTTTCCTCCAATTTACAGAGTTAAGGGCACCAGTGCACAGTCAGTTGCTCTTTAGCAGAGGCTTGCAGCTGGAGCAGCACAAGGGACTTGGGCTGGTTTGCAGATCGGGCATTGCTCTGATAACGCGTCAGGACTCGATGTCGCCGATGACGACAAGACACCTGGGGAAGAGAGTTCCCCTCTTTGCCAGTTTTCTGCCCGATCCCCGCTCGCAGGACTGCAGGGTCCCACTGAGCAAGCGGCAGTGCTCCCTCGGCTCACGTGGGTGTCAGCGCAGTCAGGCTCGTTAGCTCACAGTAAGATTAGCTGCTCATTTCCTCACTTCTGAAATTAACTCGTATCTTAAAAAAAGTATATGCACATGTTTGAACCGATGTTTTCCAAAAACCATCAGCTTATAGCCAGGATGCCGTCCTGCATGGCGCTTCCCCCCAGCGATTCCTTTTTGGTGCAGGACTTCTGAGAATCGCCCTGCGAACACGTATGCCGAGAGCCTCCCCCTCTGCCTGCTGTTGCTGCAACTCTGGATTTTCAAAACTACGTCTGTCAGGAAGGAGACAGGAAATTCGAGTCACACTTGCAACAGCTGTGCCATGCCTACTATCAGTCTGAAATGACGTAGTTTGGCTTGGGTGGCGCGGGGCCAGGAACTCGGCGAGAGCGGAGGTCAGGAAGATAGGTCACTGTTTATACTGCTCTTGCACTTGGGAGCGTGCTGAGTCTATTTGCTTTCTTCCTATCTATACTGTTTTTCTTTCCGTTTTTCTTTAATAACGTGGAGCCCAAGCATCCTGTTTTCAAAACATCTGACTGTTTTTGCTATTTACCGGTGACAAATTGAAATGCCTCTGACCGAAGCCGGCGGTTGAGTTGGGATACTTGGCGAAGGGAAAAACCTGACTGATGAAGGACCGTTGCAGCCTCCTCACAAGGTGCAGATTTCCAACCCAACGGCTTCTCGCACTGCAAGATCACTCTGCAGATTGTACATCTGCCACCAAAACCCCAAAACCACAAACCCCCGAACTAATTTGTGTCAATATTTACCGCTGAGGAGGAGAGGAAAGCGAGGTGTGAGGCCATTTTATGCTTTTCTTTCACAGATGAAAACGATACTGGAAGTTGACCAAAAAACGCAGACATTTCAGAAACTGGGTATGAAAGAACAAAGGTTTAGGAACCTTTTGCTCGACCCAGCTGTAAGCATGCAGAGGGGTCACAACTTTTAATTACTACAATAAGCAATTTAGTTAGTCTTCCACCTTCAAAAGTCCAGATTTGGCACTTGGCAAAACCAGAAATAATCTCAAAACGAAGGGCATCGGTGTCCACCTGGGAGATGCAGCCTCCTCTGCAGCCTAAACCTTTCTCAACTGTAACCCTGGCTTCCCTCAACACACACTCAAAAAAAAAAAAAATTTCCTTTCTTGAAAGCTCATCTATAAAACTTTTATTGCTTCCTTTGCCCCTGCACGTTGTGGTAATCACTGACAGAGGAGGAAAGTGAATAACACGGGATTTCTTTGATCAACTTTTTCCATAAATTCAGTTTATGATTCAGCGTTTCTGATTTCATTAATTTCCAATTAGGAAAAAAATAATAATAGTAGTAATCATAACAACATAGAGGCCGTGCAGTACAACCCAGAACTGGGTTTAACCAGGGCAACCGGTCCAAGGCAGGGATGCAGCAGCACAGCCCGCATCCCGACCAGGAGCAAGCCGAGCCTGGCACCGTACGGCTGGCTCCATCGGACAAGGCAGGCTGTAACACCGCGTTAGGGCAGAAAAACCGCCCCAGAGAACCCGCGGGACGGGGGTGGGGGGCAGCCAGCCCCCACCTGGGGGGCTGGCGGGGCAGGGAGCGGCTCCGAGCCGGAGGCAGCCACCTCCGCAGGCTCAGCTCTGACCCGGGGGGGATGCCGAAGCGAAACTGGGCTGCGCTGCCGGCGCTCGGCGGGACGGAGCTGGGAGCAACAGCAGCTGCCGAGAGCTGCGCGGAGCCGGGCTGGCTTTCCTCCCCGAAGGCTGCGGGCACCCCGCGCTCCCTCCTCCTCCACCTCCTCTCAGCACAGCGTCCTTTCCTTAACTTTATATTAGCACTTTACTCCTTGCAGGACCAAAAAAAAAAAAAAAAAGGCGAGCAAAACTGCCCTTTCGCTCACGGCGCGTTAAAAACTCAAATAAAGTTAAAAAAAAAACAGGTCCCGCGAGGCGGACGGGCAGCAGAGCCGCCTCCGGGACGGCTCCCGGGAGCGGAGCTCGCTCCCGACGCGCGGCCCGTGCCTCCGCACCCTCACCGGGCGCCGGCAAGCGGTGCCGCGCCAGCCCACCGCATTAAAAACATTAAAAACAACATTAAACGCTTACCCGAAAGACAAAACAGCAATAAAACAACGTACCACAGCGTTTAGAGTTTGCCATTATTACGGACAGACAATGAAGATAATTGACTTCTGAAGTGATAATTGGGTAGACGCGGGCATTCTCGCAGCGTTTCTGGCAATATCGGCTCCGAGGGGACGGCGCCAGCTGAAACCTCGTGTGCTCCCCGGCGGCGGGGACCGCGCTCCCCCCGCCGCCCCGGGGCCTGCGCCGCTCCCGCCCGGCGCAGGGGCGCACCTGCAGGGGCCCCGGGCTGCCGCGCCCCGCACCCGCGCTCACCTTGTTGGAGGCCATCTCGCTGACGGAGCGGTAGGTCTGGATGGTCTCCAGCTGATCCAGGCACCAGTCGAGCTCCTCCAGCGTCTCCATGGCCAGCTTCTGGTAGGGCTCCTCTGCGAAGAGGCAGACGGACATGTAGTCGGGCCTCTCCATGGCGGAGCCGCCGCCGGCGCCGCCGGAGGTGCCGCACCGCTCCCTCATCATGCGGCCGCCGCTGCGCTCCCCTCGCCGCCGGCGACCAAATCCCCGCCCGCCGCTGGCAGGCGGCACGGCCCCGGCCGCCCGCCCTGGCCCGCCCCGGCCCCCCGCAGCCCGCCCTGCTTCCCCCCCCGCCGCCGGAGAGGAACCGGGCGCCCGCCGGGCAGGGCAGGGCCGGGCCGGGCTGCGGCTCCGGGAGCGCCGGCCCCCCCCGCCCGTCCGCCCGCCCTCTCTCTGTGGGGCCCGCGCCGCCCCCGCCACTCGGCGCTGCTCGGGCTGCAGGTCCGGCGCCAGCCCCGCTCCCCGCCCGACCGGGCCCCCGCGCCCTGCAGCAGCCTGCTCCCCAGCCCAATGGCCCTGCTCCCCCAGGGCCATGGCCCTGCTCCCCAGCCCCAGGGCCCTGCTCCCAAGGCCCTGTTTCCGAACAGCCCTGCTCTCAACCCCAGGGCCCTGGCTCTGCTCCCCCACGGCCCTGCTCCCAAACAGCCCTGCTCCCAAACAGCCCTGCTCCCAACCCCAGGGCCCTGCTCCTGAACAGCCTTGCTCCCCAGACCTGATCCCAACCCCACAGCCCTGCTCCCCAACCCTGCCCGGTCCTGCTCCCCAACAGCCCTGCTCCCCAGCCACACCTGGTCCTGCTCCCCAACGCCACCAGCTCTGCCCTCCCATCCCTGCCAGCCCTCCTCCCTAATCCTGCCTGGTCCTGCTCCCTGCCAATCCCTGTTCCCCAGCCCCACTCCCCAACCCCACCAACCCTTGCTCCTTGCCAGCCCCTGCTCCCCAACCCCACCATCCCTGCTCCCTGTCGCTCCTGGCTCCCAGCTCTGCCGCCCTTGTTCCCTACCAGCCTTGACCACCAACTACAGCAGCCCAGCACCCCGCCGCTCCCACTCCCCTGTGCCGTCCACCGGTGCTCCCCAGCCAGCCCGACTCCCCAGGCCTGCCAGCCCCTGCTCCCACCAAGCTCTGCTCCTTGACCCTGCCAGCAGGACAACGTGCTCCTGAGCAGCTCTCGGCGTAAAAGTTAAGGTTTACATAAGCGGATACAGTGAATCATAAAATCTCCCCATGAATGTAACTGCTTCTCATAATACCGGTGACATATGCTTACCCCATAAATCCATCAAAGTTAATGGATTCAGCATTTCTCATGGCACTGGCTGAGCAGGTAACAGTGACATCAGAGGCCAGGATTGCTATGATACATGCTCAGCATAGTATCTGCCATATAGCACACATGCTGTGTACATATGTGTATATGCCCCATATGTGTATATGCTACTGCCCTCTCTGTCAAACGCTCGCTGGGGCTGCGTGGGGCGTGCCACCCGCTGCGGCCCCCCGCGTCCTCCCGCCGGTGCCTGCCTTCATAAGGATAGATCCTCGTCATCATTCACCGTGTGCATAAAGCGGTGAACATCGGTGATGGGTACTGTATAGAGACCATACGTTCGATGTTTGAAGTTAGACGGCAGAACAGAAATGCTGCCAAAGAGTAATTCAGCAATGAACTCGCAGGGAGCGCTTGGCACAGACGCTTTTTAAAGATTCAGTAAATCTGAATCTTTGTGGCATTGAAAGTTACTGGTTTTTTCTGTGCTCACAGAGCTCCAAACATGGAAAGTCATCTCGTTCTTGCATACTTCTGTGATACATATACCAAAAATCAGGTGGAAATAGCCAAAACACACAGAATGTGGGCGTATTTTCCTTTCCAACATGCATATTCTCTATCAACTCCTTTATCACATAAATTAGTTGACCCGGAAGGGCTTAAATTCCTTGTAAAAGAAAATGTTTGCATTGCTAAACTCACACAGACTAAATCATGGTTTTAGGAAGAGGAGAAAAATCATCTCAGACAAACTGAAGAGGAGCTGACCGTACATTTAAATAACAAATCCTACTCTGTTGTTGCAACGTGCTCCCCCTGCTCTAAGACTTCAAGCCTTCTCAGCAAGCACGGGGCGAGCGCCCTGTGCCCTCCTGCAGCAGGAGAAGGAATAGGCTCACTGTGGCACTAGACCCTTATTTAAGCCATTTTGGGATTTTCAGCTTCACCCAGGGTCAGGGTTGCAGGACCTGCCGCCCCTATCACTTCACTTCAAGTCTTCCGAAAGAACCCTCAGGGCAATGCAAGACCAAGAACAGAAATAAATCTACGCTTCATATGGAAGGACTTATTTTCCCCGGGGCTGAAGAAGGGTCCAGGTTATTCCCTTACTTTGTAATCTGAGTTTTGTGTAATAAAAAGGGGAAAAACCCCCAAGACCACCAAGGAAGGCTATTAGACATTACGGAGAACAATCAGAATTATGAAAAAAGGAAACTTCAGGGCTTAGGTATAGAGTGAATGGGTTTGGTACTAGGCTACTGAAAGCTCTAAATTATTTAAATTTTTCGTTTTAATTTTTAGAAGATGAGATAAAAATACAATGAATGTTTCAGACGTTCTAAACGGTTTTTTTTTTTTTTTTCCGAATTTTTAGCACAGTAGATCTGGGCAGTGGTGCAAAATGACCCTTCCCACTGGTGTCTTGCAGCGGGTGAGCTGCCTTTCTGCTTGGTTTCAGCGAGGCCGTCTGAAGGAAGCCTGTGAACAGTGGGATCCCTTCAGGCTGAAGCGTGGTTTACTCATGTGAAAATATGAGTATTCTCACTCACTCAGGCCTTTTCAACAAAAACATTTAGAGGACAATAGATTAACCATTTAAATGCAGATGTTTTGAAAACGGCCATTTAAAATATCTCTGGTCATTTCAATGGTAAAGATACAGTAAAGTGATAGTAAACAGTTCTCGTGAAGTTGAAGGGGGGGGGGAAGGTGAGATCTGCTACTGTTCAAAAGCTGTTTAGTGCCCAGTCTAGAAGAAGCACATTTCCATATAAAAGCACTGTTAACCTTTCTTTCAGAACTCGCTTTTTCTGACACAGTTTCCACTGGCCTGCCCACAGCTCCATCTGGGTCTTTGGACCCAGGGAAAGATACATCACCTGCATCCTTGAGCAGCTCTTCTTAACTTCTTAAGTGTCTTTTGGTTTTGACTAATCTAAGTATTTTTTTCATTCATTTTTTTAAGGAAACGAGTCTTGTGAAATGAGGCTCTGATGGCGTGCCTCCCTCCAGGTGTCTGCATGTCTTTCAGCTTCCCCACCCACCCTGCCCTCCTTCCTCAGTCATTTCTGAACCTGCTGGTGAGTTCTAGCTCAATTTGCTCGGCCGGTAAGTACATCAGAGATACCACATTCCTACGAGTTTCAAGAAATTAGACGGTTGAGTAGAAGAAAAAGACACTATCCTCCTCAACAGAAGGAAGACAAGCCGAGCTCAACCCTTCTTAGAAACTCAGTACCTGCCTCCTAAGCCACGCTCTAAGTGCCCCAGTCTGAGACCAATCAACCTGGAAACCACAGTTCATCTCAAACCAGCCCTCCTTGGGTACGTGCAACTCTACGAACTCCCTGTTCGTTAACTTGTTGTAACTATTTACAAATAAATTGTGAAAGCGCTGGCTATGATTCCACAGATAAGGCTAAATTTGCACCAGGTGTTTCTGAAAAACAGCATGTAAAATTAAAATGCATACTCCAAGTCCCTCATGAAATGTCGTAAGACACACAGCTATCCAAAAGTAACATTTAAAGTCGCTCTTCTACGAATGTAGTAACTTTCTGTGGGAATGATCTTAAAAGGGAATAACATGGATTTTCTAACTTTCTTAATAGTTAATATTCATGGTTATATACACCACATTAATCACATTTTAATATTTTAAAATTAACAGTACATTTCGATACTGACACTTTATAGCAGGACCCAACACAGACCCTAGGAGAAGCAGCAGCTCCTCCCTTCCTGACGCACTGCGCTGTGTCCCAGCCTGCCGAGGGGTCCCGCAGCACCAGCCCCTGCTGACGGCTCAGCCAGTGCTGCCCTCGATACCGCACGATACACCGGAGTACGATACGCCCTCGATAGCCCGTGATGCTTCCGTGCCTCTGCTGCCTGCTTTTCCTTCTGCAGAGGTGGCCGTGTGGGGCACAGGAGGGGGCTGGAAGCGGTGGGAGGGTTAAAAGGCAAGTGGGTGAACGGAGGAACCCTACAAAAGCAGGGCAAGAAGAACAAGAAGTGTCAGAGGAGAAAGAGGCAGTGCCTCGGGATTCTCTCCCTGAGCCATATATAGTGTCACTACAGGGATTCAAATAAACAGTAAACAGAAGTTTAGATGCTACGTGACATGTTCTTCCCCTGAGCCAAATGTGAGCGTCCCGCTGACATCAGGAGCGCAACACTCTTTGCCAGAAACACTCTTAAACCTTCTCTACTCACAGACTTCGATAACCTTCCTGGTACAGCTGATGCACATGGTCACTTACAGAAACTCCTGCAATTTCTGGATATGGTCTCCTGGAATACTATACGATGCGTCTTCAACTGTATCATGTTTCAGTTTCTATTTGGGTGTTGCACAACCAAGCCCTTACCCGTAAAACTATAACTGGCGCTTCCGTCATTTTTTCTAGTGCCTTACATGAAGTCATTTCCAAGACAGAATAAAGAACTAATTAACAAAAAGAGTTCATTTCAGTTTTCAAATATTACATGGTGTTTGTGCACGACTTTCGATCCTGATGGCAATTTAGCAGGAACTGAGGTGACATTTTGTCCCAGGACCTGATTTGCTGCCAGTCCATCAGAGGACAGACTGGCCGAGCCTTCAGAAGCAGCGCGCCGGATAATATTTTTCCGTTGGCACTCAGAACACTCCAGTGTACTTAAACGCAATTCATTTATGAGCCAGTATTTTGTAACGACTGCATTTTTGCTATATTTTGCCATCTGTTTCTTTTTCCTCTCCGTGAGATGACGGAACATACAGCATCTCTCGCTAGAGAAGTGACTTAGTCCATTCTTAGAAGCTTTTTCCCGTTTACTGACTTAGCCGTGCTGTTGTTCTTCGGCGGTGGGAGCTGCTAATGAATACGGACTTGAGGCTTCTTTTCATCTTGAATACTTGAAAAGCGAAAGGTTTTGGAGATCACCCTCTTTTCTGGGAGCGGTTCAGCGAAAGGGCACGTATGCACTTCATCAGAAGGCCTACGAAGTGTCGCAGACGAGAAGGGGGCTTAATACGACGAGCTCTGGCCCGACGCTGCCTCCCTGACCCCCCTGCAGCAGAGCTGCAGCCCCTCGCCGAGTACGGCTCTGCGTGCCAGCCCCCGCGCTCGCCCTCGCCGCTGGCCGGGACGTCTCTGAGCACGAGGCCGCACGAGCCGCGCAGCCCGCTTCCTCTCTTAACCCGCAAGCTCGCTGTCCCCCACCCCGCTACCCGAGCGCACCGAGCCCGCGGGGCAGCAAGGCGGGATGGAGGGGCAGGGAGCAGAGACCCCAAGTCCCCAAGCTGCAGGAGCGGACGGTGGCTTTGCCCTTGACTTGCGCAGGAGATAAACCAAGTTAGGAAACATTTTGAAACTAGATCCAAATGCCAAAATTCAAAGCGAGTTTTCCTCTCTCGTCACCGTAGACCCTTTTAAAGAAATAATACACTAAGACATAGCATGTCTTGCTTCTGGCAGAAAGCGTAAAGGCTAAAGAGCTTTAAGAGTGGCCAAAATACCAGATCCCAAACAGGTGAGTTAAAGTTGGAGAGGAGCTGCAGTTCTCCTCTTTGCTCAGGAGAATATTGCAGGTGCCAAATAACTAACTTTTCCATGATGGAGCAGGCTGATATTGCTAACAGGTTTCTATCTTGTGCACAGATTGACCAGTTTGGCAGGCGAGAAACGTCGAACGTAAATATTTGCAGACATCTTTACAAACTCAGCTCTCCTTAGCTCTTAAAGATCACATGAAGGACTGACTGCACTACTGATAAAAGACTTCATTCCTAATTCCGCAGAGAAGGAGTTACTTCTAAGGGATTGTAACTTCGCGTGTAAACTTAGGCATGTAGTTTAAGACTCAAAATGCCCCGAATAGTCTCTATCAAAAAGGGCTGCTTTCTCTGCCAAAAAATTCGCAGAGAAACTTTTGCAACCAAAGTTTTACAAACTGTTTTACACACTTTTACAACTTTACAAAAAGCCAGGCACTGCAGCTTCACGTGGTCTTCCCAACTTTAACACGGTCTATCCTATTCCACATGCAAAGCCACTTGTTTACAGTGCCAGTAAGACATCTTCTGGGTTGTTTACTTTTAATTGCATCCTGGCTGCAATAAATTGGAGCTATTTATAATTATAAACTTCTTTAACGTTTGAGGCCGGCCTTCCCACAAGCACTCTGCGCTCCGCTCCAGCCTGCCTTCGCAGCGGCAATTCATCTGAGGCTCGAGGGACAGCCACTGAGGTCACCAAAGTGCCCGTTTTCCAGGGATTCCAGTTGATTTAATAAAAAATATTAGCACTCTATCTTAACCTTAACAACCATTCAGACTCGGGATCAAATCTGTTCATTTAAAAGTAAAATTAATAAAAGCAGTTGCTCACTTTTGCCTTGGAAAGCCCTTAATACTGGATCTGTTCCCAAATCCAGCATGTATAACGTGGCAATAGGCAGGCACTGAAATGCTCCCCGGATGTTTAACAAACTGATAAAATTCAACAGAACTTGAAGCAGGCAAACACTCGTAAGAAACAAGAGATTGGAAGACAAGTGTTACGGAAGAAAATGCTTCCTAAATCCCGCTAGCGACAGGGAAACGAGCGATGGAGAATCAGAAGATTTGGTGGACTGAGCTCCGGGACGGCTCTTAGGTGAGCTGGGGCTGTTGAAGTCCTCGTGTCCTTGCATGGGAACAAGTAAATGTTTATCCTGGTGCACGAAACCGCTTGCAGGCACTGAAAATGCTGCTTTCGGAAATGTTTGAAAGCACACTCCCAGCACACTCTCCTACCTTGTAGAAATGCTTGAAAATAACATTAAGGGCGCAATTTTAAAATGTACGTACTTCTCAGCGTGAATCCATAGGACACAACCCCTGTTCCGGAGGTTTTAGGCACATTTGAATATTTTGCTTATTTACAGATATTTAAAATAATTTACAAGGTTAAAAAAAAAAAAGCATATTCAGATACGGACACCTCTTTAAAATTGTTACAAAATACACTATGAGTTTTTATCGCTTAGAATTTATCAGTGGACTTGAAGACAACCCATTTTTAATTATATAACATACTATATTTATTATAGATTATCATAATTGTTGTCATTATAGATGACAAAAAAAGATTGAGAAGGGAGATCCTCTAGTTAATCATGTGAATGACAGATTATTATTTTGTGAGCGGTACAGATATCATTAATGTTTACTGTAGGCTTCATTTACATTTCTCAGTCCTTGCCTACTAACGACTAAGAGCTTATATCTATGCAAGCCTTTTCTGTGGGATCCTCACATACGATCTGATCCTCAAAAGACTGATTCACCAGCAGAACTCATCTGTGCTTCAGCTGAGACTTGTTTGGTTTTAAGTCCTGATGCAGGTTAGAGGGGAGAAGGAGAAGGAAAAGGAGGAGAAGGAGGAGAAGGAGGAGAAGGAGGAGAAGGGAAAAAAAAGGAAGTGTGGCCTGTGTGATTTAGCAAGCTACTCATGTGGTCAGGGCTCAGATAAAAGCCACATAGATCCAGTCACCAAAGGTGCTCCCTCCAGTTCCCTTCAACAAAAGAATATGGCCATTTTAACTTCAGAAAGCGAGATTCCTTATATGCCCTGCAATAATTACTAGCCGGTGTCTAGCATCACTCGAAAACCCAGGAGCATGGAGCACCTTCAGTCAAACAGGTTTATCAACAAACGACATGCCAAAACTTGAGAGAAGAGGGACTTGTGCAGGCTGTCAGCCACTCACCCTTCTCCTTCCCGAATGTATCTGTGGTTGCTTACAGATTGTGCGGACGTGTTTACATATTTATCCTTGCCAATGCCGAGTGAATAACTGACACCAAATAATTTATTTCTTTAATGTATCCTGTTAGTGCATTCATGACTACCCATGAGCGGAGAGCTATTTCCTTGAATTAAGCCATTGTTCTAACAGATCCAGCAAATATATCTGAGAAAATTGGTCTGTAGATGGGTTTGAAAATCCACAGGAAACAAAATCAAAGGCACAGAGCACAACTGCAGTGATTCATTTAAAATCTGCAGTGAAAATGTCCAAGTCTGATAGCACCAACTTACAAACTGCGAGCACTGAAAAAAAAAAAGACCCCTGTATCCCATAATTTCAGGTTTCTTTTATGGATGCCCTGTGTCTTTTTCAATATTCAGGGGGTCTACGGACTAGATTTTCAACTTTTTCTCAAGCACAAGGGCTAGAAATGTACCTAAAAGAAGGCATTATTCAGAAGCAAGATGTATCCAGCAGAACTACCCGACGCCACACGTGCCGGCAACGCTGCCAGCGCACGAACATGTTCCCTCTTGTAAGCTCACGGACACTTGCGCACTCCCCGTCCGCTGGACCGCGGGGCTGGAATTACAGAGCAATCTGAAATCATGGGAACGACAGAGTATTGAGATGCACTGCCCCCGCGCCCCAACATTTCATTGTCTGCGATGAAACTAATTATATCTTTTGCAAAGATAAGTGCAGATGTGCCAAGAAAGGCACAAAGCCCCGGCACCTGCGGGACGGGTGGAGCCAGTATGCTCTTGAGCAACTCCCCGAACAAATGGACGATCCTGCCCTTCTCCCCGCTCCCCATCGTATTTTTGGGACTCCAGTTTGACCGGTAACTCCAGCCGTGCCCCCTCACATTTCTCACACCTGCAGCTACACTGCAGCCTCTCTCCGGCGTGCAAGGGAGGCGCGAGTAAGGGCGAAGGGCTCTTTGCTCCCCGGCACGACGCGGCCGCGCCGGGCACCGGAGGGAGAGCCGGAGCGGGGCCGGCGGGTGCCGGGGCTCGGCAGGAGACGGGCGGGCTGCAGACGGCGCGGGCACGGCCGCTGCATGCAAATGCCTCGAAGTAACGCTTTTAGCGAAAAGCTATTTTAGAAACGGGGACTTTTCTGTTACCCAGCGCTAGTATGTGCGATGTGGTAAGAGGGGCCAGGGTAGGGAAGCCCCTGCGGAGGGAGGCGATGGGATTAACCGGGAAAGCCACTGCCGGAGGTATGCTGAAGAGGTGGCACGGGAAGAGATCCAGCTGTGGGGGAACGCAGACAACATCTTAATGCAGGCTCAAAAGCAGCAGAAACAATGGAGTCTGTATTCAGAGATGATAGAGGAAGATAGAGACAGAAAAATGAAGTGAAAGCTTTCTGCTGCTAATTGCGAAAAATGACAGGAAATGAGTGAGATGCTGCTGCCAGGAATAACGCTCGTGGTACTGAAATTGTTGATGAAAGCGTTTGACATGCGCTACAACCTCAGGCAAAATAAGGCCAAGATTCTGGGGGACGTTTTTCTTTCTTTCCCCCCCACCGCCCCCCAAAGCAACAAGGAGCAGAAGACATGAACTCTTCTGCTGCGCTGCCGAGGCGTCTGGCATTGTAAGTTCCCTAATTAAAGACAGGTCCTTTCTGGGACACAACCACTTCAGCTGCCCAGAAAGGCTGCTGGGAAAACGCAGCCCCTAGAAAAACAGCTCCAAAATTGCCGGAGACGCCAAGGCGGCGATTAAAACAGCACCCGCCAAGAACGCCGGGGACACGTCCAGGTTCAAACCGGAGGACTCCGGGGAGCAAGCCGAGCCGCCTCCCCAGGCACAGGCACGGGGACCGCGGAAAGCAGTGCGAAAGGGAGAAAGGAAAACCTCCTCTCCGTGGGGAACGACACGAGACCAAACCGCTTCACGTCCCCACGCTGCAGCCATCCCACGAAGGAAGAAGGCACAGCTCGTTTAACCACCAAAGCGGAGGCTTCCCGTGACGGGAGGAACGCCCACAGCGTCACTCGGCCATGACGCGAAGCGCAGGAGACGTCTGCTAGTCGCTCGACTGCCATAGTAGCAGTGATGTTTGAGTCAACGCGCTCGCCGCCCCATCACTGAGCCAGCTGCAGCGTAATTTGAGCAACGCCGATAAGCAGTAATATTAGCCTGGAGAAATGTCACGGGGGGGCGGCTCATCTGAGCTATCTTTAGCTGTCTAAAAGTTAATCACCTAAGCTCCCCGCACGGCCAGTGGAAAGTGGCTGGGACCTCCAAGGGGTGATCCTGGTCTATTCTCAGCGTGACTGCTGCGACGGGCTGAATCACCCTCCGGAGGTGCCTGTCCTTCGCCACTAAGTGCAGAAGGCACCTCTCTACCGCAGAGTCACAGAAACTGGCTGGAAGGGACCTCCGGAGGTCATCTGCTCCAGCCTCCTGCTCAGAGCAGGACTATCCCCAGCTAAACACCATCAGCCTGCTGCTCAAGTAGCTGTAGGGCACCGACACCCCACACCCTTCCTGTCATCAGCCACCGGCTGGACACGCAGCCTTCATCACCACCCTTAGAGCCTGGCGGTCCAGCAGTATCCAACCCTGTCAACAGTCTGTTTGTCCGGCCAATGCCGCCTCAGCTTCCACGTGGGAATGCTGTGGGAGACAGCACCAAAGTGCTCATTGCAGCCAGGTATACCTCCTTGCAGCTCCCCCCACGTCCCCACAGCCAGGCCAGCCCTTGTAGGAGGAGGTCAGGGCTTTCAAGCACAACTTGCCCTTGGCAAATCTGGGTCTACCATTCCCAGTTTACTTTCTTGTCTTTCGTGTGTGTGGAAACAGACTCCAGTGGACACCCTCAGTGACCTCTCCAGTGACCAAGAAGGGTCTGACTAGTCCATGGTTGCCCAGATCCCCTTCACCTTTCTCAAAGATGGACCTTTTTCCTGTTGTCACAGACCTTCCCAAGCACCACAGCTTTTCATGAAGGACATATAGTGACCTTACAGTCACATCATCCAGCTTTTCCAGCTTGAACCCTGTCCAAGGCCGTGGACTTGAACACATCCCCCTCCTCTAGGTTGCCCCTACCCCGTTGCTCCCTCATTGCTCTCCATCCCTCCCCTTCCCAAGCAGGCTGGTGGGCGCTGGGGCCTGCATGCAGGGTTCCGTCTGCAAAGACGGAGACAAAAAAGGCACCGAGTACTTCAGCCTTACCTGTACCAGTTGTCACTAGGCTGTTTCCTGCATAGATTAACATTTTTTCTGAACTTTCTTTCTCTACTCGATACCCATGTTGGAGTCCCCTCACTAGCCACAGCTCCGTCAGCCTTTGGTCTGCCCAACTTCACCCCACATGCCCAAACAGCGCTTGTTACATCCCCCGTGCTACCAGTCCTGTTCACTCTTTGCCTGCTCTCTTTCTGCACTTTGACTCGCTAAGAAGCTCCTTGCTTGACTGAATTGGCTTCTGCTGAAATTCCTGATCTTCCTGCACAACAGGATGGTTTGCTCCCGAGCTTGCAATACGTTTTCTTTAAAAACCAGCCACTAGTTAAGAATGGTCTGTAATTTTTAGGTGGCTGAAGTTAGGTGAAATTAATCTTATGACAATGACAGTCTTGAGACCGAGCAGTAAATGGAAGCTCTTGGCAGCAAACAGAAGAGTTTTCGCAGAGCCCTGGTGCTGACCAGCACATCCCCCCCGCCTTGCTTTGATCCTGATTCCTGCAACCCACCCCAAGGTCAGTGGCAGGAGATCAGTTATGGGGGCCCAGCCACTGTTTTGAGGCAAAAATGAAGCACTTCAAGGAAACTCATACCAAGAGATCAGCCTGCAGCAAGAGCCAAGCCCTGATGAAGCCAGTTAAGCCAGAACTGGACAAACCTGCAAAAGTCCTGATTATACCCACCAGTACTGGTATGCAGGCTGGTTGGGGTGGATCACCAGGCAGGTCATGAGAATCAGGTCACCGAGGACCCACACGGGCTGGCAACTCACTGAACAGACCACTGACTGTTAGCAGGAGCCAGGCAATTGCTTACTAATTAGTCTAGTGTGGGGTGATTGTGGTTTATTATCATGGGAGCTGGAGAAGTCACTCAATTTTGCCAGGCTTTGTGGCAATAACTGCGGGTGCCCGCAAGCAGCACTTATCATTAGAGTTAGTCCTCTAATGTCCATGTCCAGGGTCCTCTGGGTTGGGCAGCGGGGTACCAAGGGTACTAAGAGCATCGCTCCTTCTAGGAGGGGACGATGACATGGAAGAGGCAACCAACAACCGAGACACCCGCCTGGGACAGTCTCAGCAGTTCAGCCAGGGTTAGTGCCCAGCTGAGCGCGAGAAACTGAAGCTCCGAACTGAAGGAGGAGTCGCTTGGGGGGTACAGCAGTAGCTTTTCAGGGACTGCTGACAGGACAGCCTGCGATATCCCCACAGACACCTTAAAAACAGACTGAAAAAGAAGGAAGAAAATGAGGAGAGGATGCTACTCAAGTATTGCTTTGCAAAGAACTGGATTTACCAAATGTTGCTCAGAGAGAAGGAGCAGAGCTTCGGTAGGCATCGCGGCAGATGTTTCATCATGAATCTTCATTCCCACTGAGTAAATAATACTGACGTCTCTCTTTAACTGAGATGGAGTGTTGGAAACCCCTTGGAAAGGACTAGCTAATAAAAAGTCAGGGTCCTGAATTAAACTAAAAAAGTACTCTTACATTTATTTTGTGTGTTTACATGTGTCACATATGCATGCACTCTAAAACAGCTGCGTAAACCTCAACTCTAAAAATGCTACAGTATGAAGATTAAAGATCAAGATTCCCAAAGTTAACACTGCACCTTCTGCATGACAACGAGGTGCAAAAACGAGGCGTAAACCTCGAACACCTTAAGGTGGCTAATAAAAGCCTATGAAGGTTCCCAGAGAGGAAATTTCTGATCTAAAGATAAGCCTGAAGGTTTAATCTGAAATGCTAACGAGAGAGGAAAACTGGAGATGTTCTGAAGAAGGATTTAGATTGGAGATACCCTCTCATCATGGGGTGGGATGGAGTGTTTTTCCACAAGGCAGTCCCGGTTTCTGCAGTGTCCTTCCCCCCACGGCAGCCACCCGGAGTGAACAATACAGCGTGGCTGCCGCAAATCAGGAGGGTAAGTGACAGTGCTTTTATGGTGCCAAATGGAAGTAACAAAATGCAGGAAGCATCTTGTCAGATGTCACTTAGCAGCGATATCACGGGAGAATCTGGGAACGGGATTTGCCTGCATAGTAGGAATTCCTCAGTCCACGGAGAGGGAGAAGCAGAAACGACAAGAGGAGCAGAGTCTAATCTTGGCCTGTTGAATGAACGGGAAAGATTGCTCAGTTCCAACTTTATCTCGGGGAGCAAACACACGGTCTGGCACATTATCGTTTTACTGCCCAGGCTTGATTCCTTGTTGCCCTGTAGGATTCCTGCCCTAATCACAAGACAGGAGGAAAAGCACGACACAGGAGAGTACCTCTCCTATGCAGGGTCTAACAGAACAAGAGCAAAAGGCTGACAGTGCACTTAGAGCGAGCTGTAAGGAGAACCCTGAAAATGATTTTTCAGCTGACGTTTCGTACGGAAATAAACACACACCTCCAACATGTTTCTGAATACAGATCACAACTACCAAGGTCATTACGAATTTTTAAAGTAAGTGAATCCCCATCACACCTTTACTCAACACGCTCCTCAAAGTGCGGTGACAACAGCCTGGAGACCCGCAGGCTGGGGACGGAGATGACCATCGGCGTTGACGGGCCGCAGAAGGAAGCCTCCGGCCCAGACCTAGAGCTGAGCCCAGGAACCGAAATCCGAACCCCGACTGCCTGTAAACCATGGGGATCCCAGCCTGTGTTTTTCTCCAGTTGAACAAGGAAAGGCTGGATCACAATAAGATGAACGTTTCATTGTGCGAGTAGAAATGTTTTCTTCCCGAGCACATGGCGTGCATGCGAACACACGAGTGTGAGAAAGACACTGAAAAATCAGGATCTGATTATGAAATTACCTAGCTCCCCACCTGGGATTTACCGGTGCCGTGCAGCGTACTACCTCATTTGATACATGTGGGCTGGCTCGGAGAGGGCTGGTAAGCTTACACGTGCAGGGAAACCAACTTGGATCCTGGAAGCAACATCGTTGTGCTAACAAGGCACTCCACCTAAACTAATTAGCCCTGCCTTTCAACAGGCTTAATTAGGTGGGGCACCATCCTGTGCTGTTGTGGCGAGACGGCTTCCGGCGCTGGAGCTGGCTCATCCACGGCCAGGCTGGGGACCTCTGCCCGTCGCTACCGGAGCCGCGCGGCACCGAGGCGGGCGCGGGGGCTCTCGCCCGGCTGGCCCCAGCGGAGCCCGGGGCAGCGCCTCTCCGGAGCTGCCTTCCCGTGCCCCCACCTGGGCACGACCGCCCGCCCGCGCCCTCGCTGCTGCACCGCGATCTCCTGCTTGAGAAACCGTGAGCCGACTTTCACAACAGGCCTAAGACAAGGAAGGAACTATCTAGACAGACCACAGCAACGATTTTAATTTGACAAAGGGCAAAAAAACCAGCCCACAACATGAAAGATGTAAGGGACTAGTTTAACCCTACTCTGTTTCATAAGAGTTTTGCAAACCACAAGCAAAAAGATCTGCATTGGGATCTGCAGAGAATTCAGACGCTCCTTTCTTCCATATACCCATCTATAGCCATTAAATCAGGTTTTGAACCGGGTTAACCTGGAGGGAATAAAACTTACGGTCTCAATATTCTGTCAAACTGAAAGTCCTTTGACTGGCGAAACAAATACTGGCATAGGAGATGGAAGAGGAATCTCAGGAAGGAATCCTGGAAGTACAAAGCACAGTGCCCATCTACCTGAAAAGCTCCACTTGGCCACCCACCTTAGATGTAAAGACAATGTTTATCAATAACCCTTAGATCTTGATGGGGCAAATTATTCAGAAACTTTAAATGAGGGTCAGAATAAGGCTCCCCAGTTCTCGTGGCAATGCAGAAGAGGCTGTTGGTAAAATGTTAGACCTGTTTAAATCAACTTCTTTGGCTCCTGGAAAGGTTACAAGTTAACACAAAATCGTCCTCCATTTCCTCTCAATTTAATTTCCTTAAGGTCTTCAATATGAAAGCTAAGAATGTGACTCCTGAAAGCATCTCAACCGTAATTCATAGGATATCTTTATGACACATACTAACCTTAGTGTTCGTATGCCCTGCTCGCAGCCTTGGAAAGGCTGGACATAGAGCCATCCGTTATGTTGTGAGCCACCATGCCAGCCATTTAAATTATACTAATTACAAAATATAATTAAATGTTTGGGGTTTTTTCATGGCTAAATATAATTTCTTGAAAGCATTATCCTTTAGGACGGAAAAAAATGATTGAGTTTGGAATCTGTTTTCCTACAATAGATATTATACGTACCCAAAGGGTAATAATGTCAACCTCGCTGATATACCTTATTTGAACTTTCTGCCCTTATGTAGCCTCTAAAAATAAATGCATACGACTGTCATCCTACAGTTGAAACCCAGAGATATTGCACAGAATTAATTACCTCAGAGAAGTAGCGTGAATGACAGTGCAGAGATACCGCTGCTCCGCACTGAGCAGAGCCACTCAAGCACACAGCACGTTGCAAAAAATGACCTGTTTTGACGTATTTGGTTTTCAGGTGATACTCTGAGTAAGCCCTATCGACTGATCTGTGATTGTACCAAACGACACCGTGGGAAGTCAGAGTATTGCTCACTGCAGATCGTGGGTCGGTCAGAGAGCAGAACCAGCAGAAATAGCTTGAACGACCTGAAAGCACATGCAATTTTAAAAGCTGTTTCTTAATCCGGGATCCTCCAGCTTTTGGAAACGCGGAATGTCTTGCACGTTAAGCTGGTGTCCTTCAGACAGCTCTCTGGTGGCACCCTGGGACGGACGGACGCACTTTTTGCACGTCCACGCACTGTAACTCTGAACATTCGGAGCGAGCCTCAAGTCGCAAAACTAAAAAACCTTTAGAGCTGCAGTAGCTGACAACAGAGCTAAAATATTCACTGTGCTAATCATCCGTATTCATCAACCCCAGCGAACAATTTCAGCTGCTCGCAGCTGTGACTCAGTGTGCTCCATGTTTACTAAACTGCACGTACAGCCTTTTAGAATAATCTGTTTAAAATCACAGAGTAAGTCCCACGGGTAGAAGGGTGGGGAGGAAGAGGGAGATGTCAGTATCCTACAAACCAGCATCATTTGTTTTGACAGCTTTTAATATTCCCTATAAATCCTCTCACGTGCTGATCTCCACTGTGCCTCTGTGTCACCTTCAAGCCGAGCCCATCACGCCCTGGTCACCAGCTTTGTAAAGGGTGTCCCTGGGACGCGGGTCAGAACTGGACCGTGTTTGCCCTGATGTTGCCAGGGACGCAGCATCCGATTCATTACGTGCTTCTCCCCAATCAGCAGTAGATAATATAGAACACCAGACAGTAATTTATTTGGTTTTTTGGGGTTTTTTTTTGCATCTGGAGCCCCTTAGCCGGAAGGTGATCAAACCTGGAGGTCTGAGTCCTGACTGACTACTTTCCTCAAATCTGAGGTCTCAGTCCTGACCCGAATCAGGCTGCTTACACCACAGCTAAGCAACCGCAGAGCTGCCTTGCGGGGGCAGATGGAGGATAAACTTGAACCCGGCAATGACAGGCAGACTTGGAAGTGTAAGGGCTTGTCAAATTGCTACAGCCAGCACAGGTAAGAACAGCCTTCCACTCTCAAAATACATTTAATTAAGGCCCTCAGAATATACTGAAGCACCTCAAACCGAGTTCAAGGAAATAAAAATGTCAACTGTACTAAAGGCACCCTTATTAACAGTCTCAGTTAAAATATCAGATTACATGGACATGGAGATGGAAATGTTCCCCATTGAAGGTCAAATATGGGTTGGCCTGCCGCAGATTATTCCAGTGGTTACTTTTTATGCTTTAAGCTTTATGCTATGTGACACCTTTCAGAATTTCTTACATTTAGCAGCGTAATAGAGGCACCTCATGTTAGCCTTGGCCAAGGTCTCTGCACCGTCACTCACACCACTTCTCTGAAGTAATTAACTCTGTGAAATAAAGTCAGTGAAATTCATACAATTTCTGTGGAACATCTGATTTTAAGCTGCACATGACTTTCCATTTAAGGCAATTTGCAGTAAGAGACATTCTAGCAGCGTGCTAAATTCACCACATTTGGATGTCTTACACAGGCAGGCTCAGAACGAGCGGCCGCTGCTGAAAAATGTGGTGTGAGCATCATCTCTTCTTGCGTTTCATTTTTTTTTGCTCCTGATGTATAAAGTGTGAGCAACAGGTTTTTGGCTTTTACCTGGATAGTACGTTCCCACTGTAAGTGGATGGAAATATTTAAAAGTTTCACGCAATATAGTTGAAACCCAGGAAGCTGCTAACAGCTCCTGCCATTTCACTAACAGGAATTTCGGGAAATACCCTGCCCAAAGAACTTGAATTAAGATGAAGGCCCAGCATACGTATTTGACTAGGATCTGGATGTGGACCACGTCCCATGAAGTATTACTGCTAAAACTGAAAATACTCCAGTTGGACTGGAGTAGACTGGATCCAAAGCCTTGCTCTGAACGCCTGGGAGTCTTGTGGATACAATGCAAAATTGTCTGTTTAAGAATTTTTTTGAAGAGCGTGGAGGTGTGGTAGAGGAGTTTTCACATGCACAGATGTTTCATTTCCTCTTGGAAAGGTATATTTATGACAGCAGGATATTTATACTGGAATATCTACATTAAGAAGCACAGCTCTCTTCAAATTAAACCAAACTGCGTAAGTATTTAGTACGGAGTAGTGGCCACTGGCCATGGCTCCTAGTAAACGACAAAACGGATCTGACGCCTCTTCCAGGCAACAAAAGGCCGTTTGCCAGGGGCCTTGGACAGGCACAGCACTGAACACAAAATCAAAAGACATTAATTGTTAAATCAACACCCTGCTACATTTTTTTGTTTGTTTGTTGTTTCCCCACACTCTGAATTCCTAAAATGATTAATGCCTGAACGCACAAAGTCAATCAGTGACACCTTTGGACATGAAAATGTATTCCAGAGGGACGGACATATTTAGATGCTTTTTAAAGTCTACCGCCTAAAAAATTTAAATCTCTGTAAGCATACATATTTTTCCAGCGAACTGAATTAACTTAAGAACCTGGTGTGTTTTATTAATAACCATAAATAATTGACAGTTGTTTCCTTTCTGTCAAAAAAGTATTGCAATTATACAATACTTAAGGCTGTCATTTGGAGACACTTCTTCCAGAGAAAACAATATTACACTAAAATGTTTCATTAACTATTAGCGTAACATTCGTTACCGGTTGCACAATGACATTATGCTTACATTAATAAGCATACCGTGCTTAACTATATAAATATTTTTTAGTCAACCAGGAGATGAAAAGATACTGATAATAAAACCAGAGCATTTCTGGGTGATTTGAACATTGAAAACTGTCAATATGTTCAAGTTCGGCATCACCGCTTGGGAATCGCCGAGTCTAAACCGTATCTCAGAACGGACGCAACTCCGTAACTGAAGAGAGGGAAGAGTGCGTCAGCAGTCCTTTACGTCCCCCTTTCAATTCTACCTGATTATACGTTGATCTTAAAAGATCTTCAAGTTTTAATCTTTATAATCGTTACCCTACAGTTGTAGGGTTAACTTTGGCGGGCAAGATGTCTACCCTACAGAGGCCAACGGGCGAATTCAGACTGTCCGTCAAGGCCAGCGCTTTACCCCCATATGCCCCTCCAAACTAGAATCAAACACTGCTCCCACCAAGGCTAATAAATATGAAACATTCAGCGGGAGTTCCTGCCCAAATGAGGACTGCACGATTTGGCCACGGACAATCAAAACAGAGAGCTAGAAAAGACTTACTTTTTAAAAGACAACAAGAAAGCGACTTACACTTGGAATCAGATCCTGCCGGAGGACAGAGTTTTGAACATGGGGACTGCCCAAGGACAGGCTGACGGCTCTGGGATCTGTGCGGTGCATTACCCTGGGAACGGCTCCGCACAGATCCTCGGATGCAGCCTCTCACACTCCCATGGCCAGCTGTGTCCGGGACACAACGCTGCAGCACTGAGCTCAACCTCGGGGGAGGAAGGAGAAACTTATATATAGCTGCTGTGGGGATGAGCTGATGGGTGCTTTCAGGAGTCCATTTCAGCTCCCACTGGCTGGAAAATGCTGATGACATGGAGGTTGAAGGGGCTCAAGTCAGTGGGACAATGAAGAACCCTATTCATCACTAAGGCATGCACAAACTGTGCCCCACGACCTAAAAAAAAAAGTAAACTCAGCCTGCCAGAAGTTTGGTTTGGGTGTTTTCGTTTGTTTTGGTTTGTTTTCTCAGATCAAGTACACATTTCTCAAACTCATATGGAACTGATTCAGTACACTGAGGACTGCGATGTAAAAATCTCACCCACAGCAACCATTATCATTCTGTGCAGAAAACAAAAGAAACACAGATTTTATCAACTCTGATATTAGCAATGGCAAAGTCTTATTGTCTTCAGAGAGACCTTAAGCAATCCAGTACTAATGGGAGCCGAGTAAAGCAATATAGGGCTTTCGGGGCTTGACCCGTGCTTAAAGAGCAGAGTGAATATGAGGACGTGCCGAGAGCGTGCCACTAGGAAGGTCTCTTCGTTGCCGCCTTGGGTCCACAAGTTGCCTGGATCATTCAGAACGAAACCATCCATCAGAGAGAAGCCCTTTTAATAACCTATGACTGTTTTCATGGGTTTATCCTATGCAGCAGAGCGTGGCATCATCACTGAAATGACCACCTCAACAAAAAAACCCAGCGGTTTGGCTCCTCAACTGTTCTTCAAAAACGCATCGCTGCTGTCGATTACAACATACCTGCTTATCTGGGCAAAGGGAAGGTACACTCTCTACCCGGGCGAGGATGCCATCTCTAGATATCCTTAGGTTTTCAGCTCACAGCCCCTTGGGAGCCTCTGACGGCCAGAGCCATTCCTGACACCGAGCGAGGAGAGCTCCGCACCCGGGAGCCGCCTCCAGGAATGGGCAGGACGGCAGCCCCAGGAGGCAGGTACGGCCCCGGCCCCGAGCGGCCGCTCGCCCCACAGCCGTGGGCGGCGGCTGGACCCCAGGCGGTGACAGGCTCCTGATGGCAGCGGCACGTGTAGCATCTTCGTGTGACACCCACAGGTGGGGCGGAGGGGACAACAGTTTTTATCCGTTGCTATGGAGTCGTGATTAGCGTGTACGTCTTCAGAGCCTGCCGAGGAGAAATGAAGGCTATTTTCTTATATAGATGTCATGAAATCAACCCTTGCAGAATTTCTGGAGTCAAAGGCTAAACAGGTTTGCCTGAATACCTTCTGTTACTTGATACACAAATAAATCTAGCCGGGAGACCTAAAATGAGTGTCACTTTTCAGCTGGAGCCGATGGCAAAAAAAATCACTCTAGTCTCATTTGGAGTGGTTTATGTGCACAGCGACATACCAAAAGCCTGTTAAATAAAACGCAGCGATTACCTTCGCAGAAAATGAGTCTTAGAAAAATCAAGCAAAAAAAAAAAACCCCTCCCTTATTGCACAGCATAGTGACTTCAGAAGAAACTTTTCCTTTATTCTCTCCAAATGCTAAAAGAAAACCTGATGTTCTTCTTTTAAAATGTGTCTGCCTCTAGGTCTTTGGCACAGGTTTACCGATGGGAGGGCCGGCAATCTATTTAATGACTGCATTGACGTCAATAGCATAACTGAAATACTTACTAAGATGCATGAGTCCAACTTTCGGGGGGGGGGTGTGTGTGTGTTCGCAGGCAGGCACAACACACGAAACAGACTCTCCCGGGGAATGAACTACCCCAAAGAGCGAGGAACGGCCTCTGGCCAGGCTGCAGCCCGGGCAGCTATGCTTGTTTTTTCTGCGGGCAACCCTCAAAGTTCCCTTTGAAACGGGCTTTGAACTTCTCAAGCGGCGAGGAGCCCTTCACCGCTCAACTGTGCCCAGTCGCATCGTCGAGCTGACGTCCGAGCGCACCGAATCACACAGCCGCTGGACAGATTTGCTTCGTTTCTAAATAATCCGCAGCACTGCATCCTTTAAAATAATGTTTGTAGGCAGTAATACTTATCAGTAAGTCCACAGCACCGCCGAATTCACTGCACGCAATCAGTTACTTTTTAGCTCAGCTATTTGGCAATACGCGGCTCCTCTCGCACACTCGTTAAAAGCCTGAAACGCCGCATCTACTTGTACAGTCTGTCTCCCACTCAAAAGGCCAGTTCTTCAGCCAAACTCGCAGCAGATCAACAGAATTTCAAAATGAATCCTCTATTTCGCGTATGCCCGGAGCCCTTCTCCGCACGCCGAGCGGAGGAAGCACGGCGCAAGAGCGCTGGCTCCGTGCTAATTACTTGGGATTTATAGGTGTTTGTAACCAAGAGCTGACTTTGATGCACAGGGCTTGTCAACTCCTACAAAAAGTTGGGACTCCCATTAGCACGAGCACCAGCGTTATCCAGTCTTTTGTTTATACTTTATACAAATGTTCGTGCACGAGTCTGTGTACATCTTACACCCACATAAAAAAATGAAAGGGTACAAGTTTTGAGGTCGTGTAAAGGCATGCGAGAAGTGCAGGCAAACGTGCAGATGTGCAGGAAAGCAGAGGCTAAGGCACAAGCAAGAAAAACACCAATCTTTCACTCCCATCCCCAGAGAGGAATTTTAACAAAGCTTTAACCCCACAAGCCCTGAAAAGCCTGTGCGTGACATATCCCGACGCGCTACACCCCCCAGAGCACATCAGCCGTACTGTGTGGCTGGGTACGGAATTAATTGTGAGGACACCCCACAATTATTCAGCGCTGGGGGTGCCCAAGGGCCACTTGGTCGCCTGCTCTTGAGAAAGCGAACGCCTGGCGGCGGCCGCAGGGAGCACGCGGCGCGCTCTGACCCTCCACGCTACGCGTGGCTCCCGTCAGCCATCAGCAACGGGATGAAAACGAACCGCTCCGGGAAAACGCCGTCCACCCGGGCCTCGGCCTTTCAGCAGGAGAGGGAGAGGCTTCCCGCTCCCCGCGCGTCACGGCCGGTACAGCGCCTTCGCCGCCGCGGTCCGTTCACGGCGGTGCCCGCGGGAAGGTGCGGGATCCTACACCTGCGCCGGAAAGGTTAAGGCGACGGCACGAAGAGCCGCGGCTGGTCCCGACGAAGGCGAAGACCGGTACCCGACCGCTGCTGTGGAGCGAGGGAGAGGCCTCGGTACTGGGAGTCTAAGCAAACAGCACCGACCCCGTGCTGGGCTGAGAGAAAGAATGTGGTAGAACAGGACAATACAAAAAAAGGCCTGGGAAAAATACAAAGGGAACAAAAAAGATGGAGAAAAGATTGTACCAAAGCGGGTGGAAGAACGAGAGGCTTAGCCTGGATGTGGCCACCAGCGAAAGATGATTTAATTCGGAGGGAACGAGGGCCAGCGAAGGACATAAATACGGAGGAAGGGACAAACTAAGCAGGAACCGCCAGACTTGCCGCTGGTTAAAGGTTTTGTTAGTCAGATCAGCTGGGTAGGAGCAAAGGACCTTTCACCGAGGCCAGGGCAGGACAGAGCTGCGTTGAGAAGAGAAGGCGCTGATGGATTCACTGAGCCCAAGGTAGCACAAAGCCCAAGGAAAGCAACTGTGGCAGAGGCTGCATTTAAAAAAAAAAACCACACACAGAAAGGAGAATGGGAGAAAGAAGCATCACAGACACATGTGCGACAACGTGCTTATGTCATTGTTTCCATAACTCCAGAAGGTAGCTGGGTAGCACCCGTCCGTAACCCCGGCCCTGTGCAACGGCACTCTGCGACGCTACGGACCGCTTAGGAACCCCGGAGGTATTCCCGTTATCCTTCCCGGGCATGAGAGCTAACGAAGGGTTTATGTACTTTTTGCTACGGCTTCGTCTTTCCATGTCACGGTTTCTCAGCTAATTCATAAAAGCAGTTTCGTTCGTTCCTGTGATCCGCAGTTGTAACAAAATAACCGGAAAAATCTGCCAGATTTACTTAAGCCGATACCAAGGACAAAACACAGGATGCTCAATACATATTCCTCTTCCTTTTATGGCTGTGGTTATAAAAGTTAAGAAAGCGCTGAAATTTGCAGTGACATCAGTATCGGCTTTGAAAGCACTTGGCCCCTGAAAACCCTGGCCAGAATTTTTCACGCTTGCAAGAAAATGAAAGCAAAAAAGAAAAAGACTTTTGGAATTTCAACACAACTCCTTCGTTTCACCGTGGGCCTGGGTCCTCAGTGGTGCAGCTCCTTGGGACTACACCAGCACCAGGTTTGGCTCCTCTCGCTTTGAAACAACCGACAAATCCCGTAATATTCTAGCTGGAGTCAACAGCTGGCATGTATTACTTCCAGTGCAAATGCTGAATGCAATTTGTCTCCCTCCAGGGTAATTTTATTAATGTATGCCAGTTTGCTTTAAACCCCGAGTTCTGTACTTTTCATAACAGGATATAAATCACTCCACTAATGACAAATAAAAGGAGACATATACGAGGTGCTCATAGCCATGTCAATTGATTGTGGTAAATCTATGAATCAATGTGTGACACGGGAGAGCTAAAATAAAATTCCGAGCTCCGCCGACTAACCAATCTAGGGAATATAAACACATTGCATTTCAAAACACATTCTTTTATCTAGAGGGATGTTACGCAGCCTAGTCCCAATCAAAACATTACTGTTTCCTTCTCCAAAACTTTCAGGAAAAACACTCTGCGTCCTTTCAGACACAGGAGCCGTTGGCACATAACTGGAAATGTTCTGATAGGAAAATCTCCCCTTCCTTTCATAATTTCCAAATCAGGAGCCATCTAGGGAAAAAAAACAAGCTGCAAACACACAAAAACAACCCCAACACAACCCTGAAAAACTTTGTTCTTGCTGCACTTCAATGGAAACTTCCTTAGAAAGTAAATTGTTTTCTGCTATACCGCAATGAGTTGCGGCATGTAACACTGGCGGTGAACGGGTAAAGGCAGGCAAGCACCAAACGGACGATGGGAACCGCTGGACAGAACGACTGCAGCCTCCACGGGAGGTCAGAGAGGCTCTGCCGGAGCCCGGGATGCGCTCTGGGCGGCAGAGTGGGGACACCAAAAGCAGCAAGTAAACAAGGTCAGAAATTCAGAACGGTCCTGGCTTACACACTAGGATAGCACAAAAGTAAGAAAATAAATACCTGCAGGATAGCGTAACACCGGCATTCCTCGCTCCGCCTCTACGTTGGGGTGAGCGGAGGGTGCACGCCGTGCCTCAGAAGCGAGCAGGCAGCGTCTGGGCGCCGGCCGCGCCCCAGACGAGCGCGTCCCCTCTCGGCTATGGCTCCAAGCCTCGCGAGCTACCCGGCGGGTTGGGAGCGCGGCAGCTCCGTCGGGCTGTTTTCCAGGGTCCGCCTTCAGCGCGTCCGAGCTGCCGTCCCTTCTCGGCAAGCGCGCTCCCGATGCCCTCGGCACAGGGCTGTGACAGTAGGGCAGACGCGGTGTCTTAGGCTGGCCAGGAAGGGATTGCTTCAGCCAGGAGAGTAGATCCCGTTCGAGCTGATGACATTCATCAGCAAAAATAACCTGAACCTGAGTTTAACCGAGAAGCCCAGGCTGTTTCACTAGCCATGTCAGCATCGGCCTCCTTCATGGAGGAACTAACACAATTCCCTACCGATCTCAAAAATACTTCTTATTCTTACCTACAAACTGCCCCAATTCACTTAAGCTGTAATGATACCACTCACGTTTTTTTGTTTCATTTGAAGACTTCACCTGAAGTCAGTTAAGTTACACGGTTGAGAACTCATTTACTTGAGGGGCCACGAATCCAGCCTGTACTTCTCTACTTTCTACAAATTCCACAAGCCTCTGAGCTGCAGTTTTCTTCCACAGCCCTTTTGTTACCAAATAACAATCTGCATACTGAAAACGCACCCAGCGCGGCTCACTTCCACATCTGGACATTTTCTTTTTTCACATCTCAGGTAAGATGTTAATATAATTTATTTTAGATCTAGCCACCTATCCACTGATGACTACTAGCACTGGAAAGTTAAAAACCACGAGTCAGGATCACAAGGTTAAAAGTGCTAAAAGGTGGATTCTTCTCAGTTGTTTTCTCTTTTTGAGCTTTGCAGGGTCACACAAAAACTTGCTCTACAATTACATGTGTCAGACCCTTCAATCAAAAAAGGAAGCTGAAATTTTCATGTATTCCCAGCGTTCCAAGCTTGGGCTAGCTAAAAAGTAACAAGTCACCTACAGCTCATGTTGGCAATACTGTAGAAAAATATCCACAAAGTGTTAAAAAGCTGAAAGCGATTGTTTCCACAGAAAGTGTTAAGAAAATTAATCTAAAAATTCCAAGGACTTCTCATTATGAGATTCTGTAATCTACATAAACAGATCTATGGAAAGCTTACGAAATTTTCCATGATCTTCTTCACACAGGCCACAAAATCAAAGTCTTGCTAGAACAGATTTTTAAAGAAGGTGACGAGTTGCCTCCCTGCTAGCCCTGCCTCGACACTGTTCAGAGAGGCAGCGAAGGAGAAGGCGTTTAAGACCATCTTGTCCTCTCTTCTTTCTGCATCAGAGGTTTCCACATTCCATTAACAAGTTTTGAGGAAGCTAATCTGGAAGCCTCCAGGACTATACGTGTCCCCAGACAGCAAATAATACGCAGCATGAAAGGAAATGATAGCTAGTTATCCAGGTTTCACACGCTGTAAAAATTAAGCTTTATTAGTCCCTCCTAGCGCAAAATTATTGGAAAGGCTGAGATTAAACCTTACAAACCGGCACTCCTCCAAATCTTATCTCCTTCTCTGTGGGAGTAACCTTTAAACTAGCGCGAGCAGGGCCAGCTCCGTCCCCGAGAGGGGTCCCGCAAGCCCACGGCACGGCTAAACCCGGGCACGAAAATAAATCTGCGCGTAAGCGGGTTGCCTCCGCTTCCCCTCCTCAGTGCTTCATCTTACCCGAGCAGCCCCCTGCTCCCGGCCACCGCCTGCTGGGCTCACCCTGCTGCCCACCCCACCTCGCTCCAGCATCCCGGGCAGACGCCGAGCCCCCTCGGGGGTCCTTTGCTCACCCCGGCGCGAGCGGGACGCGGAGCGGTGCCCTGGGTGCCGGAGGCTTTGCTCGGTGCTGTTCTCCCCCGTGATGGCAGTCAAGCCTACTTGTGTTCGCTGCGGCCTCTGACCTGAGCCTGGGTGAGGACAAGGTGTCGGAGGGACGCGCGCGCAGGGAAGGAGGCGATGAGCCACGCTCACCGACTCCCGCTCTCGTTCGATGGCTAAAGGTAGGTTTCAAAGAAAGACCGCAAGCAAACAGCGAGAAAACAATCCCCAAAAAAGCCATTCCAGGGCAGCCTGATAAAAGCAGAGGAAGTTTCACCTGGGAAAAGTTTTTGAGATTGCAATTTTTACATAGATCACATGGAAACAAACCAAAATAGGCAGGATTAAAAAAAAAATACAGCTGTGCCTGAGCCTGTTCAAGGCTTGTAGGTTGGGGCTTGTCCAGGCCTGTGCAGCACAGGGACTCAGAAGAATAGCAGTCACTGTGGCCATGACTATCAAACCAAACTCATGTTCATCTTTTATGCTAACATCCAAGAATAAACCCCAAACCCAAACTATTAAAATAACAACATTTTGGGCCTGACGGTTCTCTTGTATTGGTTTTGCTCGAGTAACTCGGAAGCAGCTCTACGAGCCTGGAATTGCACCAGGAGAAGGGGGCAGAGAAGCGGCTGTTGGTAAAATGATGTGCAACAAGCGTTCATCTGCGTTTGACCTTGCAGGTGGTGAGCAAAGTCACAGACGTACCTTGCAGGTTAACTCTGGAGACAGGTGGCTGGCCCGTTGCTGGAGATCTCCTAAGAGGGATAAAGAATACACTATAAATAGGTATTATTTTATAATTTCAAACCCTGTTGGCAGTCCAAACTGCCAACTCCCGCACTTAAAAGTCCTTTTTCGTACTCACAAAGAAGCCCAAAACACTTCAGAACAATTTGGCAGTTACTGAGCAACATTGATATCTCTGTTGGGAAAACCCAAAGTTATTATGTCCCCTGGCTAAGCACACACACGTGCTGGAAGGAAGGTAGACCAGGAAAGATTTGCCATCATCCCACACTCCACAGAATCACACAGAATCATTAAGGTTGGAAAAGACCTCCAAGATCATCAAGTCCAACCACCAACCCAACACCACTGTGGCCACTAAACCATGTCCTGAAGCACCACATCCACACGTTTTTTGAACGCTTCCAGTGACGGTGACTCCACCACCTCCCTGGGCAGCCTGTGCCAATGCTTGACCACTCTCTCAGTCAAGAAATTTTTCCTAATATCCAATCTAAACCTTCTCTGGTGCAACTTGAGGCCATTTCCTCTCATCCTGTCGCTGGTTACTTGGGAGAAGAGACCAACCCCCACCTCACCACAACCCCCTTTCAGGTAGTTGTAGACAGCGATGAGGGCTCCCCTCAGCCTCCTCTTCTCCAGACTGAACACCCCCAGTTCCCTCAGCCGCTCCTCATCAGACTTGTGCTCCAGACCCCTGCCCATCTCTGGACACGCTCCAGCACCTCAGTGTCCTTCTTTCTCCTCAAAATACAGCTGGAAGCCAGCAAGGGCTGGCCTCTGTGGCTGAAGGGGTCAGTGGGTCCCCCAGGATCCAGGCCCATCCCAAAAAGCTTTTCCCTAGAGGGTTTGGGCTGGACCCTGAAGCAATACCAGCTGCTGCACCCACACACAGGCTGCACAACAATACTATCAGTCAGGGGAGGCACATACAGCTTTAAAGCCCACGGTTAAGAGTTTGCACCTGGAAGCAAGTCAGAAGATGCTGCAGTCATTAGCGTAAGCTCTGAAACAGCTGAAGGACATTTTTTTGACTAGGAGCGACAATTTAATCAGAAAAAGGCTAGATTTTGGAAGGACCAAAAGCTGTTTGAAAGGTTGGCTCAAGTCAAGCAAACAGGGTCTGACTGGAAAAAGGGTGCAGTATTTCTCCAAATATTTAATTGTGAGATTTGCCAAATAAAGCTGTTAATTTTTCAAGTTGAAACTGTAATTTACTTGGGGAAAAAAGAGACTTCTTTTCAAAGGAGTTAAAAAGAGCTGACAGCGAAATCAAGACACTTCATTTTGGACTGAATGCAGTATTTCAGGCTGACCAAAAACGAAACTTTGGGCTTTTGCTTCCCTAAGAAGTTTCTGATACATTTTAACTGAAGCCAGATTTCCCCACACTCTCTCTTAGCCAACCTCCTAACTCCGATTTTTTGAGTCAGCCACTGAACTGAAACTGCCATTATTTGCCAGCTCTCCTTTGAAGCTAAAATCAAAGCGAGCGAGCGGCTCGATTCTGCCGTGATCGTAGCTCCCGGGGGTTCTTCAGAAGTGCTCCAGGAAGGCCTCGCTAGCCAGGTACGGTCTGCGCCGCGGCAACGTGGCCGCAGTGCCGCCGCCAGCCCTCGAGCCTCCCCGTGCGCCGGCAGCGCGTGGGCCGGTGCGGCTCCGACGCCCGCTCCGGGGCCGCGGGCTCCGCCGGGCGCAGCGCCCGCTCGCCGGCCGGGATTTCCAAAGCTCGGCTCTTCCAGAGGGAGCTGTGGGACCCAGGTTCTTCGAAGGGCTCAGAACAGGGCGCACACGTTGGGTGCCGACTGCTCCGAAAATGTGCCCCGACCTGCCTCTGCTGAGCCTTCGAGAAGCCAAATCTTGAAATCTCTGAAAAACAGAAACTCCCCGACAGGGACACCGCGCCGCGGCTGCAGCGCTTCCAGCGTCTGGGGAGACGCGCTCCGGGTGTCTCCCACCCCTGCGCCGCGTTGCACAGACGTGCCTTCGGGGGGGCGGGCAGGGACGAGGGAGCGTTCAGGAGGGTATTCCCGAACAGGGAATGTCCTGCTCCCGGCACCGCTCCCGGCACCCCCCAGTGACGTCGGGCCGTGCCCACCCTGGTTTCTGCAGCAGCCGGGGCGCGGGCAAGAGAGACCCGGGGATCCGGGTTTCGACGGCGCTGCCCCCTCTTAGGCAGCCCCACGCCGCAGGTACGCGGCTCCGCTCCCCGCTCCCTCTCCCTCACCGGCGGGGATGAGGAGGAGCCGGCGCCGGATGCTTTCTGACCGTGGCCTGGGCCGCATCTGCCAAACTCAGGCACTCCAAAACCATTAATCACACTCTCCTCTTTTCCGATCGGGAAACGGTCTTAAAAACCCTGATGGTAAAGTCCAAAAAATACTACTTCTAGTTGAGGTTTTTTTTTTTCCTCCGGCCCTTAACATTCATACTTTCCAGCATTTCTGTAAATATGTGGGACAGCATCCTCTTTTTCAATTCTCAGGGTGGGAGGGGTGGAGGAGAGGAAAAAATAGAGGGAAGAGGAGAGGCTAAAGGAAAGCTGAGATTCTCATGATCCCCCGAGCAGAAGTTTAAGTACCACGTATCATGAGACATATGATAAAATCATGAGCTGGCAGCACGGCTGTAACCCAGCAGAGCTGTTTGGAAACTGTGCGGGAAGCGTCGCAGCGCCTGGAAGCACACTCGGCCACGGACTTGGATGTTTGGTATATAATGGTTTAAACATGTAATGACTTTTACTTTGGCTGCCCACACGACTTTATAGCTCAATCAAATCTGGGAATGTTTTCAAAAGGACACTGCAAGATGCCTCTGTGTCCTACAGGTTACGCCCTGGCTTCCTTCCGGCCCCGTCCAATTTCAGATTCCTCATTAGGAACTCGCTGAAATGCTCGAGCTGTTCAAAAAAGCAAAGCTTAAGAAAAGGAATCTATTTCAGCCATCTGTTTTCCTACTAACCTCCATCTCGGAATGCGGTGGTTCCTTCCCATCAAAATTCACAAACAGAAATCAACGGGAGGAAAGCCTCGCGCCCGGATAAAGTGCTGGGCTTTGTGTAAAATACGAGACCGCACGGGAAGGCAAGAGCAGGGTCCATGGCGGGCGCCCAGCGCAGCGCGCCCGCGCCGTCCCGGCGCGCTTCCGCGCCTCGTCCTTCGCTGCGGGAGCCAACGCAACGCTTCGAGCGAGCAGCGCCTGCCAGCCCCGGGCTGAGCGGGGTGGGTGCGTAGCCGGCATCGCCAGGAACAAATGATGCTGGTTTCACGCAAAACAGCTCTCCTGGGGCAAAACAGGCCAGAAAAATGATGACGACCGTCTCATTACAAACAGCTAAGGGGAAACGGTCGTTCCGGACAAAGGCATAAAAAGGAGTTTGTTTGTTTCTCCTGTTCAGCAGGTATAAAACCCAACATCCTCCTCTCAAGTTCAGCGCATCACCTTCCCCATTCAGCGCAACTGCGGTGCCAAACGAAGCGACGCAGGATCCCCGGCCTGCGGGCAGCACCGGCCGGTTCTCCGGGCAGCCCCCCGGAACGGAGCTGCGGGGCGCTGCTGCCTGCCCCGCCGGGGAAATCCTCACCGGCCCCACGGCCTCGGGGCTCCCCCTCGGCGTCCGCCCTTCGGCCGTGACCGCCTCTCTGGCGAAGCAGCGGTGGAAACGCAGGGCAGCACCACAGCTCGACCTGGCGCCGGCGCCGCCTCCGCTCCGCGCTGGGCGCCTAACGGACGCCTGGGACGGCCAAGGTGGCAAAGAGAGGAAGACACCGCGTCGCCCGCCCCCGGCGTGCCCCGGCACGCCTCGCACCCCCTTCCCAACAGAAGCGCGTCACCCCCTCCTCAGGCCCGCCGTGCTCCGCCGGTGCCTCGAGCCAGGCGCCGTGAGGAGCAGCGAGCGCTGCCGCAGCAGGCCGAGAGCCTCTCCTGGGGGCGAGGGGCACAGAGAGGAGTGAGGAGGGTTGCCGGCCACCAGGGAGGCCATGACCTGGGGAGGGGGCCGTAAGAGAACGAAAAACGACGGGCTTACTTGTTGGAGGTGCCATGCAAATTGGTAAGGAGCGTGAAGTTGTTCCTCACGCTTCGTAGACTCGCCAGGACCTACGAGGGAGGCAAAACCAGAGACGTTATCCTCTCTGCCTAAGCTTTTAGTCTGAGTTTAGTGTTTTTTTTTTAATTTGAGCAGCCAACAGGCTGCCGACTCACCTGGGCGAAGGGTGTGACGATCAGGTCGTCCCCATGCCTAAGGAGAAATGGAGAAAACGTGTACATTTACTCAAAGAGGGCATCATTCACCCCAGAGACAGAGCATTTTACAGAGGGAGGTTTCCCCGGGCAGCACCCACGACAAAAAAAACATTAACCCATGCGGCGTTTACTTAACACTACATAAAATCATGCTCCTAATGGAAAGGTCTCGCAGCGCGTATCCAAAACAACCCGGCTGGAGCGACTGTTCAGATTGGTAACACCAGGCAATAAAAGCCAGGAAATTCAAAAGTTAAGGCAGTACGCTCGCGTCGCGGTGGAAAAAAACCCGTAACACTCTGGGGAAAGGTCAGCTTGGAATTTCCTGGCTTTTGTTGATCTCTGTCACAGTCTTTAATGTTATTCAGACTCTGGGTTTTGTCCGGCCATTTTCATCATGGAAGATTTGAGCAGAAGTTCTGAGAAAAATACATCGTCACCGTCAACAGGAGCGTTTTTTTGGTGATATTATATATAGCACTTGTGCGTATATGAAAAATCCAGTATGATTTACCTAACTGATACGCGGCAGGGTAGAGCTACCGCTGGGCAGCGCAGACCTGACGGGGGCTGGAACGCACGGCAATCCAGCGCGGCTGCCGGTGGGCTCCCGTCCCCCCGCGTGGTTTGCACCATGTGTATCTGATGCACTGCACGAGGGCAGGAGAGCCAGCACGGCTGCAGGCAGGAGAGGGCAGGCATGGCTGCAGGCAGGAGAGGGCAGGCACGGCTGCAGGCAGGAGAGCCAGCATGGCTGCAGGCAGGAGAGCAGCCACGGCTGCAGGCAGGAGGGCAGGCATGGCTGCAGGCAGGAGAGGGCAGGTATGGCTGCATGCAGGAGAGCAGCCATGGCTGCAGGCAGGAGGGCAGGCATGGCTGCAGGCAGGAGAGGGCAGGTATGGCTGCATGCAGGAGAGCAGCCATGGCTGCAGGCAGGAGGGCAGGCATGGCTGCAGGCAGGAGGGCAGGCACGGCTGCAGGCAGGAGAGGGCAGGCATGGCTGCAGGCAGGAGAGCAGGTATGGCTGCAGGCAGGAGGGCAGGCACGGCTGCAGGCAGGAGAGGGCAGCCACGGCTGCAGGCAGGAGAGGGCAGGCATGGCTGCAGGCAGGAGAGCAGGTATGGCTGCAGGCAGGAGGGCAGGCACGGCTGCAGGCAGGAGAGGGCAGCCACGGCTGCAGGCAGGAGAGGGCAGGCATGGCTGCAGGCAGGAGGGCAGGCATGGCTGCAGGCAGGAGAGGGCAGCCATGGTTGCAGGCAGGAGGGCAGGCACGGCTGCAGGCAGGAGGGCAGGCATGGCTGCATGCAGGAGAGCAGCCATGGTTGCAGGCAGGAGGGCAGGCATGGCTGCAGGCAGGAGAGGGCAGCCACGGTTGCAGACAGGAGGGCAGGCATGGCTGCAGGCAGAAGGGCAGGCATGGCTGCAGGCAGGAGGGCAGGCACAGCTGCAGGCAGGAGAGGGCAGGCATGGCTGCAGGCAGGAGAGGGCAGCCACGGTTGCAGACAGGAGGGCAGGCACGGCTGCAGGCAGGAGAGGGCAGGCACAGCTGCAGACAGGAGGGCAGGCACGGCTGCAGGCAGGAGAGGGCAGGCACGGTTGCAGACAGGAGGGCAGGCATGGCTGCAGGCAGGAGAGGGCAGCCACGGTTGCAGACAGGAGGGCAGGCATGGCTGCAGGCAGGAGAGGGCAGCCACGGTTGCAGACAGGAGGGCAGGCATGGCTGCAGGCAGAAGGGCAGGCATGGCTGCAGGCAGGAGGGCAGGCACGGCTGCAGGCAGCAGAGGGCAGGCATGGCTGCAGGCTGCCATGGGCACCTCTAGAGAGGTGTCTACCAGTGCTGGCCGCCCTCGAAGGGGTATTCTCCCTGGCTGTGCTGCCACAGAGCATGTCCCCTCGGCCAGGCTCTGGTATCAGTGCTGCTAAGCCTACGTTTTAATTAACGATGTCAATTTAATTAACTGGGTCGGCGCGGAGATGCTGGCTCCCCCGAGTGCCGCAGGAGCCTCGGCGCCTGCAGTGGGTGGACGCGGCTGGGAGCACGGGGCAATAGTTAAAGTCCACCCTTAACACAAAACAAGGTATTTGCATAATTTGGAGCGGTTACTTTGTCTCCGGTAAATATTTACTACATGTTAACTAACGGGGGGGATGTTCTCTTTCAGGAGAATTCTCCTCATGGATCTCGCTAATACTTAGATTTCTATTTCATGACAGAACTTGTAGGGCTTTCACAACAGTTGAACTTTTTTTATGAGCACGTTTTTATAGCTTAATGGTCACTTTAAAACTAAACTGTGCCGTTTAAAATACAGGGCTGCAAATCCAGGACACTCCTTTAAGCTCCACGCTCTGTGTTGTATTGATCCTCTCAAGCTCAACCATCTGTCTCGGCTTTTTGCTGTATTTTCCGCTCAGTTCTAGTGAACAACCCATGACGGCAAACAAGATGGAGAAGAGTAATACTGTAAATATAAGTACAGTCATAATGCTATTGTCCAGGCAAATGGAGAGTTACCTACTTGAGAAAAAGCAGAGGTGATGTTAACCAGGCTGTGAGAACGCATGGTGAAGAACTAGCACCGAGAAAAGTAAAATGCAAAAATTCTCTATTATTTCAGAGTACAGATTTGAAAGCTCTTCTGCTAACTTAGAGAGAAAAGGGGGATATTTCAAGGGTGGAATGGGGAGAGGGAAGTCATGCCTTGGCAGACCATGAAAGCGATCGTCTTGGTGCTCAGGCTGTGAAATGTGAGTACAACCCATAAGCACCTCCCAACAGAGCTCTGAGCATTACAGGAGGCCACGTAAAACTCTTACTTACCGTAAAATATAAAAATATATACTGTAAAATAATAAAAAAAAAACAAATGATGTGAGCTGAATTTATGCTTACTGTTCACTTGGGAGAGAAGAGTTCCTGGACATCGTCTTTGGTGATAAGTCATAGTCGCTGTCGGATCTGTACAGGAACGACTCCCTGCGCTGGCTGTGGCCCGGGAACGTCGTGTGCAGTACGAGTCCCGACGAGGAGCTGGCCTGCGGGTCCAGCGGGCTGCGACCTGGTGACGGGCCATTTTCCACATCGAAGCTGCGAACAAAACACATACCGTGTGTCACACGCATCTGCCAAAAGGTGTTTTCCAGGGCTTGTGTCACGTTTGCGTTGCCCACACCGTGTCGTGTGCTCAGCACAGGAGACGCAGGGCTACGTTTACTGGAGCCCCTCGCTGGCGTATCTCTATCGTGTGCAAGCAGGACTCGGCATTACGATAAAACATTTACCCCCAAGGCTTCTTTCCTGACTCCATCTGCTCAGTCTTCCCTCAGCCTGAATCTCTCTAAGCTCAGCACAGCTCCTGTCGCTCTCAGCGCGAACACAGAATCACAGAATCATTAAGGCTGGAAAAGACCTTCAAGATCATCAAGTCCAACCGTCAGCCCAACACCATCATGGCCACTAAACCGAAATGCCACGTCTACAGTTTTTTGAACACTTCCAGCGACGGTGACTCCACCACCTCCCTGGGCAGCCTGTTCCAATGCTTGACAGCTCTCTCAGTAAAGAAATTTCTCCTATCCAGTCTAAATAACTAACACGTAGCAGTAAACGCCGTTACCAAGCTCTGCAGCTCTCCCCGTGCCATCCCCACGGCCGCAGCGTTTGCATAAGTCAGGGGGTTCGATTTGCCAAATCTCACCCCGAGCCTTACAAGCATAACAGGGACTAAAGCAGCTATGACATGCCACCATCCTCCAGCGGAGCCCCGTCCCCATCCACTCTGAAGCAAACTTGTGAAATCCTGCGAGACCGGTGAGGACTTGGCAGCTGTGCCAGCTGGATGCCTGAGTCTCTTTTCGGCCATAGTTCACGTCTTAGCCATTCGAGGTACTAGTTCAGTGAATTTCAAACAGCTGGGCTGCAAAATGGAGGACTGCTTAAAAACTTAAAAAAAAAAGCCCCAAACCTTCTGTCACCATTTCCATTATACACCCACTTTCTTACGGTTTCATAACTTGGCTGCTGCAGCTCGTGGCTGAAGTCACCCTGGACACTTCAGCAAGTGACACCCCTCGTAAACCCTGAAAATAAGCAGGTTGGCCTCCTCTGCTTGGGCATTCGGATCTGATAGAAATACCATATGTGTGACCATGTCCCAGGCTGAGCCAAGCGAAGTACGGCTGCGTTCAGTCTGAATTTTCTTGCCTTTGGAAGTCTGAGGCTTCATCTCACTCGCAGAGATGAGTCCTCATGGCGGGAGCTGAGTCCTCACCCCTACCAGGGCACACGTCTCTCCGTGTTCCCCATGTTCTCCCAATTTCTTGTGCCTGATGACCGCCCTTAACCGCACCGCCCAGCTGGGCAAGCCCTTGGACCGCAGCCGCACCACCAGCTGCGATCCCTGCCATACATTCCCCCCCTCCCCGTTGCCGCCTGCCCCCACTCATCCTATTCAGTCCAGAGATCCCCCCGAGCGTGGCGGCAGGGAAGACCCCGTCTCTCCCTCCGCTCCGCAGCGCACGCAGCGTGACTTTCACTACTGCACGAGGAGGCAGATAAAGCATCCAGGCAAAAAAACCCCAGCAAAACCTCTGGTAGATCTGAAAGTAAGTAACGCGCGCAACCGTGAAAAAAAATAAGGGAATCTGCGTCCAGTCGCAAACTGCATCTCGGCTTACTCTGCTTCTCTACTCTGAGTCCATACATACACACACAGATTCAATACGGGTTGACAGAGGGATAAAGGAGAAGGGAAAACAAACCCCAGACACTGCAGAAGGGGATCACAGGTAGAGAAAGCCTCGGGGAAAACCGCCGACGTGAAGGTGCCATCGTTGACCTCGACCCGCATTACTTAGGCATGAGGCTGCGGAGAACGAGAAACCAAGCAGGCTCAGAACAAAGGCAGCCTCTCCCCTGCTGGGACAGTGACACCTTGAAGCATTAAGACCTTCTACCTCCTGATGAGGAAATCTGATTAAAATCCAGATTTTATGGCGTAGCCTGTCCTCCGGGTACTGGCAGAAAGGGCACAGAGCAGGGGACAAACCTTCCCACCATTCAAAACCCAGGCACCAACTACAACCTTAGTCTAAGGTTCTGCAGGAGCATTTCAGGTTCCTGTACAATAAAACTGAATTACTCTGCTGGACGAGCACCGAGCTGTGGTCTGACACCAAACCGCGTCCAGCGATGCAGCGGAGGGACGCAGGAGCCGCCCTGGAAGCAGCGGTGACGGTGAAACGTGGGCTGCGCGCCCTGACGTGGCAGCTCCTGGCGCAAGCCACTTCCTGGCGCTTTTAACTTCGTACACCAGCCACTTTGTATGAACAACCACCACAGAATTACTGAACGATTTAGCAAATACCAGTAACGTGTGAGGGATCGCATACTTTGCTTGAGCGGTTATAGTTATAACATAAACATTTATTTATAGTTGTGCATGCGCTTGGGAGGGAGCGGGTGCTCAGACAGTTATTTTTGATGTCTCCAGAAACTACTTACTGGGGTGGAGCAATAAAGGACCAGGTCTCCTGGAAGTTTATTCTGGTCCTCGTGGCTGCAGATGGAGGGTAAGAGGTCTTGTGCTATTTGGTCCCGCAAAGATTAAAAAATGCATGAGAACATGCATTTAATTAATGCCCTTAAAAAATGCATAAGCACCAGTGCAAAGGTTTTTAGATCCTTTGGAACTCCAAAGGCAGGGCACCAGTATAATACAGCATGCGCTGACAGAGATTCCTACGTCTACCATGCCTCACTGTAGCATTTACTCACCCAGCTGCATAAGTGCATCTCGAAACTGGTAATGGCTCAATTAATATTATTTTCTTTTAGCCTTTATTATCTGCTCTTTTCCCAATGACAGCTTGAGTACACTTTATTTGTACCCACAAAGGAATCAACAGAAGAAACTCAGCTCTGTAACTATGGCATCTACAAACAGCCAGCTGATAATTAATCCATACCTATTCAGAAAATTAACTCTGATTACTCAAAACATTTTATTGCAAAACCTTCAGTCGACAACATTTAGTTTACTGACACAAATGGAAGTACAGCAAGGAACTAAATCTGAGCATTAAGCCGATCAGAGCTTCTTCTAGCTGTTTGACACTGTACCTGCTGCTTGCTGGTAGACATCAGCGATAGGTTTGGGAGAAAAAGTTAACACACAAGGTTTAAAAAGTGTGAAGAGGCGAAGGGAGGAAGGCAGGGGGCAAGGCTGATAAGGGGATCTTCTGCAAAGAAGACTACTCATCAGCAAAGGAGTAAGTTTAGCAAGAGGGGAAACTATCCACCACGGATCTGGTTTTGCATGGCTCACTGTAGCACAGCTTCTGTGCCTTGAGGTAGGTGGAGGATACTCAAATCCCCTCCCCTTTCCCTCTTTTAACATAAAAATAAAAGTTCCCTGCCAGCCTAGACCTATTCTGAGTCAATCCTGCAGAAATTCCCACCTAAGTCCCAGAAATGTTCAGTACTTTCGGAGGACGTGAACGGTTTCGTAGCCGGAGGTGTAAGAAGGAGCCTTGACACTCCGTGACCTGGGGAAAGGTGGAGGTTAAACCTTGGCAAAGGCAGAGGTCCCCAGGAAACAGTTTGCCTGAACCGTGCAAGTTTTCCAGATTTCCATAGCACTTGCGGCTCACGCTGGGATGAGCTGGAGACATTCAGGCTGCGTCAGCGAGAAGCCCGGCACGGCTGACGCCCAGCTCAGGGTGCCATGGCTGCTGCCAGCCACCCCGCATGCCCCTGCTCCCTACACCAGCGCCTGGGACGCTGCAGCACAGATCACACAGCTAATCCAGCTGGAAAGGCATTTTTACTTCTTTCCACAAGTTCAGCTTGCAGCCGTGCCGGCCCCTCATCCGGCTCCCCTTCCCGGGGCCTGATCCAGCACTCGGCCAACCACGTGCACAGCCGTGAAGTTAACAGAAAATTCCTCCCCCCAGGAGTGAAGGCTAACCAGGAGGTTGTAGTTACCTCTACCAAGACTGTCCTGTTTGTGCACGTGAACGGGAACTCCCAGCAGTACGGCTGGGTGGGCAAGGCGTTCACCGGGATGGCCAAAACCCAGGTCTAAGTCTTCTGCTGTCGTGGCTTTTTAATAGTTAAAAGAAGTCAAATATGGGAAACTACTTCCTCCAGATGACCCAACATTAGGAGAATGTGTCCCGAGATATGTCAAGCAAGAGCTTAACCTTGTGTTTTTCAAACCTCTGCTGCACATGAAGTTCACCCGTTGCTCTTGGTTTGTACAATAGCCCATCTGGAATTGCATCCTGATGCAAAAAACATCTCCCAAACAAACATTCACTGAAATTGCAATTAGATTGTAAAGTTGCCCTCTCAGAGCTGCATTTTCCACTAAATATTTTCATTAGAAGATAACTGATGAGCTCTGCTGGAAAAACTTAATCATCGGTGTGGCATCATGTTCAGAATACTCCAAAGATTGTAAGGGTCCTCTCCAAAGTTTGTAGCACCCCATAGTCTTCACGTTAAGTGGAGAATAAAGCTCCTTTGTCTAGTTAAAAATAAGGATGGCAAAGTACAAAGCACCACTACAATAGCCTAGAGAAAAAAGCTGAAATTTGCTTTGCAGTTTGTCTTCAAGCAACCGCACTCGCAGCCAAGACACCCTATTTGAGAAACGACGTCGGCACAGGAGCCCCGAAGCAGCTCTGCAAGCTCCAGAGGTAAAACACCAGCAAACGCTTGATCTGTTATTCTACAGTTGCTCCTCACCCTACGTCCATACCAAGGGTATGGCGGATGAAGTATCTTTGGCCCAAAGCACAGTCATCCACCGTGATGGGCCTCTTCTTTCCCTCACCCGCTGTGCTGAGCCCAGGGGCTCTTCTGCACATGCGTGTGGTGCCCAGCGTGCTCAGGATTAAGTGGGCGCTGCTGAGACTTAAAATTGCGTTACCTAAACATATAGGTCACAAACCTGGTATCGAAGGTCCCTATAAATCACCCAAGGTAAGTTACATCAATACCTGTCCCCCGCAGGAGATCTCTCTGAAAAGCTGCCTCGTTCTACGGTCTTGGGAGCTCCAGCGCACCGAGCTGACACCGTTCCCCACCTGCCTGCGACACGTGTCATCGGGTTTATTCAGCCAACGGTTCCAAGTGCTGTGACAGTCTCAGGGGGTGACGGCGTGCCTGGAGGCCACCGAGGGCTTCTAAGGAGTTGAGCCCAGAGCCAAAACCTGGCTCCACAGGAGGAAAGGTGACAGCGTCTGTATGGGACGGGCGTTAGTTAACCACTGACACGAACCACTGCTGCAATCTCTATGCCAGAAAATAACTGCAAATCAAAGACTTGCCCGACAGACAGAAACAAGTCTCCTGAGGTCCTTCTGTTTTTACCGGCGGATTCGCGAATGTGCAGTTCGCGAGCGTGGGTGAGCAGCACCCCTGAGGTGAGCGTACACTCAGGGTTCCTGACCAGCAGCAGATGAAGAGGGGAAGCCACTGGACACAGAAAGCCACAAATCCCCGTGCCAGCCCCAGGGAACAGCAGACCCACCAAGCAAAACCCAACCCAGCAAGCGCACACCAGCGCGGCGCGGGCAAAGCGTGCGACAGCGGGGGCAACGCCGGAGCCCAGCAAGTCTCCGCTCTCCGCACCGCAGAGCTGCGAAGGAGGTTTACACCTAAACCCACCATCCAGGCTCTCCGCCCGCTTGGCTGGACGCGAGGAAAGCCGGTGGCGGTGGAGGAGAGGCGGCGGCAGGGTCGGCAGCGGGACGAGCAGGCTGGCTGCAGAGCGGCGCCCAGCAGGGAGGCCAGCGCGGGCGACGGGGCAGCCGCATCTCCATCCCCTTTGTCTCTGCATTTTTTAATAAACCAGGATCTTAATAAAGTGAAGAGCAGAGAAGAAGACGGCAGGTGGCAGGAGTTAGCTGCAGCTCGCCCAGCCGAGCAGCTAAGGGGACGCTTGCTTTGGACCTGTGGAAAGCTGTGATGTAACACGGTAACGAACAGAGATCTGCAATGGCGAGCCAGGAGAAATCACGCTCAGCTGTAACACGCAACGAGGTTTCACGCGTCATTCTGCAAAACAAAGAAAATTAACAAAAGCAAACCCCAACTGCCTAAATTCTGCAGATTTTTACGGTAATGACTACAATTTCTCTACATTAAAAAACTACTGCCATCCTTTATCGCAGTGGGAAAGTCCAACCAAGCTTCTGCAGGCAGAGGGTTCCCTGCTGCCGGACTCCCCATCGCCCTCCAGCCGTCTTCGCCCCCACCCAGCGATGGGGCCAGCTCCCTGCAGCAGGCATGAGACCCGTTCCCATCAAGCCCGTCCTAAATCAACCCTAAACCAGCCCTGGTGCTTCCCACAGCACAGCACCTCCCTCACACGAAATCACAGCAGCTGCCGAGGTGTCCTGATGGAAGATGCTGCCTCCAACTTATCCAGCAATTCAGCTTTCAAGCTCTTCGATCGACCTCTGCAAGGGGGTCCCAGCACAAAACGTTTTGCTGGAGTAGCAGTAAGGAAGAGACAGCATCAGGAACGTGTTGTCCCTGGATTAGCACTGCCCGCCAGCAGCCTTGGAACGTGGTCAGATTTGGCATAAAAACTGAAAAATAGGATTGCACCACAATTTTGATGTATTTCAGAGTCATTTGAATAGTCATTGCGAGACAAATGGTTACGATGAGAGCTGTGCAGCCCCCCAGTTTGTTTCTGGATCTGTAACATAAAACACAAAGATAGACACGTTTAAGTCTATCAAACCAGCAGACTTCTGTATTTTTTGTTTATGTTACGAATTTACACTCTTCCCAAGGATGACAGCACTGACTCTACAAGAGAACTTACCATCTGCTTTGCCTTCCCAGACTCATTCCTGAGGGTGTTGCTCCTGAGCTTCTAACTACGATAGCACCTTTACTACAGTATCAAATATGCTTCCCAAATACAGTATTTCAGGAAGTTTGGACAGACTCTGCTCATTATAAAGGTCCTCTCACGATCATTAGAGCCCAGTTTCTCACGCAGACAATCCGCTGGGTTTTTAACACCATTAGCAATGAAAAATGCTGTTTCTTACATCTTCAGATCTGTACCGGCACGATTGCTGCTCACTGCTATCTAATTTTGTGCACCTGTTTCCCATTTTCAGAACAGCTTGCTGCTTTTTCTAAATAATCTTCTACGCAGAAAGGTCTGTGCTTGAAACCATCAGCCCTTAATCACAGAATCACAGAATCATTAAGGTTGGAAAACACCTTCAAGATCATCAAGTCCAACCACCAACCCAACACCCCCATGCCCACTAAACCATGTCCTGAAGTGCCACGTCCACATGTTTTTTGAACACTTCCAGTGATGGTGACTCCACCACCTCCCTGGGCAGCCTGTTCCAATGCTTGACCACTCTCTCAGTCAAGAAATTTTTCCTAACATCCAATCTAAACCTCCCCTGGCGCAACTTGAGGCCATTTCCTCTCGTCCTGTCGCTGGTTACTTGGGAGAAGAGACCAACACCCACCTCACCACAACCCCCTTTCAGGTAGTTGTAGAGAGCGATGAGGGCTCCCCTCAGCCTCCTCTTCTCCAGACTGAACACCCCCAGTTCCCTCAGCCGCTCCCCATCAGACTTGTGCTCCAGACCCCTCCCCAGCTCCGTCGCCCTTCTCTGGACACGCTCCAGCACCTCAGTGTCCTTCTTGTAGTGAGGGGCCCAACACTGAACACAGGATTCGAGGTGTGGCCTCACCAGTGCCGAGTCCAGGGGCACAATCCCTGCCCTGCTCCTGCTGGCCACACTAGTGCTGATACAGGCCAGGGTGCTGTTGGCCACCTTGGCCACCTGGGCACACGAAACGGGACCGGGCACGCAGCAGGCACGCCGGAGCTGAGCGCACCGGTGGCCGAGGCAGACACCCTAGCACCGGCACGAGGCTCCATGAGGCCGGCCGCTCTCAGCACTGCAGGTATCAGTGCTTTTTTGCCCCCTTCTGACCTTCTCCCACCAAGAGGAACGCCTTGGTGCTCTCAGGGGCCTCGCAGAAGTGTTCAAGTCCCTCTGCCAGGTTTGTCCATCATGTGGCTCCTAATTCTTTTTATCTCTGGAGCCTAAGCATCCTGAAACACAGCCACCCAGCGCCGTGTATCCCAGCTGCCCAGCACCCGGAGCACTCACGTGTTTGTGCTGTGAACTGTCATCGGCTGCGCAACGCGTTATTAAGCCTTGGCGTGGGTCGCAAAACAAAAATACACGTTTCTTTGACTTTCTTGTCTCTGAACACAGAAGCTCACTCTTCTTCGCAGGTCTCTCGTTCAACGGGTGCGAGGGAGGCGGAATAACCGGTGCGCCCTGCCATGGCCCGCGGCCGGCCGCCGTCGCCGAGGATGGGGCCGGCGACCAGCTTGCCTCGTGCTTACAGACCGCTCTGCATCGCAGGCCCGATTCAAACACTCGGGGGCCAAGGCAGGCCTGAGAGCTGGCCTCCCGCTGCAGCCCAGGTCCATCTTCCGCGCCTTTTAACCCAAAGATAACAATAAATATACGCTGCCAGAGCCCTCAGAGCGCGCCTCGTCAGCAGGACCCTAGCGAGGCTCCTGCTCTGCGCAGCAGCAGCCACCGGCTCAGCTACCAGCTCGGCCCCAGCACCGCTGGGTTTTAAGGGATGCTACAAAGTGCTCGTTTAGTTTTTTCAGGCCCTATTCACTACAAGGAAGCCATTGTGCTACCCGCTTCTTCAGTGTCTGCGGTAACCGCTGCCTGAAACTCTCAGCGCCTTGTGCTTCAGGTCCTCGTGCCGTCACTTCTCCCGTGGCCGTTCACTCTCCGGCACCGGTGGAAACCACCAGGCTGCGGAGCCACCAGGCATGCCTCAGGATGGCACGCCGCGCCGTGCCGCGCCGAGCCGGCTGCAGCCTTGCGCTGTGCCGGGAGGTGATTGGAAAAGTACAGGAGGGAGGTAAAAATGAGTTTGGATTTTCTTCTAGCATGAAGGGTTCCAAGAAGTCTAATCCTTTTCGTGTTTACTACAGATAAGCAGCTTGACGTTATCCTGTAACAAGCTAACATCATGTGGTTGTTTAAGCCCCCCAAAGTTGAAATCCTGAATTCTATAAACCACTTGTTATTTTTCCAAATGCACATCCTGGGCTATTTTGTCACCTTACTATGGTTCCCTGCCGTTAACCTCTGGAAAATGCAAGGCACGGTCAAACACAGCAGACACCCTCCCTGTTTTCACTTCCAGAGCCTGTAAATGCACTTGGGTGTGAGCGTGGTTGCTCCTGGCATGGGCAACAGTGCCACTTCCTAAGGGCTCTTTCCTCCTGAAAATATTCTAGCCAGCAACCTACGGAGCAGCTGCTTTTCTTCCCCACCGCTGCTGCCCAAGCTGAGGTATGGAGGAGGTATGGAGGAGGTATCAAGGAGGTATCCAGGAGGTAGTAAGGAGGTACTCCCCTCCCTGTGCAGCACTTACACAGCTCTCCTCCTCGCCTTGCCGGTGTTTCTGCCCAGCACCGTCCGCCCGCTCAGGGCTCATCGGGACCAAACCCGCTCCCTCCCGCGGGCTGTGCGTCTGCTGCGCTGAAGGACCCAGCTGGGTCTCACCGAAGGGGCAATCGCCACCTTCTCCCTGCAGGAAAGGTGCTGGATGGGCAGCCGCCGGCCCCTGGCCAGCGGTACGGGGGGCACAGGGACAGCATGGGCCTCCTCGGCAGACACCCCCCAGATTTTGGCATCGCCTGCTCCGCGAAACGGTGCTGTTCTGCGGTGCAGATGTTCACATGATGGGACAGTACTTATCCCAGTCTGGGCTGGCTGTTACGCCCTGCTCAGTGTCAGTTCAGCTTTTGCAGCTGCATCTAAGCACCGTGCCGTGTTACAGACTCTCCTTCCCAATACACAAGACGCGGATGTTGCGTCCCACGGAGGCCGCCCGCGGTGGCCTGGCTCCTGTGATGAGGACCCCAGCGCGGGGCTGCAGCTGAGCCCGGTGCCTTTTGGTGGGGCTCCAGGACACCTCACAGCATTTCTGCCTACGGACAAGTCCTGCTCCCTTCCCAGAACCAGCTTGGGGTGGGTAATTCCACCCAGCAAGTGGGTACACGGGGTCCAGCCTCACCTTTTCCCCAGCAGGGCATTACTAGTAACAAAAGAGGAATTACAGTCATATATTGCACCTTTTATCAATGCATCTTAAAGTATTTCATATACCTATTAAGTGTAATCGGCTCTTAAGCCTCTCCCCAAAGCATATAGTGCACTAATGGCAAACACAAGCCAGCAGCACGAGTCCCGTGGGTCCCGTGCAGCAAACAACCTCTGCCTCCAGCACATAGGAAAGTGTTCCCGTACCTGTACGGAACCGGAGCATCAGGAGGCTGCCAGCCGGAGCCACGCTTTACTTCACCCTGCCCTTACGAAGAGGATCGCCTGGCACGACTCCAAGAGCCGCTTTTGCCTTTTCAAAGAGGCCAGCACGCCCGCAGCCGGCTGGCTGCGACGGGCTGCACGAAGGCATCAGCTACAAATCAAATAGCTGTTCTGAAATGCTGTCAAACAGGCTGCAGACAGGAATAAAATGACAATAATTTTTAAGAAGTTGCAGAGACCACAGATTTTTCCGTTTTACCTGGCTAATCTGAACTGGGAGGGCAGGCAGCCTTTGAGTCGGAAGATGACAGATTTTCTGCACTGATGTTTTCGTAGAATCATAGAATAGTCTGGGTTGGAAGGGACCTCTAAAGGCCATCTAGTCCAACCCCCTGCCATGAGCAGGGACATCTTCAACTGGATCAGGTTGCTCAGAGCCCCGTCCAGCCTGACCTGGGACGTTTCCAGGGATGAGGCATCCACCACCTCTCTGGGCAACCTGGGCCAGGGGTTCACCACCCTCATCGTGAAAAATATCTTCCTTCTATCTAGTCTAAATCTGTCCTCTTTTAGTTTAAACCCATCACCCCTTGTGCTATCGCAACAGGCCCTGCTAAAAACCCTGTCCCCATCTTTCTCCTCAGCCCCTCTCAGCCCTGGCAGCTGCAGGAAGGTCTCCCCGGAGCCTTCGCTGCTCCACGCATTGTTTTAAACTACCCTCAGCCCATCTGCAACACCCTCAGCCCAACAGTGGGTGTGTGGAAAGCTGCTGCACCAAGAAATGCACCCAGCCTTTTCACTTGATTCATAAAATAATTATTTGACCCTGTTTTTGGATTTATCTCCATAATTGGTATCTGCATTCCCTTCCAGCAAAAAGACAATAAAATGTCCTAAAATGGTATTCAGATTATTAAATCCTTCGGAGACTCGGCCCTCCCAAAAATAATTAATCTGGTTGGGTACATTTCAGCAAAATTTTACTTGCTTCACATCTTTCAAAGAGTCTGTACTCTTAATCTTTTAAATCAGTAGGAAAAGACACTGTACATAACAAATGCCCAAGTATGCTGAAGCGATTTCAAGGGCAGTCTTTTTTATAGCTCTTATTGATCATTTCAGGCCCTGCAGAAGCTTAACGCAAAAGTAGCCTCATCCAAACCACAAGCATCTGCCAACTGGTTCTATTTGAGGACAAAATGTTAAAGATGGAAAAATCTGGCCCTTTGTCGGAAAGTCACATGTTTACTGTAAGTGGTTCGGCACGTGTACCGAAGGGAGGGTCGGAAACAGCACCCACTTCCAGGGTACCACAGTAACGAACAGTACCAACACCCCGCGGTTAATACAACTATTTGCTGTAACTACTTCTCTGGCAGTCACGGTGTTTCCGTTGTCACTGCAGCTAAGCAAACGCAGAGAAATACCTCACAGGTACGATCTTAAATCGCGGCTCCTTACTCGCTTTGGTCAACCGCAGCCGCAGCCGTCACCACGCTTCTCGCTGCTCATTTGTTTTATTGCCATTAACATATCCGGGTCTTGGTAAGGGGCTCAGCTCCTTCATCCTGCTGAAACGCCCGCCGAGGGACGATGCGCCGCTTCTGTACGTGTACCAGGGACACAGGCCAGCAGAGGAGACGACATCTTCAAGCTGAGGGACAACGCCGGCGCAAGAACAAGTGGGTATAAAATGGACGGGAGTTAACTGAGGCTGTAAATCGGAGGAAAATTTTCTGCCTCGAGAGCAGACAGATCACTGAACAGCTTTCCTGTAGGAGTGATGGGGGTAAACACCAACTTGATGTTATTGCTGGTGGGATTAATCTCATAATTGACAACAACACGGTGGGATGGAGCCCAGTGGTGTAGGAGGCTCATCCCCCACCCAGCACTCGGGCTTTGCCCCCGACGGGCACGGGAGGGAAGCCCCGTCCCGGCTCACTCGGAGGGAGCCGATTCCCGCGTCGGTGTCCGTGAGTCACCACGGAGGGGCCGCATCCCACTGAGCACCCAGCTCCTCTCTACAAGCGCACTTATTTGGGGGATGTCAGAAGGAGAGACTTGGCAGAAGCGAGCTGCTAGCTTTGGGGTCTCCTTGCCCCCGTCCCGCGCCGCTCGGGGAAGGCAGAAAGTCACCTACCGACCCCCCCTCTCCTGTGCTAAGCCGAAGCCTGGCCAGCAGAGCGGGCAGGCGCTACGGGGAGACACGAGCAAGACACGGGCGAGGGGCTGGCATCAGAAGCACGTTGAACCATCCCAAACGAGACACCTCCGGCATCGCCTCTGCCACCGACGCCGTCACCGTAGCCCTGATAACCCCCACACCTCAGCACGTGCGGAGGCGGTAAATGCAAGGCGTGCCGTCCGCTGGCGCGCGCAGTACGGCGTTTCCATACGTTTGCCTTTTTACTAACGATAGAGAGCTGGAAGGGACGCCCGTGCGCAGCCTGGGCAGGGACCAGCAGCGACGCGCTCTGCCTGCCCACGCTCCCTCCCTTCCTCCTCAGGCCATTTGTGAACAAGAGGGGGAAAAAGAGGGTGAATTTAAAACACAGACTGTTATTTGCTGCTATTAAATCTCATGCTCTGAAATGGGCTTTAATAATTCTGGACAGCAAACTGGATTTAGCAGAAGGAGAACCTTCTACAGCATGGAGAGAAGACAGAAATGGTGCGCGGCAAGAATAAAACCGTCTACAGGAGTGACTGTGGGCCCAAAAAGCCAGGCAGGGCAAATGCAGCATATTTCATGGAGTTTATGCCAAATGGTGAGCTCCTACAGTAAAAACAAGGCCCCAGATCTTCCAGGTGTGGTGGAGCGGAGGACGTCGGTCCTTGCAGGCCTGCCAGCTATCGACCACAGAACGCTTTAGGAAGGAGGCAAACATTATTACCCATGATATCCATTATCTGTTTTTTTCCCCCCTTTAACCTTTCCAGCATCCTTACAGCTCACTTTTCCATCCAAAACAGGTCTTCCAAACCGTGGCTGTGTGTCCGCACAGGCCAGCCCCTCTGCGGGTGCGCAGAACGGCGCGGTTCTCATCCCGGTTCTCCTGCTCTCACCGAGACGGTGCAGGAACCTCCGTGCCGTCCCTGGCTCCCGTCGCGCAGCCGGAGCTCCCGGCTTGCCACTTCCTCTACGCACAGTCTCACCACCATATCGTGACTCCTCTACGGCATGTTTGTGCTTGCAATGGCCTGCGTCTTCTTATTGCCGAATTATCTCCTTGCTCAAGTCCTACCTCGGATCATCCTCTCGCCATGAAGCCCTTCGGAAAACCTCCTGCCAGCCTCCTACGCTGCCTCCTCACGCACTGCATCTCGACCAGCTCCTCTGTGCTGCGTTGCTAAAAACCTCTTGGGAAGGAATTATTTCTCTGATGTGAAAGCAGATAGTGCACCACTGGCACCCAAAATATCATTTAATAACTGTTATTTTCTCTAGACCTGCAAATCTTCCCAAGACCTGCTTCAGGGCTCATTTTGATCTTCTTTAATTAGTGATCCCTCGGAAGCTCTGTTTCATGTTGAAAATCACTTGCTGGAATCACTGTTTTGGAGTCACTTACTACAAATCATAAAGCTGCACTGTTCAAAAGAAACAGAGACGTGGGAGCATGGAGCAAAATACATTGCAGCCCCAAACTATGAATATCTTAAACGCCGCTATAAGTCATCAAGTCCAGTAACAGCAAACAATGTGGCAACACAGCCACAAACACTTGGAGCTTTGGAAGGAATATTAGCAGAGCGCTTGCTACAATTGATTACCATTTAATAATGCAGAAGGTGAAGTTTTCAGCATGAATAAGCATAAATGTGTAGGCATGGCACAAAATCATTATAGCCGATTGCAGTTTAAGACTCACGTCATTGTAGTAAAAGCTTCATTCTTGAGCTAATAGAATTTAGACATCCTGAGTATTTTATTGTATTGATAAAGGTTTGTACCGAGCTAATTGAAGAACGAGCGGGCAGAGGTAATCAATGTCCAAAACAGATCCATTTTAAAAATATTGACAAATAGTGTGAAAACATTCAATGTGGCAAAACCTGAAGACAGTATGCACGGAAGCATTATTCCAAGGGGGAGAAGGAAATCTTTGATTTCACTGATGACACACGTGAGAGAAAACACCTGAAACTAGTGAGGAGCTGCTGAATGCCCCGGGGGGCTGGCTGGCCACGGGGGCAGCGGGCAGGGCAGGCAGGGCAGGCAGGGCTGCAGCAGCAGGTCCGGCACCATGCATGCAACCCAGGCGCCAGCGATGCCGGGGCAGTGAGCAAACACCCCGGCGCACACCACCGCCTCCCACAAGGGCTGAGCCCGGTGGTCCGTGCTCGGTAATGGTTCCCGGACCGGTCGCTCTCTAAGCTGTAGACGTGGGCGTTCTTCCTGCAGCTCCGTGCCGAACAGGGGGGTCTGACCCTCCACCTGCTTGCAGAAAAGCTGCATGTGCTAGGTCCCTGCTGACCGTATCACTGCAATTGGAATGATGGATTAAAATTAGCCTGTTCAAGCTCAGATTAAACCCCAGCAGGAGACTGGAAGGAGACTTAGCACCGGCCCACGCCCTCCCACCCCAGCTCAGGCTCTTCTCCAGCTCAAGCCGAGATGCGGTTTCTGAAACTTTCCCCCTTGCTCTCTGTGCTTTTGCTGATCTCCAGCCGAAATGCGGCTCCATCCTTCCCTCAGGCTCTGAGCCTTCAGGTTAGGCAACCTTTCCACAAATGTGTTGATGTACTTGGAACTGGATGAGGTCCAAGAAACCAATCAGTCCCGGGGCGAGCAGGACTGTGTGCTATCTGTCTGCCAGCCGCCGGCAGCGTCTGGAAAAGATCAAGATTACAGACCCCGGGTGGGAGACAAACAACGGGTATTCCCTTTATGCCGCTCAGCCAGAATAAAATGTGACACGCGATATTAATAACCTGGCGTCACCCAGCAAAACATCTGACCAAGGGGAACATAAAATGCCACGCAGATATCGAGGGCCTGATGGCGAGTCATGTGAAGAGCAAACAAGATAGCTGGGTGGCATGAGGTGCAACCGGGGAACAAAACCCTAATGTCAAGCCCTTTTGTGCTTAGCAGAGCCAGCCCTAAATGGTTTGTGATTTTCACTTTCTGCCAAGGTACTGCTTTAATTGGGCAAGGGAGACTGTTCATCATATTCAATAACAGAGCAGAGAGGAAAATGGCATGTGCCAGGCTGAGAAGCCACGTAGAAGTCACCCTGCTCAAGTGCAAAGATTTATTACTGGTAGCAAGACACCTTGTTCATTACGGCTTTTTACTTTACTGTTTTAAGACTTAATCTAACAACACAACCTTTTTTTGCGTGTGCTCTTAACCAGCCACACATGGAAACCAAATTCTGTCTAAATTTATACTCACAGGCTCCACTAGTCTCAGCAAGCAGAGCCAGAATTAACTCCCATCCCTTTTCATTCCCTTGGGTGAGGTGGAAGCAAAAACCCATTCACCATTGAGGCAGCCTGAGAACGTAACCACGGACACATTGGTGGATCTCATCCCCGCCGTGACCTTCCGGCACGCTGGCCCGGTGGCGGCAGGGAGCCAGCAGTGCTGCCTCTACTACGCGCTGCTCTTACCCGCACGGTGAGGGCAACTCTGGCGAGGGCTGGGCAAGCTAAGTCCTCTCTGGGAGCAGGGGCTGAAACCTACCGGGTGCCTCCAACACATCAAAAGTTGGCCTAACTCCTAAATTACAGTGGCGACCCATACGGCTTCTCAAGCGCATCTGTGATGTAGAAAATGTGAGCGAGCGTAACTGAGCTGCTTATTGACTTCAGTTTAATAGATCAGTTAATAAACCCCAGTACTTCGTCACAGAAGTAACATCCTAGCACTGCTCCTTCCCAGACTCTTGTAGCAGCTCCATAATCATCTGAATAGTGTCTTTAGTACTTGAACCTCTTTCCAGCATAAAGGAGGTTCAATAGCAGCATTCAAGCCTAGAGTAGCTGGGCTGGCTGCACTCCGTCTTCATGAGAGTATGAAATTCTTGCTGCAGTCTAAGAAAGAAAAATCACTTAGCACAAATAAGGTCTTTTTTTAAAACCACTGATTAAATAGATATTCACAAGATAGAGCACAATGGCTTTGATGGAGCCATTGCAACCTATTATATAAATCCTCATTCATGCCCGTGAGAGCTTTTCCTTTTCTTTTTTAATAACGGAAGAGAAAATGCAGCCACGTAAAAGATATTAAATTGCATAAAAATATGTGACTGGTAAGCTTATGACTTAAACTCAGAGAAGCAAAGAGACAGAGAGCTTGGGCTGGAAGTCTCGGCTGCCACTGCGGCCCCAGCTGCAAGCTCGCAGCAGCCGTGCTGTGCCCTTGGCTCACCGGCACCGGAGCTCGCTTGCCCGCTTGCTCGGACGCAGCCCCGCAGCACCGGAGCCGCAGACTGACACCTCTTCTGAAGAGGAGGATCTAACTGCAGAGCTTATTTACGGATGCACGGGAGCGCTGACGAGGAGAGCAGAGCGTTATGTGAGGGGGCCGGTTGCTAGAAACTCCATCCCTCGTTCTACAAACGCTCCTCCTTGGCACGTAGACCACCACAGCCCCAGCACCTTCCAGCCACGCGCTGAGCACGGCGGCTAGCGTACGTCAGCAGCACGCTATTCGTGCTCCCACACGCTGTTGTACTAACGTGTCAGACCTGACTGAAGGCAACACTTTTGCTAGAGCATTGGCAATTTTCTGTGTTTCTTCCCAAGAATGGATTTTTTTTTTCCCAGAATCCACTTCTTAACACATTTAATCTGAAATAAATATATAATGTTGCATCGGTTCATCAGCAGACCTCATTAGATGGGCTTGTTCTACTGGAGCTAAAACTGGCCTGGGAAAGCGGCAGTAAGTGTAGAGTTTAATAAAATAGTTTTTAAAATACTGTATTATTACAGTAAAGCAAAAGGGGGTCAGCTTGTTCTTCCAGACTCCACTCCAAACAATTTACTATCTTTACAGATGAAAAAAATGTCAGCAGCCTTTTGTGATTTGAGTGAAACTAGGACGTTCAGTATATACCCACTTCAAAACTTCACTCACAGATGGCTGTTCCTTCAGCTAATATTTATTCTCTAGATTTTCAAGAAAGCCCTTTTATGCACTCTACATGGCTAGACACAGACACGGCATGTCCTTCGCTGCTGCTTTCCCCCAGTAGATCCCTGTTCTCATAAGCACCTCTTATCACAAATAGATGAAATCAAGCTGCAACCAGGCAGACTCGCTCTCCCCAGAGTTACGGTGTCGTACTGCACTGGGAGCTTGATGGCCCTACCAAGGGGTCATTGACAACTTGACCCAACACCGGGACTCAAACCAGAAGTCAGTATCCTCGTTGAGACAGCATCAAGAAGCACGTTCATCTCAAGAGAACTGTAACTTCAGGAGCAGACGACGTGTAATGAAGCAGTTCCTAACCCTGCTTTTCTTCTCTTGGCTGGACATGGGAGCTCTGCAGCCAGGTGGCCCTGCGGGAGGTGGCGAGGCACGTGCCAGAGCAACTTGGGCGCTGTGAGCGCAGGGTGGCCAAGCATGATGCTCCCTGGACCTGTGGGGCATCCCGTCTGCCTTGCTTCTTGCAAGAGAGGGACTAGTTTGTGCCTGCTATGAATGGTGGGCGTCTTCCCAAACGCTGTGCAGCCTGTACGTGTCCACGCAGTGGTTCTTCTCATCCAGGCAGGACACAGCTTCTCCTCTTGGATTCGCTGGCCCAAGACACTCCACTGAGACAGGCTGTGGTCCCCACTTCAGCCTCGCTGGCCGCTGATGGGGACAGCACGCAGAACCAGCCACTTCTTTTCTGCTCCTCAGCATCAGAAAGGGTTAACCGGAAATGTTTGTTTAGGAGGCTGAGAGGCTCACAGTCCCAAAACTGAACTCAGATCACAAGTAAGAACAATGTATATTGAACCTCTCTGGGTGCTTAGCCTTTCTCTGCTCTGCTTTGCAAGGCACAACTCAGATGGCAAACCCAGGAATCTAGTTCGCTGGCGTCACCCTCCGTGTGAATTCATTCCTTTTTCTCATGATGTCACCCAGCCTTAATGCCCCCGGGGCTTTTGCTGGAGTCAGGAACGCTTGATGTGTGCGGGGATTCTCGCTTTAGCTGACGTAGAGGTGGCTTATAAGAAAACCCTGACTGCACTTCCCCCAGCTGGCTTCAATCTCTTTCCCTTGGTGTTTTTATGGTAAAGTTTCTCCAAGGTTCAGCCCACCAGGGGTGGCCCCGGCTCCCACCCGGCACAACGCGCACCCAAGGCAAAGCAATGCACGTTTTCCATAGGTTTATGGAGCTGAGCTGGCCCACTGCAGGGTCACAGGCGAGCAGGTGACACCGAGCCACTGAGCCCATGGCTGGACTCTGTACGCCGGGTAAGGGGCTTGCAGCTGGGACGGCTCCCGAACGACCAGGAGTCAGGAAGAGGGACTGGGGACTCTGAGACCGTTGGGACTGGGACAGACTGCAGCACTTCAGTGCGAAGTTCGCCTCACCCAGTATTTAAATCGCTCCCACCTGAGCCGATACCCTGCCCCACGTAATAGCATGGAAGCAATTACATGGCTGAGTAAGACCCAGGTCCAGAAACCTGGAAGCAACTTCGTGGGTCCCTGTGTCCAGTCCTCTGCTACTGCAGACTCTACACCAGACAATCTCCTCCATAAACTTACCAGGCTTTCTCCTGAGTACTTGGATTCTTCAAATTTCCAGCACATCTCCCCAGCTGCCCCAGCAGAGATGCCCCGTGGTGCTGCACACCAGCGGCCACCACTCCACCGTGAGGTCTCACCACCAGCACCTCAGCTGGACCACAGCCGCTTGCCAGGAAGACCCCACACCCGCTGCAAAGCCGTACGGGGCTCACGGCTTGCAGTTATCCTGCAGTCAGCACACCGGCTGATCATTATCAGCTCTTTTCAGCTAATGAGTTTCCAGTGTATAGCTGAAGCTTTTCTTACTAATCCCCATGTACGTGATCATAGAATCACAGAATCATTACGGTTGGAAAAGACCTCCAAGATCATCAAGTCCAACCGTCAACTCAACACCGCCGTGCCCGCTAAATCTTACACTCCGTATTGCTTAACTTCACCAAGGCCAGGCAATCCTTCCACTGCTGTACCGCTGCGTGCAACAGTGGGTGTACAGAAGATCAAAAGATGGAATCAACACAAACGTAGCAATGAAAGTATTTCAGAAGATCAGACGTAGGATTTATCCCTGAGCAGCCCCATTGCGAACCTCCCGCAGCCTATGAGCTGACCTTGCCGTACCACCAATTTCAGCACGTTTCCTCTGCAGCTCACTCCTTATCCGCCTTAGAGCTCTTGTTGCAATCCACACCTCCAGCTTACATCTCACCGAGCCGTATAGGGAACCGCATTGAATGCTTAGACAGAAATGTCTAATGTCTTAGACAGAAATCTATTGCATTTACTTGATCTGGGGAAAAAAAAAAAAGAAGTTGTCTAGTTAGAAACACCCCTTAGAACTGGAAATGACGTACCTAAGACAGACCCATTTCACCACTGCCTTCATATTTTTAAATTAACGTCTCCTTCAAAACTAATTGCTTAATCATCTTTAAATGTCTATTCCTATGCTAAGGAAGTGATAAAAATTGAACAGAAATATCAAAATACAGCATATAATAAAGACTAAAACAAAATTATATATGATCAGTGTAAAAATAATAGACTTACTAAGATAACTGAACAATAAAATGTGATTTAGAGCTTTCCAAGAGCCTTGCTAGCTTGCACTTCGAATAACATCTGAAAATCTCAGGCTGTGTTGAGTTTATAGTACAGTTCTAAGGAAGAGATTATAAACAGAAGGACATAACTTTCTTCTCTTTCTAAGTAGAGAATAAATCTAAGAAATATTTATCTCACTCCTCAGAAATCCGAAAGAGTCGAGCCTCTCAGGAGTGAGCCGTTTGGCGACGCACACACTGCCGTTTAACAGATCCCTACTCCCCTGCTTTAAGCCCTTCTGGCTGCCCAGGAGCAGGCACACGTTGCCATTAAGCATCGAGGCGGAGGATGTGCCGTCCCCACGTGCCGCGGTGCCGGCGCAGCCAACGCCGGCTCATCGCCTGGACCAGCAGCCGAGCGGGACGGCCGGCAGCAGGGACGCAGCCGTGGCAGAGTGACTTCCCCGGTCGCCCAGCGAGAGCCGCAGCCTTACTTCTCCGAGATCAATTATTTTATCCTATGTTTATATGAAGAATGCAAACATCTGGGAAATATTAGGCAACCGCCGAAGAGAGGGCAGGCTTCCCTAATTAGCAGAGAGCTGTATCACGGCTCCTTCCTCCCTTCTGTGAAAGGGGAATTTTGGGGCCAAATTCTGCAGACGCGTTGACTCGGCGCCCTGCTGGCACCCAGCAGACCTGCTGCCTCTGGCTCCCCACAGCACTTGTGGCAAGATACAACAGGTTTGTTTCTTTTGTTGTTTTTTTTTTTTTTTAATCTACAGCCTTTGAGTCGCTGCGAAGTATATTCAGTACTAAATACACCAACTCTACAGCTAAACTGCTTCATGCTTTTATGATTATGATTATGCTTTTTAGATTATGCCAAAATGCCCCAGTTCTGCTCCTGCAGGTGACAAAGCCGCCAATAAAATTTTGGTTGTGAAAGTCCCTCTCTACGCACCAAAATGTAATTCTTGGATATACTGTGGCTCAGCTCACAGCGGGATTTCAATTCGGGACAAACATGAAAGCATCTTCTGTTCCCATAGGTACCAACAAGAACGTGGGCTGAAGCAGCGGTGGGTGGGAATACGACGAACAGCGCAGGGATCAAGACCTTCTGGCCGACACCGTACCCTATGCATCAATGCACGACAACATCGAGACAATTTCCCCGGGGATCGAGAGCCACAAGTGAAGCACAAGGATTCAGGCTTAGAAACACGGCAGGGAATCAAAACGTTACCCAAGCGAATTCTGGTGTCTCGGTTTCCTTTTCACTTAAAGTCATTGCTAACAGGCTCTGGCTGACATGACCAGAAACAAGCTGGGTACTGTGTAGAAATAAGTCTGGTTCCAGCAGATGGCACGTGGCTCCTCTTGTCCTAAGAAGGATAGCCGTTCTCTCCATGTTTGTAAAAAATTCCAGGTATGTTCCCAAAGAGTGTCACCAGGGAAGGATTTCAGACTCCTTGGTGCGGAGGGCTGGAGAGCATCACGAAGCGCATCTGCAGCTTCCTCCAGTGGCAGCAGGAGGACTCAGCAGCCCTCCTGAGCTGCTGAAGCCACCGGGTGAGGTGGCCCATGCAGAGATGAGTACACCAGACCCACAGCTCGCAGAGAATCGCTAGTCTGAAAAAATTACCTGAAGTTTTGATTCTGAATGTATTTTTCATAATGATTTCCTCTGCTGGCGTAAAGCATGACATCTGAGGCGCTGCTGAATCACGTCTTTGCAGGGCTAAGGGAGAGCCCTGTCTGTAGAGTCCCCAGAAATTCAGTCCAGCCATGGTGGCGTGTGCAGGTACGAGATGAAGGAGCCACCTGAAAGGGTAAACCGGGTATGCTGCACCTAGGGTACAGGAACATCTGGGCACAGCAGCGCTTTTATGGATGGAGACCTTAGGGGGGTGACCTCCTAGAATAGGTACGGGGCTCCCCCCTGATTTCTGGCGATGCAGAACACGAAAACAATTATTGCATGTGTCTAAAAAGGAACCGCAGAAGCAGGGTGCAAGCTGGTGTAAAACAACAAGACACATCAGCATTCACACTCTGCTAGAAAGGGGTACAGCAGGCTGGGAACGCTGCCCAGGAGCTCCAGGCTGGGTCCAAGGGCTGCATCTAGGGCCAGCAGCATCCCTGAGCTCTCCGTGGAGGCTCCCACGGCACCCAGGTCTGCCAGGGGCCTCTGAGAGGGTTTAACACCCTCATTCCTTTTTTTGGGAAAAAGCTCTTGCCAACAGCCTGCCTCTCACTTTTGCAGAGTAGCGGCGCTGCCTTTTCTTGGATAAACACGTACGGACCGGCACTTGGCAAAGGAAGGCTGTTCATGAAAACAAGTACCAGTTGGGGGAGGACTTGGGGGGCAGCACACACTCCCTAAAAGCTTGTGGATCTTCTCACCCCTCTCCAGGGAGAGCTGGCAATTAGGAGGCGACGAGGACAACTCCCCCAACAGTTAGAGATTCAGCCCTTCTCCCACCCAAGAAATGACGAGCCATGGACTCCTACATGGAATTTTCCCTCCTACCAGTTTCCCAGACTGGATGATTCTACCCCAAATATTTGTTTATAAACTTACGAACCAGTGAATGATGTGCAAAACAGTTTTGCAAAAAAAGGTGAAGCTTGTGCAACAACATCTAGAAAGCTGTATTACCGATAAAGTCAAATAAAATTAATATAAACAAGGTAAGATTTAATCTCGGAGTCCTTCTCGCATTAAGTCATTCTGAGGACTTAATTTTAAAATACAGAAGTGTTCTGAGAATATTTTGTAATTACAAACCAATAAGAAAAATCATCCAGGAGGAATAATTACATAATTTCTAGATGAACTCACTGCTTAGAAGAACTCACAGCTTAGAAGAGCAGTAATAAATAGCTCCTCATATCATTACTGTTGCTGCAGCTGATGACTCACCACTGTTACTGGGATCATATCCCAGAATAGTCATGCTACTCTGTGTACTGCATACAAAATTAGCCATCAGGGACTTACTATTAAATGAAACGGATTTGGGGGTTTAGGATTCATGTGGTCATATCATAAAAACAAAAGCTGTTCAATATTTCACGCGAATGCAGTGAATTTTAGATACCAAACCTGAAGGTGTCTGCTCTCCATCGGACAGAATTAGTGTCTGCATATACTGGCTGCATGGGTTTTCTGGTAACCATTCCCTCTCATACCCTGCGGGTTCTGCCAGCACAGGATAGCCCTTTTACACGCCACCGCTAAAACATGCCTTCTCGAGAGGAAAATGCACAGGGTTTTATAGAAACATAAGGGAACAAGAACAGTTATCCGCTAGTTTATCAGAAAGAAAGAGATCATCTAATTAAAAAAGATGTGCCTTACCGGCTAAAGCACAACGGTGTATCGTTTTGGTAGAGCTTAATTCAAAATGCATAACAAACTAGAATGAAACATTAGCCTCCAAGAAACCTGCTAGAAACACCGTTTTCCCTAATAAATACAAATTTAATCACATCTTGTAGGTGTTGTGGGCACTCGTGTGCCACGCCTAAGTGTGGTCTGGGTTTATCTGCGATTTTCAGTGCATGCCGTCAGTCTTTGGGAACTGTAGGGCAGATCCCCACGTAAGAGACTGCAGGGCTAAGAAAGGACATCCCCCGCCCCACGTCACCACCTCATTTCCACACACGTCGTGTTCTTCCATCTTCCGGTATCTACGCACACCAAGTATATCTGCACCCTTTACCTTCACAACGTGTTTACTGGAAAGAATATTAGGGATATTCAAAGTTTGCTTTTTGGCTGAATAAACCCCTCTCCTTGGGCGTTATAAAATGGCCTAGTATGTATCAACAAGTGAAAACGCTTTTTTTTTTTCACTCTCCAAGCAACGTCCAGTAGTCAGCGTACAACAAGACACTATCAACGTGCTACCACCTCGGGGTACTCGCTTCCATCGTCTTTACGTGAACTACACCTTCAGATTTCACCAGCCACTAGTTCTTCAGGCGTTCCTCTTAGCATGTTAGCTCTTCTTATTTTACGTTGGTTTCTTAAGAGAACTCCTATTCTGTCCTCCAAATAAGCACACAAAATTACAGGAAACCTTTACTTGGCTTTGTAGCAGCCGTGCACCAGCGAGTTATCCGACGCAGCATCCCGATGCGCTGCGTCTGCTTTTAAAGAGGCTCCCGCTTGAATGTCCTCATGTATCCGGGCAGCCGGCCTTGCTCCCTCCTCCCTCCTGCCCGGGGTTCAGTCCCTTTGGGCAGGAGCCGCTCGGGGGGTCTTTGGGGATGGGTCAGCGGGTACAGGCAGCGAGAGCAGCCGCGACGGTGCCGCCTACCAGCTCCAGAGCCAACGCCAACGTCCCCGGTGGAGATGTACCTACGAGAGCCATGTCCTCCTAGGGACCTCTGCCTGCCCCAGAGGACAGCTCTGCCGGCCCCACGTCCAGCACCTCCATGCTCCGAACACGCCACGCGCCTTCAGGCCACGCGTCTCACTCGCGGCGCAAGCTCCTTCCACGGGTGAAGCAGCTTGCTGGCGTCCTTGGAGCCAGGGTGGAAAACACGAAACACCATCGGAATTACACGTATGGGTTTTTCAAACTAGGTTCAAGGTTCTCCGGGATCAAGAAGCCGGTTGAATCGGTGGGCAGCTCCACGGAGCACCTCATCCATCCACCTCCTGCGCGTCACCCCACAGCCTGCTCCGCTGCCGCGTCGTGCTGCCTCTGCCTCGCTTTCTGCTTTAAATGAAGCCTGAACTCCTGATAACTGCTGCGACTTCCTTGGAACTACATCAGCTGCTGCCCTAGATACCGAGTCCGCTACGCCAAACGGTCCGTTCCAGACTGCGCCGCGACTACCAGCTTATTTCTCGTGTTATCCTCAGCATCGCTCAGCTCATCCTCGTTCCGCCTTCCCAGCCGGAGCACCACCAGACTGCCGCGCACCCTCCCGCACCCCCTCCGCTCCCCTTCGCTTTGACTAATATGCAGGAAACCGAGTATCTATTTGCCACTTTTTCAGCCTTTACAGAAGAAGAGTTTTGCTCATTTCTCTGCAGATATTCATTCCTCCGGGCTGGGTAATAACAGGCTCCCTGCAGGGTCTTACTGATGCTCCCTGGACCGCCGACTGGCATCTTTAGCTAACAGCCTGTTTTCTGGCCGTATTACAGCTCTGCCCTTATGAGAGTCAACTTGAATACTCAAAGCTGTATTTCACGCTCTCCTAAAAGCCAAATATATACTGTCTATCAAATTCAGTTCCGCTCCTATTTCTCTTACTTCTATAAACAAACCCACCAATCACATATGCTGCGTTTTGCTCACGCTTGTGCTTTTGACAGCGGGCCAAACCATTGAAAGCAGAAGAGCTGCTGAGCCAGGGTAGGCAATACAATATCTACTTCTTTAAATGTGGCAAATAGGCTTTTAATAGGCTTTGAACGGTGACAGATTTTAATCCTGGGGAAGCAATTGTCTAAACCTGTTCGTTTTCACAAACACGTACTGTATTTGCTTTCTCCATTCTGTACTCCTACCCCCAAATCGTATGACTTAAATCACCAAATAATGCATTCATGCCAGTAGCTTATACGAGCGACCTATCATGTTTTATGCACAGCTTCTAAAAATATTTTAAAATGGAATAAGGCCCTTTGGATCAATTCAATTCACCGCCGTTTCACTAGCAGACCTTCACTTATTGCCTTCAGCTGAGAAAACGAACGAATACACGGCAGGTTCACACGTCCTTTAGCTTTCGGGGACCGGCTCCTGGAGAAAACCTTAGCGTCACTGTTCTTTCACATTAAACCGCAAATCTGGGGGCACAGCATGTGGCATTTAACAGAGGGGCCCCCATTCCCTGTCGCAGGTGCTGTGCGCGGCCCAGCAGCTCTCTGGAAAGCAAAGAGGAATCTTCTTAATACCAAAGTCCACGTCTGACACTTGTAACACAAACACAAAGTCCACGCTGATATATAAATCCAGGCAAACATATAAACAGGAAGAAAAAGGAAATGTGGAAAGTCTTCCATCATAGAGAAGGAATCATGAGAGTTTTTATAAAGTTTCAGAGTTATGTTAACCACTATAGAATTAGCTGGTTTAATTTTTTTGTGCTTACTTGTTAATTGTTTTTATTGTTAACTGTTAAATTGTTAACAATTGTTAATTGTTAAACTTTATTTGGAGTTAACACTCACACACAGTAGGTATAAACACCTCGGAGGGAGACATACAGCAAAAATCCCTTAAAACTTCCGACTGCAAAAGCCAGTGTTGGGCGTGATGCTGCAGCCTCGCCACGCTTGACTTGCTCAGGATGAAATTTGCCTGGAAAGTTCCTGCAAAGACTATTGAGCTGTTTTCAAGAATAAAATTATGGAAATATGTTCTGCCCGCAATAACAAATGGTCTGTCAGAAGCTGGCTGGAGGTTGCTGGGTCTGATTTCCCCCCCCCCCTTTTCTGTTTCAGGCTGTTGCTTTAGAGGTTTAATTTTAAACTTGGCAAGAGTGCCCGGGCAGTGTTAGTCAGGGATCAGCCTTTCCCCGAGACAAACGCTCACCGTTGACTCACAGATGGTCTTTTGAAGGCGAATCGCAGCACGCACGCGCTGATCGGGGCCTTTCCGGCGCTGGTCTGCGAAGCGGTCCCAAGGGCGACAGGCAGAGGAGCCTCCTGCCTGCTCGCTGCCTGCGGCTCGGTCAGCTGGCGGCTCGGACGCTGCCCCGACAAGCAAACGTGGTCGGAAGCTCAGTTAAAAAACAGGCGGCAACGTAGCTCAGGGCTATCGCGGCACCTGCACGCGGCGCGGTCTCAACCCTGACGCGGGCTGCTTTGGGTTCTCGCCGCGGGAGCGTAGCCGCAGAGATGCCGGGCACGTGGGCCACCGCTCTCCGGGCCACCGCGCCGCACGGCAGCACGCGGCACCGGATCTGGGGAAGGCGAAAACGAGTCTCGGTGTTTCTAAGAAGTTCTGGGGCTTTTTCCACTCTGGTCTCTTAGCAGGTTTAGGAATGCAGATTCTTGTTTCTAAAGCTTTAACCAGATTTCCTTCATAAACCTCTTTGACAGAGGCTAATAACAGGGATAACGATTTCTTTTAGCTACAAACTTTCTGGCCCGTAAGGCAGTCTCCAGGCAGTTAGCTGTTACAGCGAACACCACAATGAAAACCAGGTTTGAAATCTGCATCCTGCAGAAGGAATGAGTGAAATTTTGGGTTCCTGTTGACCTGGGTTCTGCTATATATGAAGAATTCTAGAAGTCGAGCGAGCTTTCTTCTAAACACAGCCTCCCAGAGCTTGGGATTTACAGTTCTGCCATCCTGGGAAGTAGCTCCGTGTTACCAATGAACCCGCTCCCTGCAATTTATCCCCTTTGCTGATGGGAGAAATGAAAAAGCTATTGCAGGAGCCAGTCGATGACGTTCCCCTCGAGTGACTTCTGCTCAAGTCGCTTCTGCGCAGAATAAAGCCAGGCACAACCTGTGTAGAAGCACCCTTGCCACCATGCTGCCCAGAGCAGGACGGACGGACGGACGCTGGGCAGTGCCCTCCGCTCCTCAGGTCCAAAGCTCAGCCTGAATTTAACCCTGAGAATTAAATAAAGTATTTTCTCGCATGCGGTCGTTTTAAAAATCTTTCTCCACACTTTGCAAAACCGAACCTACAATTATTATCCAACTCCTATTTCCACTGGTTCTGTCCCGGGAGAGCCTGGATTATGGCAGATATACGTCCGCGTCCGGCTGCCACGAGAGGAGATCCATCCCGAACCACGCGGCCAGTTCAGAGTGAGCCACCTTTCCTTCAGGATTTTGAGGGCAACCATATATAAAAGAAAAATCCTGAGGCTTGTAATGCAGAACACAAAACGATACCATTCCACGTAATATGACAATGCCAACAGCATGTTTATTTTTTAGGAGTGTTGTAAAATTTTGTTCGAAACTGTCCCAACTACAGTAAGAAAAGCCGTTTGGTTACCTCTGGGAGAACGGAGAGCATCCATCTGAGCGGAGGTGCCGGTACGTCTCAGCAAGGCAATCTTATAATGAGCTCTGCTTCGTTTCAGCGGATCCATCTGACATAGCGGGAGCATCACAGACCTCACGAAACTACAGCCGGTTTGTGCAGACACCCGGCAAAATTACTAAAAGGCGGCTTGATGGCACTATTCATCATAAGCAGCTTTGGGCAGACGGGGCTGCGGGTAGCAGGTAAGCAGCAGCAGGTCTCCTCCCGCAGCCCCCCTCCAGCCTGCCCTTTCTCAGCATTTCTATAGTCTTTGTTCAGTTTCTCACTTATTATAATTGCGGTTTTGTTTATTGAAATACTAACTAGATAAAGGACGTGAAAATAGAACAAAACAGGAAAGGTTTTCTGAGATAAAAAACCCCTAATTTTCATTCTTGTGAATTAGCAACCAGTGATGCATCCCTGTAAATCAACACTGCTCTGGTACGAGAGCCTACGCATCCATATTCACGCAGCCCACGTCCGACGCTGGCCTGAGGACATGGCAGGCACGGTCTTCTCGGAAATGTGACTCTCTTACCACAGAGCCCTTGTTTGCATCTTTAGAACCGCTTTGTAATGCTTGCTGCTGCTTTCTTAAAAGCACTTCCCTGCATTTAGGTACAAAAAGGTAAAAAAAGAAAAAAAAAGGCTCAAAGGAAACCCAGCAGGCCTGATCTGCTGCGCTAGGAATCAGCCTTTCTGTTTTTTCATGATTTCATTTTATGTGTGAGTTTACTAGACATACCGGGCTGGTTTGAAACCTCCCGGTGACGTCAATGGGCCGGAGAAATTGGAGCTCTGCGAGATGGCGGCAGCGCACCCAGCCCGCCCGGGTCTGCTGCTCCTCGCAGGGCGACAGCCCAGGCAGGTACGATCCATCACGCGCTCCCGGTGCCGCAGCGAAGCAGAGCTGCTTCCGCGCTTGCGACGCCAAACGCTCCCCGCGACTTGGAGAATGCATTTTTTTGGTTCAGTACGCTCGATGGTGAAAACGGTATTAAAAACCGCAGATGGCGAATGTGTTAAAGCACTAAAGCTCTTCGCTAAATTCTGGAAGTTTAATTTTTTGGGAAGAAAAAATAAAATTCCAAAGCAACAACATTGTTGCTTGGCGTATAAAGGGATTTAATAATCATTTTACTGGAGATATTCTCCCCCCCGCCACCGATTACTTGTATTACTGTTGCTTTTTTATGTAGCTCTCACTATAAATTCTAGAAAATAAAATGAGCGCAAGCCTTTAATAGCAGGTTATATTTTTTAGCTTTTTTTTAAGGAAAGCATACAGAAATGTGTTAATTCTATCAACCTGTGAAACATGAAAACAAGCTCAGTAAGAAATCGACCCACGATACTGTTTGACGGGATGAATTACTGCTGTACCCCGTGAAGCCACATGTACTCATTTCACAGCACCTTCAGTTTATCAAGGAACTGTCAGTCCATCCAGCCCTTCTCATCTTGAGATATTGAATCCGGCTGCGTGAGCACGGTAGGGCACAGGACCGCTCCGCACGGCGCCTGTCTGAAGAGCCAGGCAGCATCTCCTAAGCCACCACGGAGCGTGCGAGGCGGAGGTGCTGGGGGGAACAGGTTATGGGTGGTGGAAACGTGGTGGCTAGGACAACGTCTCAGGACACGTCCACAATAGCAGGGAAGTAGGAGGGAGGGAATCATGTAGGAAGAAATAAAATTATCTTAACTCCCTGTAGCACTGGTAAAAATAATCTCCCAAGCTTTTACACACTGGTGACGAGGGAAGTATAAAAATCAGAGACGCAGAAGCACGCTTAGAGGTTGAAGAGCAGGGACCTTTGCAAGCCAGGGGAGCACCCAATGGCACCCCTCCATTAGGAAGGAGACCGCTGCCTTCTCCTCTAAAAGCGTTCAAGGAGAACCTGACTCAGATGAGTAAGTCAGCATGTGGCTTCCCGGCCATCCCTGGATGCCAGCTAAACCCACGGGTGTTCACCGGAGACCCACCAAAGCCAGGCTGGGGAGCGGCGTCTACGCAGCCCCCAGGGCAGCTGCTCCACCCAGGCTCAGCCCGACCTGCCGATGGGACCGAGGCAGTACGGGGTGTTTGCATCAAGTAGGGACTCGGACCTCTGCGTCTTAGACAAGTCAACAAGGAGGAGGAGGAAGGGACTCAAAAATAACTTAAACGTGCATGACAGATACAGATATACATGAACTTGGCTAAAAAGAGTTTCCCATCCAAATAAAGTTACGTAGATTATTTCACTGGAAGTTATGATAATTAATGGAAATATGATAATGGCAATACGACAAGAGCAGCCTCAAATGCTCTCTTGTCTTCTGCCTTGCAGGACCAGCGTGAAAATATAGCCAGAAACAACTCGAAAAGATACAGCATGAAGAGAAGGGAAAGGTCACTAAATACCAAGCACCATTCCTCCACCAGAATCCCTCCATAAGCAGCTTTTCAAATAGCGAAAGCAAACACTGCGTTGCTCAGGCCCAATTAAATCCTCATTATTTTATGGTTAAAAATCGCTTTTCAGCCAAGCATTGTCTTCGCTGCCGACATGTTCCAACAGCGTAGCCTTTATGCTGCCTACAGCCATTTGTGAGCACAAGGGAAATGTTTGGCTTTCTCTTTCTGAGTTGTGCCTACAGATTTCTGAGTTATGTCTCTCAAACCTACCCTCTGCATATAAAGCACTTCTTTGTTGAAGATACTACCTATTTATAGAAGGCTATGGAATTAATACATGAAAGACAATGTATTGACAATGAAAATGAAGACAATCAAAATGTGTTAAGTATGTCTAAAGTCACAGTTAGGCCCCACAAAAGCAAGATACCTTGAAGGCAGAGCAGATACTTACCTATGACACTGGAGAGTGTTGCCGACCGTATCTAACTCTCCTTCTCTGAGGAGAAGAGTTAGGTACTTCAAAAATCAATTTAAACATCAGAGTCAGTATATATGGTACTACATTATGAAAAATACTTCCAGCCTCATATCCAGCAGTAACAATGGCAAACACCTCCGCTTGAATCAAGCGAGTTGAAAGAGTTAACGCCAGGACGGCTCTTTTGCATCCTGGGGTTATGAGCCCTACGATAAACATGTTTGTATTTCAGTGCCGATACAAAGACGCGCCAAGGGGACGTGCAACTCCGACTGCCGTTCCACCGCCCGCCCACCACGCAGGGCAGCTGCCGGGCAGTCCCTGCCACACTCGTGCAGGGGACAGACCCGAGCTTTAAAACGTCCCCGTCAACAAGCGCCGACCACCAGGTCTCCCATTTCTCCACCACGCGTTTCCCAGAAACTGACGTGCCGGCGCACTCCCGACCGCAGACAGCTGTTTTCCATTTCCCCAAAACAGCCCCCCTCCAGCCAGAGCATCCCTCAGCACCGTGCGAAGCCCTTCCCAAAAGCAGCAGCGACTGACGCCTCGTCGCCCACGGGGGGACGGAAGCCACCAGCTCCTCTCTTGATCCCAGCGCTTTCCAGCCAAGAGGCCACCCAGGCTGGCCCCAGCACCGTGTAAGCAGCTCCTCCGAAAAGCATCGTTAGCATCTGGTTTTAACGACCCCTTTGCAATATAGAGCAGTTGTTTGTTCACTTGCATACCCACCTGGCAGGGAACGGTTACTTGATTGATTTGTTTAATTTAATTAATACATTTTGGATAGTTCAGATTAGTGAGCAGTTAACGCTTCCACCAAAGTCTACAATACTTTTTTTAAAGTTTAGTTAGAGAGTTTGCTTATGCCTGACGGGACAGAAGAAAGAGAAGCTGAGAAAAGGACCAAAAATTTGCTAAAGAGGAACAAAATGCCTGGAGATACAGTGGAAGTGGCGATCAGTAATTAACGCATCTCAGCCACGATGCATGCTTCTGAACAAGCAACCAGGCGGTGACAAAGGTCATGATTAGCCAGACTCGGCCTGAAACCGTAACCAGACCAGCATGGGGCGAAGAATATGCTTTATTTCCACCTGTGAACAGGTTAAGTGAATCTTTATAGGTTAACCCCTATCCCCTCCTTCGCAAGTCGGTACACTGACAGGGCTCCCTTTGAGCTGTACGGGTTTAAATCACCTGCAACGTCGCCGATTGACCAGATTGTCTCCGACGGCCCCGCTTGTCCCCGGGACCCATCTCTGACGACTTTCCCTCTCAGGATTACGGTGCTGTTGAGCATTTATTTGAGTTCTATGCTTCCTAGAACCAAAATTACCTATGTTGCTCTTGCAACTACAGAAAGGTATTTCTCTTTCCTCCGAGCGAAACGCGTATTTCCCCAACACCCTCCGCCCCGCACGGGCGTTAGTGCTGTCCGTAACTAAGTCTCTCCTCTTCCTCGCGTCTGTAATTCCGGTAAATCGATTAACGCATCCGCCCCTTTCCTCCTCATCCAGTACTCCTCCACCTTAGCTTACTAGGGTTCCTCCTAAAGAGAAACTTCCTAAATCCAGCCAACAACTCTCCCTGCCAAAACGTCACAGGGAAGCCACGGTCATAATTTCAAGACAGGTCTGATACGGGCTCCGCTAACGCGCGACAACACCTACCGCCGCGTCAGGCGCAGCCGCATGATTCCTCACCCTCGGGCCTTCGGGTCTGGCACGTCGCCGAGCGCTGGCAGCAAAGGCAACCTCTTCCCTCCGGAGCCGGCTCAGCCAGATCTGCCGGCGCCGGACCAGCACCCTCCTCCGCCGGGTGCCTTCGGAGCACGCGCGCACGAGCACGGCATACAGATTTTGACGCTCCCGTGGGCGCTGCTGGTCAAGATCCGGCCAGCACCTCCAACACGCGCGCCCGGCTGCCGCATCTGAGCCCCGCTCTGCTGCTGCAGACGGACGGGCGCGCGCGGGGAAGGGAAAGCTGAAGTATTTTGGTACAAAGAGGACGAACGCCGGCAACGCGCTTGTCTGAAATGAGGAGCCTGCGCGACGTGCCGCACAGCAGCTGTACGGCTGACGCCATGATTACACGGTTTATGTCTCTGCAAGCGCTACACCCGCTTGGGAGCAAGCACGGGAGTCGAACGGAGCGGGCAGGGCAAGGACGGGGCGGCAGTGGGGGCAGAGCCGCCAGCACGCCCGCCCGCCCGCGCAGCACGTGCCGGACCCCTTCGGCCGGGCAGGAACCGGTGCTGCCGGCACCCTTCGCCCTCCGGCAGCCGCATGAGGCGATGCGTGCCGCCGGGCCTGTCCCGCAGGCGGGCGGAGGGTGCCTGGGCGGCGCCGGGCCCCCCGCCGTGGCCCCCCGCCGGGCCCCTGCCGTGCCCCCCGCCGTGCCCCCCGCCGTGGCTCCCCGGCGCGGGGAGGGTGACCGCCCTCGGCCCAGGCCCAGCCCCAGCGCAGCGGGGAAAGCGCAGCCTGCCCCACCCCAGCTACCAACCGACCCCCCAGCGCCTCCCAGCGCAGAGGCCGCGGCCCTAACGTCTGTGCAATGTAATGGCAGATACCGCTGGCTTTTTTAATTAAGACGACCTCACACCGGCGTGAACCGCTCCTTGGGAAGCGAGGACACCCCGGACCCCGCACGGAGAACTCGAGCAACCGGTGGGACCCTCCTTCCTTCCCCTTCTTGCTGCCTCCTTGTTTATAGGGGCCCCTTGTTTCTTCCTTTCTTAACATTTGCTTTAACGAGAGGTCTCCTGATAATATAATAATGCATTTTTCCTTTTCTCTAAATATTTACCTTTCCGTTCTCCCGTCCCTGAAACGCCACACACGGCTCTTCTTGAGGAGCAGACTCTGCACTTTGGAGAAGGAAAGCTCTTCAGCACTATTTAAAGACTCAGAGCCTCAATTTTTTTATTAATATACACAAATACTGAGCTATAGGTTGATCTCGGAGCCCAATGCAGAGTGAGCCACAGTTAAACGATTATAAGCAATAATAAGATTACCTAGAATAAAGTTTATGTAAGACCTGATTATGTATGTGTATAGGTAGGATTACAGAATACAGTATTTGAATATCCAGAATATCAAATTCTCTATTTTATATTCTTGCTTGCATCCTGTACGAGCTGTATGGACTACATAGAATACCTGCAACTATAAGAACATATATATCGCACTGCCCAATGACTTCATACCTTAACTCCAGCAGCAGACCTTCACCTATACAACGGAAAGCCGTTTCGGTGCGGTCTCTCAAACACGACCTGGGGTACCCGCTGTGGGACATGCCTCTGAAGCATCCCTCACACCTCCCTCTGCCCCAACACGACCAGATTAGAGCAGAGGCAGCAGTGGCAGCTCCATCTGCTTGTTAAAACGTAACAGGAGTTGACAACAGACTTGAGAAGGTACAGAGGTGGCACCATGAAATCACCCAAGTGAAAAGACATCCTAGTGACTCATTACTTTTTTAAATGAAAATTGATGCTCACACACATCTTGTAACAAAAATAATTAAGCGCAATACAAAATTTCCCACCCTTTTCACACCCCCCCAATTACTAGGCGTCGTGAGGGTGCGTTGTGAGATCAAAACCTGATCAGGAAAGAGAGAGGAAAATACTCAGCCAGTACCCTGACAATTCTACAGCTTGAGGAACACGCATATCCTTATCAATGCTTCTGTTTAGCAGCTGCTTTTTGCAAATATAAAATCATCCACTTCCAAGCTCTTTTGCCCACCGGAACTGCTCTGATCGAGACAAAACCAAGCAATACTTACCAAATCCACGAATGACGGCGATTAGGTAAAAAATTAACATTTAACATTTTCCGAGATGATACTTTTCTTCTACTTGTCCAAAAATATTCAGTACATTTTCCGCTTATTCCAAACTTCTATCTTTCTGAAGTTGTATCACTGGCACATAGATATTTCCAGAGTTTTTATGCTTTGTGATTACATGTCAACTCCCATTGCAGAGTGGATGTCACTTTATATACGAATGCAAATAACTTGGCAATCAAAAAGTGAGGGTGCATGTGGAACAGCCTCTACAGGCTCCCACATTTCTTCATTTATATCAGAAGGAAAAAAAAAAAAAAAATCTATTTCTGGCAAAGCCCTGACTGCAGTTTCCGGCTCTCATTTGTACAATCCCTTCCAGTGATCCTGAGACAGGGGAGGAAAAAAAAGCAAGCCTTTTCCAAACTGGAGAAACATCCCCATTTTCCTGTTTATCCTTTCCAGGTCACATCCCTCGTTCATTCACCACCTTCACAAATGAATCGAAGTTTTCTGACACCGCAGAAACTCGGCTCCCAGGTCCCTCCTGCGTAACCTGCTCCGCACCGTGGATGTGAGGAATGAGGTTCCTGGGGTGACACGGGTGCAGGCAGCTATGGGGGGACCCAAGTCCCTGTCCAGGTTAGGGGTTACAGGCAGGAGGGAGCACGTCTCTACAGCAAAAGGCCCGGCTTATCCATCCCACCAAACCAGAAGCAGCAGCAAAGCTTTCGGAGGGTCGCAAGCTCCCTGCAAAGGGTCACCCTGCGCAGACACGGGTGTGCTCTGCAGTCCTCCTGTCACCCAGGGATGGGTCTGCGTTTCCGGACGGGATCCCCAGCCGCCTCTCCAGCCCTCCCTCCGCCCGGCCGGAGAGCTGCTCTGCCTGCAGGAAAATCCTCCGAGCAGGTACGTCCGCAGCTGCAACTTCACCCAGAGCCTTTGAGCGAGAGCAGATTTGTGCGTCTCTGCATAAAATGGAATTTTACAAGATTTACATCTAAATCCCGCCGCTAAACATCAAACCCGGCACAGCTCCCTGGTGCATCGAGACGTCAGGGGGTGGGTGGTGGGAAGACAGCCGCCACGGAGCCACGCAGGGAGCGGCTCCCAAAATAAGGGCTTTCCGCAGCAGAGCAGCCCGGGGCTCGGCTGCCTGGGGCTGCCGCTGGCGCTCAGCGAGGCTGCACCGCCGCCGGCGTCGGGGCTGGGGACGCAGAGCCGGGGAGGGGACCTAGGGACAAAGGCAGGGCTGGTTAAACAGAGGAGAATTTAAAGCGCTTCCAGCAGCAACTGTGTGCTGGTTTGGGAATGCTGAGAGGGGACCTGCCCACGCACCCCTGCCCAGGCAGCACCTCCGCCCACCCGAACGCGGGGGCAAGGAAGGGGGTTACGCTAATGAGGCTGGAGTGTATGCTGTGCTCCCTTCTGTTTGGGAAACAGAAAGTTCAGTGGCAAGAAACGCACAGTATGTACGAGCAAATTTTCCGTTTACTGGGTTTTTTTCCTCCCAGTGAAGTCTCGAGACGTTTCACCTTGACAACCAAAAGGAAGGGATTTTATCAGCAGCTGAAATCAAGTGCACAAGCAAACATGCATAAACAGCCTTTCTACAGGGGACGTGTAAATGGGCTTTACATTCCATCACAGCCGTAACCCACGCATCGTGTTCCCTGCCCACGGAGAGGAGGGCACCCGAGAGGGGACGGCGCGGGAACCCGGCAGCCCGGGGTGCTGAGCATGCCGTGGCTCGAGGATTCTGTCCATGAGCCCAGACTCGAAACCTGCCGGGCCACCCCTCCCTGCGGTCAAGTCCAAACTGGAAAGGGGAAGGAGGAACCGCTTTATTAATTAAGATCTCAAATCCAATCTCAAAACACGCAGGAAGGAGTAGACTGGCAATGTCATTACATACTATGTCGCAACTCAACGGTCTGCACCGACACGGTCAAAGCTACGAAAAAACCCAGACTGGAAGAACTATGTCGTTCTCTAACTGTTAGATGAAGCATTAAACCACATTCTATTCTATTGACATTAAAAAACATTTTATAAAAACGTAGGGCAACTTAAAACTGGAATAAAATAGTGAGCGTGCCTGTAAAGAGGGAGTATGGATAATCAATATGCAACCAGTTTGTGTCTCTCATTTGCTTTGCTGCCATCCCCATTTTGTCAATTTGTTTTGAAAGGAGACAGCTTAACAGGCAGTGGCAAATAATTTTGCTCTCAAATCACCGTAGACCACAGAATTATGCATCTTAGATACGAAAAAAAGGCCCACAAACATACATGGATGGAGGTAAATACACAGATACACAGACACAAGCACATCTTCAACCCCAGCCTGCAGATTGTAGTACTGGTACAACAAGTAGTTGTACAAATGGCCATTTTTACATGCAGCCAGCAGAGACATCAATTCTGCTGTTACTGGCTTCAAAAAGGGAATTTACATTTTCAAAAGCGATGTTGATTACGCTGGAAATGCTTGTTCGTTTGGACAGAGTTGAAAACTCAGCTCAGAAAATATTTCAGGCATTTCTTAATGATACGGGAATTTCTAGATCACTGTGCCCTCCATTTCTTCTGTGAAGTAAAGCCCAGCAAAACCCAGCATCACAAACCCACTGATACACCTCACGTGGTTTTCATAAATGAAAATCACTGTGTGTGAGAGTTAAATTAAGCAACTCCCCCCACAGGGCTGGCTGAAATTTAATTTGCTGTCAAGTAAGAGAAATTCAGCTCACGTAATGAGCTTAGCCCAAGCCTCTGGGCCATTCCCGTTGGACATGCCAACCCTGTGGGCTTGGGGAGCAACAAAACCACTGTCATCCCCCCAAAATCTCCCACCCTTCACTCCGCTGGCTTCTCATCCAATCTGCACCCCAACAAGTTGAAAACTCACGATTTCATGTGACTCAAAGAAATTCCTTTTTAATGTCCTCCTCTTGCCCTACACGATTCTGCCTTTTTAGCTTTTTGCCAGCTCTCAGGATGGTACATTAAAATATTACCAGCTTTAAAACGGCTGTGCCCTCCACCCCCCATGCCTGGGAGAAAACACCAGCATGTCCCTCTCGAATAGAAAGTCTGCCACGTTGGCCTTCAACATTCTTCTTAGTGAAAAAGACAAAATTAATTCACTGCTAATTTGGTAACAGATGTTTCCGTGCGCTGTTGCTTCTTTTCTATCCTACCACGCCGAGATTCTGCATTTTCTCCCCCTGCTCCCATTCTGCCTTCACGTTTCCAACCTCTCCCTTCATCGAGCATCCCGAACCTGATGCGGATAATTGCAGGGAACGTGGCAGTAATCAAACGGTGGCTAGGTGGGAAGGATAATAAGTCATTCTCCTGTTTTCTTCTCCTATAGCTTCTCAGACAGTTGAATAGTTATCCTCCACTAAAGACCCGAATGAAAGACTAGCAATTGCAGTACCAACATGACATAAATGAATATAACTCTCCGGGTTGTGATCAGAACCCACTTCTACCCCACTTCTGGGTCTAAGTACTGCTGAGTGCCCTGCCTCCTACTCCCACACACTTCAAAAAATCATCAAATTGTTCACTTTGATCTTTATCCATCGGGTGCCACATCGACATATTTAATAGGTTTATTAATTAGAGGATAAAATGACCTTGCATGTCCTGCTAACGATGAGTCCTAGTCCCACCGGTCCATCCTGGCAGCCCCAACACTGATGCTCCACCAGGAGCAAAAAAACATCAAACGTTTTGTGAAAAATTGCACAGACTCTTCAAACCATTTGCTAGAAAACCAGCACGTAACATTTTTCCACGTCTTTCAGCAGAGTTACATAAGGCAGCTATTGCGCAGCTGGTCCGTCGTCGTGCTGGCTTGAAACACTCCAGGCCCTTCAGCACTTCGTTACCTTTATTCCCTCAATCAACAGCAGGTTGCTGTGAAGGCTCAGGAATGTTCTCTGTCCTCAAAAGGCACAGACACAGCAGCATGAAAAAAATCAGCTGATATTTTGGCTATCTTGAGACAAACCAGAAGCGCAGCACATTTGTAAAAACAGGCACATTTGATGCCGTCTCTTTGCAGGTTAAAGGCTATATACTAATGCAAGAGCACATTGGGGTTTTCACCCCAGATAAACCAACAAAATGCTAAACATGTTTAGAGGAATATTTTGTCTTCCTCCTAGTTGTTAACAGCGGAATAATCAGGATAACATGCAAGCATCCTAGCTCATAATCAAAAAGCATGAAAACCACTCAGAAATGAGCTTCTGCTCTAATGCTGCTCCCCAGTATTTTATTCGCTGTTTCGCAGAGCGGTATCGACCCTCCCGCAAATGTTGATATTGTTGGGGGTTTTGTCACATGCCACTGCCACAGGCTGCTCTGCGGAGTACAAAGCTATCTATTGATTTGTAAAGGATGCAATTGCTTGTGTACCGAACCCACTGCTCAGCCACGCAGCAGCTTTTCATTCATTCTTTCTGGCCACACTGATTCACAATGACGAAATACTGATTTGCAATTCTGATTTCCCTTTTTTTTCTAAAATAGTCCGCTGCTCAAGGACTGACCCAAGAGCTGCAGGAGAATTACCTTATCAACCCTCACATTAAATACCAACGTTCTCGGAGCAATACTGAAAAATATACTTATTTAAGAAATGCAATCATAAAACATATACCCGTGCAAAATAACTAGCACATCAAACACAATTTTAAGGCAATCTATTTTTTTTTGAATTTTGGAATTCTGATCATCAAATAGTAAGCTATATCTGCTGTAAGCTGACTTGAAACCTGCAGGTAATTTGGTGTGCCAGGAAATTACCAGCTCCAAAACCCAACCTGGATCTCCCGCAGACTCTTCTGCAAAATGCATACGCCAAAGACCTCACAGGAATACAAGTCTAAGATAAGCCAAGCTGCAGCTAGCTGCTGCAGAAAGTAGCAAGCGAAATTACAGGTATGTATTCGTTAGGGACAGGCTCATCGAAATCTCTTGCCGACGCAGATGACTCTGTTTAATCGTCAACTCAACTATTCAGGGCTGTTTTCCCCCCGGCTCTGCGGCCGGGGCAGTCCCCACACCTGCGCGACGGGTGTCGAAGAGGCGCTGAACGTGAGTGATGGGCTCCCTCTCATCGTCCTACGCTCACGCTGAACTCAGGCTGCAGAGCTCTGGATAAATACAGGCGGGAGATGGCACAAGCGCTTTATGTTTTCCAAAAGTGGTATCACTAAAAGTCATTTGGCAGCAGGAAACTTGAGCTTCTGGAGCGATGCTATCAATAAACCCTGAATCTCTCCTCCACAAATGCAAAAACAAAGTGCCCCCCAGGACGATCCGTCTTTTCAAAACAGATCCATCACCTCCATTTTCTCACCGACACCTTCCTTCCCCCCTTCCCGTAAATAAAACTGTATTTTCAGACGGGTAACATTCAAGCCAAGCAACTTAACGTGGAAGAGGAGGCATTTCAAAGCAAACCCTTCACATGAAGGGGGCTAAACCCAAGCGGCAGCGTTTGCCTTCAGTACAGAGCGCAGCCTTTTCCCTAGGAGAAAACCCCAAACCTCTCCGCCCGCCGCCGCGCAGGGCGAAGCGGGCACCGGGCGCAGGGCGATGCACGGGGCATCCCCTCCTGCGCTGCGGAGCGTGCGTCGCCGTACGGGACCCGGCTCCTACGCCGTACCGCAGCCCGGAAAAGCAGCATTTACGTAAAAAAAGCCTTTGAGCTGAATGAGCGACTAGTGCGGCATTAAAGCAAGCAGCTTTGCTAGACGGGGTCGGGCAGGGAGGGGAACAAATGGCAGCTCCCATCAAAGCAACACCAAGACCCAGCAGCGGTCGGTTGCTGTCACGCTGTTGCATGCCTTTGGGATAACTTCATGTGGAAGCCAGTGCTCCCCAATTTGTCCCAGAGAATGGTCCCTTGCCCTGCCTCGTCTTCCTGGCAGGTTTAAGAAGATACGGGAAGCAGAAAGCAAAGAGGTGCTGCTGGGGGAAGACATCATGGCAGGTGAGCCACCGACGACGCACCAGGCTGGCATGGGTGAGCAGGGGAGAGTCAAAAAGAGCCTGTACAAGAAACAGAGGAAACTAGAAAACAGGAATAAAATGGAAAACCAGCTCGCTGATACTCGATCCACCCTGCAACTTCCCAGCGAACATTTCTGAAAAGTTTCCAACAGAAAATAACATAATGAATCAACAACAGCAGCTGGTTTGTGAATACAGAGCGCCACGTTGCTCATAACCGTCTCCAAGGGGTCTTAGTAGTGACTTTGCTTGCAATTAATTAGTGGGAGAGTTTTTATCTATTTTATGTCAACAACATATATGATGACATCTTTAGAATGCCCATTTTTGGTGAGAGCCCACCAAAATCTCGAAGCTGGGAATGTGCTGTATAAAGAAGGAGTACTTGCACTGAACAGGTTTCCATCTGGGTTATATTTTGATCTAGAATTTTACTGCACCTTTAGGGAGCTTTAATTTTATGTTCCACTTTGGCTACTTCCAACCTCTAACGCTTTCGCAAACCAATTTGTGGAGGAGATGCTGCAGGGGACGCGAGTTCCCACCGCAGCATGCAAAGTGACTAAACCGAAACCAAGCATCATTTATCTGATGGAAAAAGAAACTACCAGAAAGTGAGGCTTTACGCCTAAGATGAAATTTATTTGCTCTCAGTGCTCCACTTCTTTGGAGACGCAGTTGCTGTATCACCTCGAGTAGGGAAGCAACACTGATGGCTGCTTTTTGGGTGAAACTAAATGAAGTAACAGAGAAAAAGTGCTGCAATTCCTTGCGTATCAGGTTATCATCACCTGTAAGCAGACTAATAATTAGAGATGAGGCATCTCAGAGTAGTTAGGCAGTAACGTATCAAGCATCACGAGCCTTCCCAAGCTTTCCAAGCCGTGACCTTGGGTCCCCCCTCCATCGGTGGAGCCACCTGGAAAAGCAGACGCCGAACGAACGCCCGATGCCGGCACGCTCTTCCATCTTCCCACTCCCTGCTGCAGGCCAGGAAGAAAATGTGAGCCCCACGCCAGGCTGGACATCTTCTGGATGAGCAATAAACCCCCGTAAACACAGCCCTGGGCTCTGACGTGGCCCTGGTGTTTTCAGACTTGAGCATCTAAAGCTGGACGCAAATTTAAGACCCTATGTAAAGGACCGGATTTCTAGCCGTGATAAAGCGCGAGGGGCAGGGCGGTGGGTGGGAAGGCACACAGCAGCAACGAGCTTTGCTTGCTTCCCTAGACCTCATCTAGAGCATGGATTTATACGTGAAAAAAGTAATTGCCTCTTTAACACAGGTCATAATATTATGACTTATAACCCTCAGCGCTTCTCCCCCCCCCCGCCCCCCCCAACTTTTAAGCTGTAGTTTTTGAGAGCATTAGCTTTCATATTTCCTTGACTGAAGAAGGGGTATTTTTACACCATGGCATTTTGTGTTAAAACAAGCAGATGACAATTTCGGAGCGCAGTACTTAAGGAGCTATTTCCTGACAGGAGACAAGGGAAAGCAGCAGTTTCCTCAGGCACTCAGATTGCTCCTTTCTGCTCTCTCCCATAATGTTAGCTCCCATCACGCTCTCAATTTCCTTTGAGTACAAATCCATCTGCATGAAAATATTTTAAAATATTTTCTATTACAACTGATTTCGTGACAGGGAAGAAGCCCCAGAACAGACAGGAAAATTTTATCACATTCTCCATATCGCTTCCTCACCCGCAGTAAGTATTTTACATCCACCGCTGGCCACTGAGCACTGTGGTCCCAAGTGAACCCCATGAGGAGAGGTTTCCAAATCTCTGCGGTTTACCAGCTAGCACTTGTTTAGACATGGAATGGCCATCGCCAGCTCCTGAAAGCAGGCTGGTCCCCGGACAGCCTTCACCACCCGGCGTCACACCCTTACCGCAGCCGAACAGAAGGCGAGAAGAAAAGCACAGTGTGCCTTGCAGAAAGCGAGTGCAACCCTCTGGGGCAGGACAGAGAGAAGGTTCTTACCTACAAGCCTAGGAACAAGGCTCTTCGTATACCTTTAACAAATATTATATGCCCAAACCCTGAAAACTAGGGAATCTTCAGTCTCTCAGATCACCTCTGAAAACTAAAAAACTTAAGACCATAGTGCAAAACTTACCAACGTTAAGATTTTGCTTAATACGTAATTTCCTTGGCATATTGAAACTTCCCTCTCAATGACATATTATACTCCTGTAACAAAGAAGTAACTTATATTGACAATAGTTATTTTTTCATATTGAAATCACTCTCATCTTAACTTCCAGCAGCAGAATAATATACATGTCTCTATGCATTCATCCAATCTGGAAGATTTTGGTGTGCTAAAACCGTGGAAAATCAGAACAATAGTAATTTTTAAATAATTTGAAAACAGTGAATGTGCCATCGTTATCCCAGAACATTTCCCAGAGTTACTTACGCAGCACCAGTCATGCTTTGTCATTAAACGCCCATTACAGAGCGCGGCGCGCTGTGAAGTACATACAGCACATGGCAATAATCTGCTCTGAACCAGGCCCAAGGTGGGTGAGCTCCAGGGTGGCTTAGACCTGCTGTGGGTCCTTCCACCTCCCCTCAGTGCTCTTGGCGCTGCTGGTGTCTGGTTTTAACTCTGTCACTTGAACGAAGTGGTGGTGGTTTGTTGAGCGCAGGATGTTTTCTCTTTTTTTGCCATATTGGCTGAGCTGTAGTCTCTGTTCCTGTAAAACTGCAAAGTCCTAAGCACAGGGAGCATGGGGAATCCCACTCAAATCCTTCAGTGGCCAAGCAAGGTCAAAATGAGGATATTAACCATAGTTTAACAAAAAGGTTCGTGAACATGAAGAAACACACTTGGAAGCTATATCAAGGAGATAACAGCCTCCTGGCCACAACATTTACTGGTTTTATACAATCCTCATCTTTTACAACTACTTGTGCTATCCTGTGGCCATTAAACTAACGTATGTATGAGATAGATATTTAAACATCCATCCAAACACCTTCCATTGGGATCACCCTGCAAAGAGATCTCAAATGCAGTGCAGCCGCAAGATAGATGAGTGGAAATGGGACTGAATAAAAATGATGTGGTCTTTGCAGTCCTGCTCTTCCCGTGTATTTAGTGGCACGTCTGGTCACTTATGTGACTAACTACTGTATTTTGTTCTCACTGGATATACAGAACCATTGTTCTCGAGGTATATACATCAGGAATCCATCTCTCTCATCTTCCCATCTTCCCTGGTGGGAAATCAGCTTTGCAAAAACAGAAACAATGGACGTAACGAAGCGCAGAGGGAAAAGACTTCTTGAAGTCATTATTTTTTTATTTTCTAAATTTATTGTCTGGGTTGAACCCTATTAGACAACAGGTATACCCAGGCAGAATTTGAGGGAGTATCTACTTCTATTCCAGGCAGAGCACTTTCAAAGACAGCGTCACGAGGATCGGCTTCACATGAGCATGTGTACCCATCTGTCATTTCGATGTGCACTGACGGGGTTTATATCACATAGCCATACAGAAAGTGTTTGCCCAGATAACGGTCCTTTTCCTGCCATTATTGCCAGCGCTGGAAAAGCATCTAATTCCCAGCATACGGCAGCCTCGGGCGATGCCGGTACGTGTTACAGCACCCGCTCACCTCTCCCACCGTCGCTGGAAGCGCCGCTTCTCCCAGGGGATTAGATTTGGGATTTAACAATCCCCCAAGCGTCACTCTCTCTGTAAGATTTCCCAGCTTTGCCAGCAAAGACTTTGCAGGAAACTGGGGATCGCGCTCTTCCAGAGTGCGAGCTCTGCCAAAGCCCCACAGAAAACATACATCTATTTTACTGATGTTTGGCACTAGGGCAACATTTTGAAAGAGACATGACGTTGCACATCATTTAATACATACGTATGAAATTCAAATAGATAAATCTGATTAATTTCAAATAGATAAATCTGATTAATCTAAGCTTGACTGTGCAGTTCAACAGCAGATGTAGAAACACATAGTTTCTACAGATGCCAGGGCTAAAATGAAGTGTTTCAGCCCTGTCCAGTCCAGGACCTGGTAAGAAGGACAGCCTTGGTCTGCACAAAGTCTCTTGGAAGAGAGGTGCCCTTAGAAGACCTTTTCCCGTGGTCCTCAGTGATGTTTTTTATGGGCTGCTCTTGTCTGGCTTTCTGGACAACCTATGATATATGATGAAAAAATACTATTCCCAGAACAGATTTCATGAAGAGGTTTAAGTCCTTCGAGAGACTTACTCATGCATCTCAGAATAGTCCACGTCGCAGCCCAGCATCATGAGTGTGTATATTTAACAGTTATTCCTTATCACTTACGTTCCCTACCCTCTAAATATCACTATCTCAGGAACAGGGAGAAGGCATGCGCTTCCTAAATGTTTCCAGCTTTTGGGAAATAAACCACCCACCCAAAAAACTTTTTGACTTTGGCATCTGGACTCTTTCCAATTTGTTTACCCTCTACTGCAGTTTTCAAAGTATTTTTAATTGCTTCCATTTCCCTGACAAAAGGAAATTTCATAGAAAAGGGTGAGAAAACAGGAAGCATCTCCCCTCTGCACTCCTCAGCCCAAAGCACAGCGCATCTGCAAGAAGTTCTGTAGACCTGACAGTAGCAATACACAAAAATGACAAACACACGTCTACCCAAAATATGTTGACTTTCTTTATCTAATATGGGGAAAAGAAGCTACAAGTAAAAGTAGAGCTGCAATATAAAACAGCGGATGCATTATTTTAACCGTAAAGGATGCTCCTATAGCACTACATATTCTTTCAAGAGCACTTACGACACCTGAAGAAAAGAAACCCGGCTAAGCTGGGGTGACAAAGCCCAAGATGCCAGAATTAGGATGCTGACACTACATCGCTTTTTTCACGCACCCAAATAGCGATTTGAGAAATCCACTCCCAGTTTGAGGAAAACACGAACCCAGATGTTTTTAGAAAAAGGCTCCGCACAGGCCACTGTTACCTCCCGACACTCTTCTCTCCCGGGAGCCTGGTTATGGCATTTTCTTACAGGAAACATTTGATGCCAGGCAAGTGCAGTGCATTTGTTTCCTTGGAAACAAACCCTTTCAACCTCCATCACACACGGTCTTGAGGAAAAGAAAACTCTGTAATTAGGCCCGAGGTCTAGCTATTTTGAGCCAGCAAGATGTTAAATCACAACTATTTTATTAGCAATAGAACACAATGAAAACGCACTTATCTCTGTTATTGGAGTAGTAAGTCTTTGTATCAACCAAAACAATAAACCCATTGAATTACACTGAGAAATATAATTGCTTGCCCATTTAAAAGAATTTGGTAGATTTGGATTTCGCTATACTCTGCGCCAGGGTTAGAAGAAAACCTTTCAAATGACAAAACTGAAACAATCAAGAGGTAACATTTATTCATTTAGGAGACTTTAAAACTTTGAATAACCATGACTGTGCTGCTGTTAGTGCCTGTTGTAAACAACATTTGGCCACAAAGGCTGAAGCACCATCAAGTGCCACCACCCGCATGTACGTTGTCAGTACTTTCCTCAGGCTCTACTACGAAGCACTGTCGTTAGCACCGACTTTCAGCTAAATACTGTTTGCTCTACAATAAAATACCATATAAAACTCAGCGTAATATTGCTTGGCTGAGCTATAAAGTTTTTGTAGTCAGGAGCAAAATTCTTTCTGACACCCCAGGAAGATGCTGGACCACCGGAGATCGACTTGTACAAGCGTCAGCAAGAGCTGGCATGGTTGCTTCGGCCGGCGGGATCAAGAAACACGCATATCCTGGTCTTCACAACGTCTACTTTCCAAACCTTTATACTTACAAATATAAAGAAACGGCCCCAAGTTGTGCCAGGGGAGGTTTGGATTGGATATAAGGAAAAATTTCTTCACTGAAAGGGTTGTCAAGCATTGGAACAGGCTGCCCAGGGAGGTGGTGGAGTTGCCATCCCTGGAGGTATTTAAAAGACTGTAGATGTGGTGTTTAGGGACATGGTTTAGTGGTGGACTTGGCAGTGCTAGGTTAACGGTGGGACATGATGATCTTAAAGGTCTTTTCCAACCTAAATGCTTCTATTCCATGATATAACTGACTAGGAGTCGGAGTACAGAATGGCCCCAGAAGTAAACTGCTCTGGACGCTCACCAGCACTACTCTGCCCAGCAGCACCGAAGGCAAACGCCTGTGTGTGTTACTGCCATCCCAGGGCTACGCTCTTAACAAACGCATCCACAACGCGAAAATAGTTCAAGAATCAAACCACCGTAGTCAGAGAAAGTAGGTATATCCTTTCACAAAAAATACCAATATGGTCTGAGGAACTTAGTTAAAAGGAAGTGGGTGGTTTAGTTTAAAGTATACTGGCCAATTCTATTCTGCTTGTGATCCCTTGATGTAGGGATTTCCCTGTAGAAAATATCTGTATCTTTTCAATTAAAAAGATGTCATTTGAACGCGACAAAAAAATTATCTGAAAAGATACATACAATTGTGTTAAATTCTACTGCGAAACTGAGATTTTTTTCCTGAAAAGAACTTTTAAAGAATTGTAGAATTATTTGTTCCATAAATCTGTACTTTTATATCATTCTCTAACTCTATGGTTAATTTTTAGACTTTTAGAAATTATAGGGTGTTTTTGCTAGGCGCCAAACAGATCACAATGTATCAAAACGTTATTCCTGTTAAATTCTACTACTAGGCTACTTGGGGGAATGGATCACTCAAAACGAGATTTACAAAATTATAACTTCATGTTTCATACAGCAAAACTGAATCTGGGAGTGAAACAGTTTCACAGCCCTTGACTTGTATTTGCCATTCTCTAGAGATTCTCTCACTTGTTTCTGATAGATTTTCCTTTTCCTTGTATAAATGTTTTAAAATGAGAAAGATTTATTCTATCACCATCAGGTCTTTTTGATTAAACATTACACTGCAGGGTTTTTTCCACAATAAATAGAGTGATTTTCAAAAAAAGGAAGCGTCATGACACTTGTGAGCGGAATCAGTTGAACAAATAGAGGTAAATCACAGGGAAGGGAATTGGAATGATTTTATGGATAAAGAATATTGTGCTTAATGTTGAACATGTGCTTAAGTTTCTTGTTGAAACAGTTTTAACCTCTTCATGTCCAAAGCACTGCCCCGAGAAGAATCACACCTACTGAGAAGAGTCAATGCAGAGATGAATCTCGAATCACCATTTGAAAATGTAAAGTTCTGCATTGAAACACTGTATTTTCTTATGGATGTAGATTATACTTTAAAAGAAATTAATGCTCTGTAACTGGAGTATATGCCCTTAAATGATTGACACAAATCAGAAGCACATAGTCTGTTAGACTGGAGAGGACAACCTATGGTAGGGTCAGTTACAGAGGAAGTACTGGGGGAAAAGGCAGAATATTAAGTAACGGGGGGCAGGGAAGGCAAGAGGAGAGAGAGACTTCAGGCTAAACTTCACTTCATGTTATCAAACATAAATACACGTGTATGTAGACATTGCTGCTGAGTCAGCAAAATAAGATTGTTCGATAAAAAATAAGATTGGGGTTTGAATTTGGGAGATAGTGTGTTTTCACAGATGACCCCCACATATTACCACAAACAGCAGTAAATCTGATATTTCTGTTAACCCGGAATTAGTTCTGTCATATATGTAGGACAATATATAAACAGCATTTTGGGCAGAAAACACCATTATGGGGAAAAGAAGATGATGGACATCCTATTGAAGATCCTACTGTGGTCTACTTGGAAAAGTTACGGAGTCTACTGCTTCTCTAAGTCAGGAACTGTTTCAGATGACTAAAACTACCATAGTATACAAGTTAACACAGCCAGCCTTGAAAGAAATCTGCTCATCTTTCTGATGGAGCGCTGGGAGGCCATCTTCTCTTACTTCTACAGAAGCACATCCTATTAAAGACTGGGATTTAGAGTTACATTGACATTACAACTATAATACGTAGGGCCAGGCTGAGCAAGGTTTCCTACCTTGTGGACTACTGGCAAGATAAGCATTACTTGCCTTTCTATTTAAGTTGATCTGAGAAGAATACATCCTCTCCATTCTTCAGTCAGGTGTGCTTTGTGCCTTCCTTGGAAAGAAAGAGCTGAAGGACTCCCACAGAGACTACAAGCAGCCTCATACCTTCTGCATTTTTGGTGCTGCTTTGTTATTCATACAACAGTTGAAGAATGGCGTATCATTGCAGAAATGTTACCAACGTTTTCACGGTCGGCAGCAAATATACAACCCTGAACTGCACCAAAGCTACGCAGCTTTAGCACAGTCTGCAATCATCATAAACAGGCATCGTGAAACGTCCTTCTCCGTTCACGTTACAATACTCTTGTACGTACAGTGTGTCGGGATCTCACTGCTGGAAGCAAGGAGCGGTAGTTAACTCAAAAGTAATGACCTTTTCAAATGTCAAGGTGTGAGTGGTTGGGTGCTACGCATATAGCCCCAGCCCCACGCTTCCAGCCGCAGGAAGGCTGGCCAGCTGAAATACAAATTATTGCTGCAGTATGCAATATATTGCTACTTTTCCCCGAAGAGCAGGTTAGATATTAAATTCTCTCTCTATTCCGAAAGCAACCGACACAACAGCAGAAAATTCAGAGATGGATCTAGTCCCCTAAATGAGGCAATCCACGGCTGATAAATGACACTTCTCTGCCTGCCTAAGAAATGCTCCATTAGAAGTGCAGCTCAACCCCTACTGTCTGGAGAGAAAAGATCCACTTACTTAGAGTGGCGTTGGATCCTAATATCATGCCTCCGTCTCTTCAGCTCCTCCTACACAAGGGCTGTATACAGCTCTACGTACTGCAAAAAGAGAATCTACCTGCTGAGACAGAAAATTGCCCCAGTTGTCACAGAAAATACTTATAACTGGGAAGCAGCTGATGTGAAAACTATCTTGTTTCCAATGATGGGAAGCTGAGCTGCTTAAGGTTTTTCATTCCTCTGGTCTCCAGGGTCTATCCAATTTTGTTCTGCAACAGATGACTTAATGTCATGGATGACAAAGAAGGCAGGTCATGTTGTACATCAAATAAAGTCAACAATATGCATAAATGTAGTGGAGGGCAATACGGACCACAGAACCATCCCTCATTGGGAGCACAAGCAACAAGACCGGTCTGTGCTAAGAAGATGAAGCAACTACAGTTGCCTCTGTTCTTGCATCATATTGCATATGGATACGGGCCAATTCTTCTGTGGTGAATCAAAAGCTCCACCAAAACCTCAAATGTGAACATCTGAAAACCTATGAGGCTTCACAACTCAAAAGAGCATTTCCAGTGGTAAGCAGTCTCAGTTGCAAGATGTATTTGTTCCTGACCTTTGGAGAATGGAAACTTGGACTGAACCAGATTTTTCTCCAAGTCCCCCATGTGAGAAGCACATTTGGAAGACATTAGCCTCCTATATTACTGGGTTTAGACATAAGAATCGGACAAAATGGTTTCTAGGCCAGTGAATGTATGTATTTTTTTAATTTGAAGAGCAACTGCAAACTGTGATATCTGATATTAGCTGAAAATTGTATCCAGTTAATAGAATCAGAAACAAACAAGTTGAATGTCATTTCTGCTAAAGAAAACAGTAACATACAGATTAATGTTTGCCTAATTGTACATGACAGTAATTCTACCGAGGGGGCTTCAAGTGACATTAACAAGGCTGAGCGGTTTATTAATCTCACAGTAGCCACTCCGTGGGATTTCAGCTTCACATTAATAATTCAGCTTGTTTAGAAAAACACAGCTTAATATGTATTTTATTCCAATTTTTCATTATGAGTTTTCTCTTCCCTGCGCTCACCGCTTTCAGAACTGAAAAGAGTAATTTATTGTGCTTTCAGCTATACTCTTCTCACGGTGCGCCGCTTTTTAACTCTTTCTTTATCTGAGGGAACCCAGTACATCTAATTGCCTTTGACTTCAATGAGATTTTGTTAGAATATCTGGAAATCTGTCCCAGAAAGACTAAAAAATTAGAGACTGATCTATCAGCAATAGTTGGGAGATCTGGCTGAATGTAACCGCTAGGATAAACTCATATTTTGCTAACAAATAATTAAACATAACTCGTTACATGTCTCCAACACACCAGTCAGCATAAGTAGGGCACACTGAAGCAGTGATAAAATTTGTTAATAAAAACCCAGTTCTACTTTTGAAAATTTCACTCAACAAGCCCAACTTCACTGCCACTGACATGAAATAGGTCTTTCTATGCAATACATACACTAATCATTTTAAAGCCCTGTTTTCACTAATTGTCCTGGTAGCTCATTACGAAGTTCATTATGAATTCATTATGAATTTCACAAAGCTAAAATTTCAGTATAAATAAAATGCTGCCAAATGGTAGCGCTTTCATACTGAAATGTAATATGAATATTAAAAAATGTACTAAGGACAGATCCAAAAAAGCATGTAAATTCAGAAGAATCAACTCTGAAAAAAATGATCCACACAAATTTGCCAATATGCAATTTTTCTTTCACCAGTAAGGTTATTCACGTGCCTAATATTCTATTTTTGCATCCATCCAAGAGTCCACAGTCTGTCTTACCACTGCACCTAGTTCCCACCCCAACCTGTTGGGATCCACACATTAGGCTTCTCCAATCTGGCAGCCCCTCGCAGCAAAGCTGTGCTTTCATGTGCTACATGAATCCCATGGAACCTGGCAGCTACCCACACTTAGAGATGTGGTTTCCTAGCAGGCAATCCCAAGCCCGGAGCTGGAGACCCACTGGTCAGGTGGGTATGCCCAAACTGCCCCTTGGGAAAGACATCCATAAAGAGCTGGAGGCAGCAAGATGCACCTTCCTCATGGGCTACCTGCACACAGCTTCCCGTCTATCTCCCCAAGGCTCAGAGATCATCAGCTTGCCCAAGCCACGACGCTAATGATGGCAGCCTTCAAAACAGGGATCAGTTCACTGCATCCTAACCAGACAGTCCTTGAAAAATAGACAGGCAATTTGCTACAGCCACACTTTAACTGTATTAAAAGGTATTTTAAGTTAAATCTTGGGAAAAAAACCTTTAGTCAAACAAATGCAATAATAAACTATAACCTTTTCTATTTTTTGTTTGTGACAATTTATTGGCATTAACATTCATTACTTCAAACATGAGTAATATAAAAATGTGAAAATCACATACTAGGAAAGCATCAAAATGACAACAGCAGCAAATACATAACTCTCTAAAATCAGGCTCTACTCTTTATAATGAAGTAGAGCTCTTTTCCATTGCAGCAAAGTAATATGCAAACTAATAATTTAATGTGAACTTGAAGAGGTGAGATAAAATAAGAATTAAACAACACTTTCATACTTATAACAAACGTTATACATTACATGCAAGCATAGATTTAATAGAACATCTGGAACTGCACAAGGATGTGAGTTGATGTAAGGTGTAGAACTCGTTTATCAGAACAAAAATTAACCGTCCTAATGTGTGCTGCATATAAAATTCACTGAATATCTATGGAGAAACACAGCCAGAACTTATGACAAACCTATTTAATAACAGTTAAGTAATATGTAGAAGTCCAGTTGTAAGATAGTTGAAAAAGAAGTGGTGGAAATTCATTTGACTTAGCGTCACCAAAAGAAATGCTCTTCGTGTTGACGGGGTACAAAGCTATTCTGAGTTTATTCATGGGACTTTGGCTTTCCTGAGTGTGGCCAACCTCTGTTTAGCCTTGGCCAGAGGCCAGAGATCAGTGTCATGATATTCAGAAATGCAATAAATACTTTTGTAAATGAAGGGAGTTTGCCTTTTTCTCTCCCTGTCAAGTCCTGCAGCCGGCAGCTGGACCTGAGCTTGATTTAGATGCTTGGGTTGGGGTGGAGAGCGATCAGCAACCCAGACCACAGCCTGAGCTACTGATGCCTCATTGCTTTGCAAGCACAAATTCAAAATAAGAATTCCAAAGTAACTTAATTCCTGTGGGGTTTGATGACCAAGCTAGTCACATAAGACCAATTTTTAAAAATCACTTTTTCTGAGACAAGCACCTGCCCCGAAGCTGTCCTGCGTATGATCGATCCACTCCTGGCAGGCAGTCATAAAACGTCATCACCAGCGGCTGACCAGATGGAAACTGAAACAAAAAGGTTTGGGCTGGTGCCTCCTGCCCTCTTCCGCACCTCTATTTTAAATGGTTACAGCACAAATATGCAAATACTTATACAAGGCAGGGAAATTTGTTGAAATTTGTTAACCTTATAATAACAAAATCTTTTCCAAATCAGCACCTAGTGAAAGTTATGAAATGAAAAGCTAAAGACTTTGCCAGTGTATAGTGAAAACAGGCAATCCAGTGATTTTCTGGAAAACTATAAATATATCCTACTTTAGTGGAAATCAACAGTAATTCCCGGCATCCTCTTGCATATTAAAGTAATACAGAATCACAGAATCACTAGGTTGGAAAGGACCTTCAAGATCATCAAGTCCAACCATTAATCCAGCGCCACCATGTCCCCTAAACCATGTCCTGAAGCGCCACATCCACACGTTTTTTGAACACTTCCAGTGATGGTGACTCCACCACCTCCCTGGGCAGCCTGTTCCAATGCCTGACCACTCTCTCAGTCAAGAAATTTTTCCTAATACCCAATCTAAACCTCCCCTGGTGCAACTTGAGGCCATTTCCTCTTATCCTATCACTAGTTACTTGGGAGAAGAGACCAACACCCCCCTCACCACAACCTCCTTTCAGGTAGTTGTAGAGAGCGATGAGGTCTCCTCTCAGCCTCCTCTTCTTCAGACTGAACACCCCCAGTTCCCTCAGCCACTCCTCATCAGACTTGTGCTCCAGACCCCTCCCCAGCTCCGTTGCCCTTCTCTGGACACGCTCCAGCACCTCAACGTCCTTCTTGTAGTGAGGGGCCCAAAACCGAACACAGGATTCAAGGTGCGGCCTCACCAGTGCCGAGTACAGGGGCACGATCACTTCCCTGCTCCTGCTGGCCACACTATTCCTGATACAGGCCAGGACGCTGTTGGCCTTCTTGGCCACCTGGGCACACTGCCGGCTCATGTTCAGCCGGCTGTCAACCAGCACCCCCAGGTCCCTTTCCGCTGGGCTGCTCTCCAGCCACTCCTCCCCAAGCCTGTAGTGTTGTGTGGGGTTGTTGTGACCCAAGTGCAGGACCCTGCACTTGGTCTTATTAAACCTCATACAGTTGGCCTCTGCCCATCGATCCAGCCTGTCCAGATTCCTCTGCAGAGCCTTCCTACCCTCCAGCAGATCAACACTCCCACCCAGCTTGGTGTCATCTGCAAACTTACTGAGGGAGCACTCGATCCCCTCATCCAGATCATCAATAAAGATATTAAACAAGACCGGCCCCAGAACCGAGCCCTGGGGAACTCCGCTTGTGACCGGCCGCCAGCTGGATTTAACACCGTTCACCACAACTCTCTGGGCTCGGTCATCCAGCCAGTTCCTCACCCAGCGAAGAGTAAACCTGTCTAAGCCACGAGCCGCCAGTTTCTCCAGGAGAATGCTGTGGGAGACGCTGTCAAAGGCTTTACTAAAGTCCAGGTAGACAACGTCCACAGCCTTTCCCTCATCCACTAGGCGGGTCACCTGGTCATAGAAGGAGATCAGGTTGGTCAAGCAGGACCTGCCTTTCATGAACCCATGCTGGCTGGGCCTGATCCCTTGGTTGTCCTGCAGGTGCCCTGTGAGCACTCTCAAGACCAACCGCTCCATAATCTTCCCCGGTACAGAGGTCAGGCTGACAGGCCTGTAGTTCCCAGGATCCTCCTTCCGGCCTTTCTTGTAGACGGGCGTCACACTGGCAAGCCTCCAGTCTTCTGGGACCTTCCCTGTTAACCAGGACTGCTGATAAATGATGGAGAGTGGCTTGGCAAGCTCCTCCGCCAGCTCTCTCGGTACTCTCGGGTGGATCCCATCAGGCCCCATAGACTTGTGGGTGTCCAGGTGGTTTAGCATGTCCTTGACTGCTTCCTCCTGGATTATGAGGAGTACATTGTGCTCTCCATCCCCATCTTCCAACTCAGGGGGCTGAATACCCTGCGGATACCTGGACTGGCTATTAAAGACTGAGGCAAAGGCGGCATTAAGTACATCAACATCCTTAAACTCTCCCAAATGTCCCTGCTGCTCTTGAATTCATGGCACTGCATTATTATTCTGAGCAAGATACCTACAAAAATTCAGAGCTCTTTTACTGTTTATATTTATTTTTCATGAGCATACACAGATCATATAAGAAGAAAGAGTGGATTTGACTTAAGCAAGAATGCAGTACATCAGGCGAATTCAAAAGGGAATCAAATTAAAGCTTAGAGACCTCTGAAACAATTTCTTCTGGCTTTGACTGCTGTACTTGATGCCTAATCAGTAAATTCTGAGGTCGGAACACTACGGGCTTTACAAAAGAAGGATTTTCTCTGCAGAATCATGTACTTTTTATCTCTGTTACAGCAACAAAAATAAAGCAGTAGAAAACATTGTAAGGCCATTGTAACTGCTCTTCAAAAAGAAACAAGGATCAATGTCCTTAGAAGTTTTAATTTTAAAGATACCAGCATTGCTAATAATGTTAAGCAATGTCCAGAGGTGGTCTGGCAAAAAAGAAAGTGCTGGTCTTCAACTTGGTCTTCAACAGACATAAATCAAAGGAAATTGTTGGGAAGAGCATGGGGGAAATAAGCAGTTGTCACCGATAGGTACCTCTAAAGGGAATACCAGCACTGCTTGGGAGAAGCAACAAGGCGAAGCAGTTGTTGGAAAATCTCCACCTCCCAACTGACGGGAGAACCACCAGCCCATTGTCCAAGCAGAGGAGTTCAGGTCTGAAGAGCTGCCAATCATTAAACCCTCTGCCCAAAGGAGAAGCAGCGGTGAGCAGTACTGCTGGGATCCAGGCGATGAGGAAGGGAGATGCAGTTCTGCAGATGCACCAGAAATAGTTAAATCTTTCAGAGAGAGAAAAAGCTTCGGGCAAGCTCCAGGTGAACACCTACAGCTTTCTCCTCCCGTTTGATACACACCTTTGAGCACTTCATTTGCTTGGCAAAAGGTATTTAACATTACCACTCCCAAGCCCACAAGGAGGAGCATGCCGACGTGGTGGGCGGTGCGTTAGGAGGGAAGGCTGCTGAGGAAATCCAGCCTGCGGGTGAGTTCAAACACCCCCTTTCAAATGAAATTTTATTCTATTAATTAATGCAATTTAAAGTAGATTCATAATTTCATTCCAGCGCTAGTCCCATTACATTCGCTACATGCGATAGCACTAGTCAGTGGCAAGATGATGAGCTGGCGTGTCCATCGCAACTCCTAACGCAGCCTCGATCAGAGCGAGCAGTTAAATCCATCCCATGAAAACCATCCCATAAAACCTTTGCATCTTTATTTACGGTCTCTAAAGTTTTAGAAAGCGATGGGAGTAGAAACAGTGGCTGAAAACGAGCCATTTGCACCCCATCAGTCAAGTGATGCGCCATCGAATCATTTTAAATACAGCGTTCACCGAGAAACCTACCGTGACACCCGCATGGGCGTTTTAATACACTTGGTAAATAAAATGCGTTCAAAAGATCTCTCCAAATGCCTACAACGGCGACTGCCGAAGGGGGAATTCGCTGGTGGGAAGCGGCTTGGGAGATTCGGTGGGATTCCACCAGGAAACCGTAAAATTCCTACTAATACGGTAGGCACTGTATTACGGTGCCTACCCCCCACAGCTACCTGCTGAGACAGATCTCTCGGATAAAAATACACTGTTCAGCTGCAGTGGTGGCTCAATTTAGCCAGGAGTCTCTGGTGAAATCTGAATTGGCGTTTTGGGGGTTGGTTCGTTGTTTTTTTTTAGAAAGCCTTCAGAGCTGTTGTCTGGTTTTGCCTTATTCAAATCAAAAGACATGCAAAACACAGTAAGCAACTGGCATGTACTGGAATTAATACTACAGTGATAAAACCACAAGAAACTCAACTGACAAAATGAGGGCTCCAGCCTCAATGCACGTCAAGGAGCTTCCAGAAGAGATGGCAGAATACACCTCCATCTTTGTACATAGATGCTGTAATTACTTTTCCATGAAAGTACTATATTGTCAATGGCATTGCATCACACAGTACAGATAATATCAGGGTTCTCAATACAATCAATGACTCTTTCTGCTAGTCTAAAGCTCGTTATGCACAACGTTCAGGTACCAAAACTTGAATTAAAGCAAAACATGAAGACAAAAAAAGAAACTTCACTTTCCACAGCTTAAATGCAACTCAGTAAGGCAGAGATGTAAATGAAACATTTAAGAAACCGTAATTCTACTAATCTTTAATTGATATAAAGAAAAGACAAGACTTAGAGGAGAGAGGAAGAAGACAAGTCCCTGGTCTGATCTAGGGCTGAGCTTGTAGGAACTTCTCATCATGGGACTTGGGCACTTCACAAAACTTTTCCTTACGGCCATGGCAATGACTCCAAGTAAAGCAGACTCTTGCACGTCCTCTGTATATTGCTGTACAGGCAACAGCTACGACTGTCAGGGTTCCCTCCTTTGCTAGATTTCCATGTCGTATTCACAGCTGCTGAGGTCTCCTCCGGACTGCGGTTCACCTGGGCATGAACGGCTTGCTGGCTGTAAGCGCTGCAGAAGCTCTAAGCCTAGCAGAAATCCCAGACGCCCGGTAAATGCCCCGCCAGCTGGTGCGTACAGCCCAAGCAGTACTTAAACTGCCCTTAAATCAGCCCAGCTCAGGTACGTCAACATGGGCGCAGCCACAAAACTGTCCACTTCAGGTGCCAAAACACAGAGGGCAGGGTGCGGTTTCAGCCCTCTCCCTCCTGCTGCTGGCTGAGCATCTTGCTTTGCAGATCTGCACACAAATAGATGGTTTTATTTGGTTTGCAAGTTAGTTTTCCACCGGGTCGGCTATGGGGTGGCTGACCATGAGGCAGCACTGGGAACGGGTGACCGGCCCTTCTGGCACCGGCGAGGACTCAGCCTGGCTCACCATGAGCGTGAACACGCGTGATCGTCTAGATGGAGCGGCCCCCCGCCGTGGAAGGAGATGTGATAAACTCTCTTCCTTGCTTTACCCCAAAAGGAACACCGCTCATGTCAGACTTGTGACACTTTAAGAGCTTAACACATTCTCAGGCCAGCCCTTCTTCTGGGGAAAGGGGTGCAAACTAAGCCCCTTGCTAGACTGAAACGGCTCTGTCCGCTGCCATAACTGTAACATTTATTCAATGATGGACTGCTTTTTCAATAGCAAGGTGATGGCATACTTCCATAGCAATACCCTCTCATTTTTTGTATGCAGCAGTATTTGACAACAGTCATTTAATACTCCCTCTAGGGTTTTATTTTTCCACTTGACTGCAAATTTTTGAAAACAAGAATTAAATGTATTCCGGGTTTTTCCCCAAAATGCATGATAATACTTATGCTAAAAAACTCTCAGTTCTTGTATTTCATTTTTAAGCCATGCGTAACAGGCAACGCAGCTATGGAAGCGTGTCTTTTTCGTTCGAGATGGTTTCCAAAATTTTATATTACTAGCCGCAATCCATCAAGGTCTGGCAACGTGTGAGCACCGCAGGGCCAGTGACGGTAGTTCTGGACATAAGCATCTGCTAAGCTGGCCTTCTAGAGAACACCAGGTTACTTAGGCCTGCACAGGGAAGGAAGAAAATGCTCCAGGGGAGCAAAGAGGAGCATTTGGCCTCGCTCTGCAGTGTGGATGTCAATAGTGCAATCGCACTCAGGACTATTACATTGTCAGGAGCTGGTAAGCGTGCCCGGCTGGGAGCCAACGGACGGCATCTGGAGCCAGGAAGAAACTCTCCTACCAGCTCATACCAGCAAGGAGTGCCACGGAGAAGAGAGTTAAATTCTTCCGTACAGTGACCAACCACAGGATTGTCCAGAAGCTACATAGACAAGTGCTCTGCAGGTGCAGAGAGGACACTGATGGCATCATCTTTAGTGCTGTCGTCTTTCTTCCTGGAGCAAAAACCAGATGCAGCCTCTGCCCTTTACAGCATGTTTTAGGTTTGCTATAGGGTGCTGGAAAAGGCAGTGGTGGTGTATGGGCACTTTTGGACTGTCTTTGCAAAGGACTAAGTGTGATGACCCAAGTGCTCTCTTCTAGCTGTTCTGCTGATGAAGACAACACTAGCACGGCTTCCTCACTAGCTAATGCTCTTTGCTACTGTGGCTAATGCAAGAAGGAAAACTACCTGCCTTGAAAGAAGAGGACGCGATGCAGCTCCAGCACTAGGTCACTGAAGGACGCACAAAGAATACTGAGTCACTCTCGCCGACCTGATTGCCACACATGCTAATTGAGAGGAAGAGCTGCCATCAGCGAAACACAATGTCAACTCTGAATTCAGAGTTGTTGGGCAAACTACAGGCTAGGAACCATTAAAATGCTGTTGCCATGAGCTACAGAAGTTATTTTCATATAGACTGCAGCCCAGGTGGCAGAAAGAAGGCTTTTAAAAAGATATTAATTTCTAGGAACCAACATATAAAATTTATTTATATCCCCTTACTAGAGACAAATCTAATACAAAGGTAAAAAGACAACGGAAGACATTCTGATACCCTCACTGGCAACTCAGATAACAGCATTAGGTTTCAAGCAAAGCAAAATGTTTCATTTTTTTTATTACAGTCTGATTTGCTCCAGGTTACACATTAACCTGCTGCATTTGTGAGGCCATAGCATTGTGCTGCGTGTGGGAGTCAGCAAATTAAATTGTAAAGCTTCTCCGAAACCAGCCTTCTCACAAAGAACACAAAGAAATTAAAATAACATCAATGATTAAAGTGGATAAGATTTTTCTGTATTTTTCCAAGAAGCTATCAGTTACCACCTGAATAAAGATCTCTTTGATAGCGTTTTTAATTTGGAAAGATCCTCTAAATAATTACATATTCTTACATTAGGTGGTAATTTTTATGTAACATTTAGCTTCATATGTAATAAGAGGAATATATTATTCATCTTGCTTTTGTAGGCGGAAGTTAAAACTCTCGGGATTTACAGCACTTTGCTTCCCAGATTTAAGACGGAAGCGAGAGTGGGGATGCACTATCCCACAGCCCACGGATTCCCCGGGGCTGCCAGGACACCATGAAACACCTCGTATGGAGGCAACCCCAGGAAGCCTACCTGAACGAATTAGTAGGGAAATTAATCAACTTTTTGACTATTTTTTACCCAAGATTCCCAATCCTTCACTGCCTGCTGAAAATCTTGCATTTGACATACACCCAACTGAAATGTTTGCAACAAAGAATAATGCTGGTTACAGCCGAGATGCAGAATATTACAGTGTGCAATACATGCACACCATTTACATCTGCTTTCTGCCTCATCACTGTACTCACCCCTTTTGCCCTCTATTTTCTCCTCTTTTCATAGTGGTCGTGTAAGATTTGTCCTAGTGGCATTATACAGGAGCTTGCAAGTGTTAGAGCTAGTCTTGAGTAAGAAATCAGACTATTCCATAGCTGCAAGGTATCTACATTTTTTCCTGAGCTATCTGAGCTGGCCAATATGCAAGAAAGGACTCTAATCCATCTGGATCACAGAAATCACAGACTTACAGAACAGTTTAGGTTAGGAGGGACCTCTGGAAGAGTGTCACCCAAACTCTGCTGCAAGCAGGTCCAAGTAGACCAGGTTGCTCAAGGACCTTGCCTTGTCCAATTTTGAGCATCTCCAAGGACGGTGATCCAACAGCCACTCTGGTCCCTGTCCCAGCGTTTGACCACCCTCCCAGTCAAAACATTTCTTCCTTACAGCAAGTCAGAATTTCCCACGGTATAAGAAGAGGCTGGCTTTGTCTTCTCTACACCCTCCCATCGGACACCTACAGGCAGCAATGAGATCGCCCCTTCCCCTTCTCTCCCTAAGGCTGAACAAACCCAGTTTTCCCAGCCTCTGCTGAAACACCACGGCAGCCTGCTGGCTACGTCGTCGATGACCCAGCCCGGTTTGGGCAGCCTGCTGGCTACGTCGTCGATGACCCAGCCCGGTTTGGGCAGCCTGCTGGCTACGTCGTCGATGACCCAGCCCGGTTTGGGCAGCCTGCTGGCTACGTCGTCGATGACCCAGCCTGGTTTGGGCTGGCCTCCCTCGCTCCACGGGCAGGCTGTTGGGTCAAGCTCAGCTTCTCAACCAGAACCCCCAAAACTTTTCTGCTAAGCTGCTTTCTACCTACTCAGCACCCAGCCAGGACTGTCATGTGAGGTAAACTGATGTAACTGCCAGCATTACAACATTCCTCTATTAGTTAGCCTAGACATCTTTAATGATTTTCTTCTTCTAGTTGTTGATTAAATCTATGCTATTTTGCCTTTGCTTGGAATTTGGTTTTTACTCCAGAAATTGTTGTTTTTGAAAGTATACTCACCGTTCCCATCAGCTCTTTATGAACAAACAACAGACTTTTAAAATATTCACTATATCATCAGAATTGATTTTAATTTGAACTGAAGCATAGGGATAATTTATGTTATCAAAAACACATACATTTTTCATGAGAAAAGTGTGCATCTTGAAAAACAATTACTTCAAAAAATACTAATGCCTTAGTGACCATCCACATTACAGCTATGAAAAATACATACCCTTCAAAAACACAATAGGAAGATTTGTTTTAAAAAATATAATTGACTCTTCTCCTGCCGCCACCAGGTATGTCCAAGAAGGATGTATGAATAATGTATCACATATAAAGGGAAGAGGTTATTGGCCCCTTGAATACAGCAAATAATCAGGCTGACCTAAAACGTTAAATTTAGAAGGCTTAGCATGCAAGACATCACTTATGGTGTCACTGATGGAGACATATGCTCCATGAGAAAACCCCTACGCATAGGTTGGAACAGCTGCCCTTAGCTCTACACCTTCCATATTCCTTGGTTGCTGACTTTGACACCTGATTGTCAGATTAGATCCTGATTTGGCAAACTCTAGTGAATGAATGTGTCTCGATGTACATGATTTGTCCTGTGACCCCAGGTCAATAGTGTCAGATTTGGGCAAAAGTCATTTGTACATCCTTCATTTATTCTTGTAAAGCATGTGGAATTCTTTGTGGTATAGATAAATACTACATATGTATAAAAAAAATAAAACAGGAGGTATATGTTTCCTATGTACATACCAGCAACGCACTCAAGTTAGATCTCTAACGCTTTTGGCATGAATTATTAACCACCCTGAGCGTACGGAACTTGGGTTAGCTCCTGCCACCGACTTGCTGTGCCTGGGTAAGTTCCAACTTATTACATATTATGCAGAATTTTTCCTCCCTTCACCTCTCTGGAGAGTGAAGATCCACAGCAATTCTTTTTATAGAAATAAGGAGCGGGAACTGAAATGCACTGCTTGATGACCGTGGTTCGCTCTGTGGATGGAAAGCAGAGACACGCGCATGGACAACCGCCTGCCGGCGTGCAAAAAAGGGTGGCAGCAGCGTGGGACCAAAAGGGACACTGGCTCTATCTAAAACTTAAGGCTATTGAACACCTGGGGGACTTAATAGTCCGTCTACATTCTCCTTAACATGTGTTGCTGCTATTCAGAAGAAAATACAAGGAAGATTAAAGATTCTCTTGAACTTAGAAAGATAAGAATTTATATTTGAAAAAACAATGATCAACTAGTGGTTGTCTGGAAATATCTCTTATTTGATATGTACACAAGGAAAACTCTCTTTTTGCATTTACTCTAGCATTTGTTAAAAAAAAAGAAAATAGGGCAAACAGTCGTAGGAGATGCTTTTCCTTCCCCTGAGTTTAGTAAGTTCACGTGGGGCGGCTGGAGGGAGGGACTGGCAAACCCAGAACGCAGTGAATCCGCCCGCATTTGTGCGTGCAAGTGCGTATGATTCATCTCTGAACTGATATCAGAGAGATACATATTTATTAATCTGCTCAGACGCACGAGCAATGAGTGCTGCTAATGAGATAAGATTAGTGAAGTTTATCACGATGCCTTAAGAAGTGATGGGTAAACATGCGAAACTACCCAGAAACCAGGAATTTCCCAGATATTCCTACTAATTAATCAAACAGCTATATAAATTAAGTGATGTTATATAAAAGTAAAAACCTTTGGAGGGGAGGAATTTATTTATTTATTTAGATTTTTTAAAAAACTGATGCTTTTAAACTACAGCTGAAAAAGATGGATCGAGAAGAAGTAAGCATTTCACAGGAGTAATCTTTCGGTTTATGAAATTTATTCCTTATAGCCGCAATACAACAAATTTAAACCTGAAATTCAGATCTCTAATATTACTTCTAAAAAGATGTGATGCATTTCTTCGGGAAAGAGGCACTTTTTTCGGAACAATAAATTAAAATAATACTTTTATAATTCAAAGTTAACGTATTTTTATTTGTAAGAACTGAACTAAACGGGCTAGGAGAAAATAAAACCTTCAAAGAAGGTATTATCGGAAGGCATCCTTGATTCACATGATAACAAGTATCAGGCACAAACACTTGTCAATATGATTTCTCCCTTACGCATCATAGGAAATATCAGGAACAACGAATGAGAGTTATTTAGCTATCTACAAATCTACCCCATCTACCACTTGCTTTTTGACAATACCATCAGAAGACGCTGCATAAAAGAACAGAAATTTCTTCATAAACATGTTTTTCCTGAATCTGCTGATTTCAGATTATAAAGCATCCCCCGAAACACTGGAAAATTAACATAAAACTAGTCCCTGAGGAGCATTATTAATTTTTTTGTCATGTAACCTACGTCACACTCCACTTGCAGCAAGAACTCATCGCTAGCGTTGATGCTGCCCGTCAAGGATGTGTATATACCAATGGTTTCCTCTGGGCCATTTATTCTATCAGATTTATAAAATGCATTTAAAAACTTGTATAAACTATCCATTTTTAACAAGACTTTATACCATCAACCGAACATCTCAAAAAGATTTACAGGCTGTCATTTACAATGTGTTTTTAATTTTTGTATTTCAGAGTCGAATATAAAATGGGTAAGCACACGAGATTTAATAAACAATCTGCATATGCTGTACAGTATTACCCTGTATTTCCTGGGCTTTCTCAATTTACTGTCATAGATGGATAGCATCCTGTAATTTAAAAATAATCTTTCTGAAGTAACACAAAAATAACCCCTCAATTTCCACTGAAGTGGAAGTAGCAACCGATACGCTATACGTGAAAGGTTTTGCTTTGAATTAAAAAAAAAGCTCCAGATGGGCTTCTTAGCAGCACGGGGCTTGTGGGAGGGGGCTGGAATTAAAGCTTATTGACCTGATGGGTTGATGTGGTGTGGAGACAAGCAGAGATGTCAAGTCCGAGGTTTGCTCTGCAGCTTGCAGGGATATCTAACAACATCTTCTTCAGAAAAGATGAAAGCGTTTCAGCTAGAGATTAAAAACTTCACTGAAGGCGTCAATAGAAAAAAAAAATAGTATTTTTTCTACCTAACATTTCTAATTGCAAAATTCTGCTAAACCTGACGATGGATAAATATAATTTTAAAATAGAAAATGAGTTAGTTCTCTCTATATTGCAATATTCAACCCAGACTTTTTTCATAATGGACAACATGAATATGTTTAACCTTGTAAAAAAACTGATTTACAGGGGCAATGCAGCTGCCACCATGGGAAATACAGTTCTGCTGTACCCTAATTTGATTTAGATAGCATCAAAATTATGTTTATAACATAGAGAAAACCCAGAAGTGACAGCTCGGCTGCAATGCATTGACTTGCTCCTACGGCAAAGCAGCTCCGCACATCCCCGAGCACGGGGCTTGCTGCGAGCAGCCTCCTCTCCCATGATGAGAAACGGTCCCACCAGCACAGTTCGAGCCACACCAGCACCAGGCGTGGGCAGCACCAAGGAACAATTCATTACGGCAACAGCGAACACACCTCAGCACGCGCCGCGTCTACTGATCTGTAAACAAACGCCCCGGGTTCTCTGGAGCTCCTGCAAAAGGGAGGCAAGGAGAACTACACCCAGCCCTTCTGCAGCCAGCAAACGGAGGTGGAGGCTCTACTTGGTGGCATCCCAGCCAAAACAGGACTCAGGCCCCCCCATGCAAAGCAGCAAAAGGGCCGAAGACAAAAAACCCCAAATTAAAAGGAGACTCAGTCACCTGCATTGGTATTGCCCTAACTAAAAACACTAAAATCTTGATCAACAGAACAAACGATTCATACCTGAACCCAAAATCTGGCACCAGCTCCTACAGCTCCAGCACAAGTTACAAGAAAGAATAATAAATAATAGCAGGACCTAGATGACTACAGATTCTGTGAAATAATCATGTCCACAAACCACCTTCCTGAAACTTCAGAAAAAGCACAGAGCTAATTCAGGTGGTCATCCGACACACCGCTGGGACAAGAAGCAGAACATGCAGGTACTGTCTTTACTCGGTCGGGAGAGACATTGCAACCCGTGGCAAGAAGGCTCAGGTGGTGGAAAGGCACTGTCTGCACCAACTTCCAGAGAGGAGTCAGAGAAGACACTTCCAAAGGCCACCACGTATTACATAAAAAAAACAGAAAACATTAAGCAGAAAACACTGAATTGTGCAACACCGAAATACACCAAGAAAGCGCCCAAGCGCTGGCCGGCTTTGCTTCTTTTGCATCACACGAACGCGTAGGATGAGTTCGCAGCTCTGGGCTGAGGTGCCCTGGCACCCCACAGGACTGCTCCTCTTGGTTCACTTCAGCACCAGCCTGGGAAATTTTGGGGTGGCTCACGCCCTTCTGCGCAGAAGTTTTTATTACATGGAGGACCTTCAGGCGCTTTACCCTGGAAGGGCTCTCCAAGAGGAGTGCCGCGGGGGTCGAGGTTCAGCGGTGTGGATGGCTGACCACCCAGGGCTCCAGCTCACGCTAAATTAGGGGTACAACCAACAGTGTTGAACAGGCTCCCATTACAAATACAGCATAAATAGTTCTTTATGCTTCTTTCACTTCCAAGGGGCTGATTATTTCAGGACCTAATCTTGCTGCGACCCTGTTCAGACTTCTTTTAGAATAAACACGAAGGAGAAGCATGACGAGAGTATCTAGTGTTACTGACGGGCCCTTCCCAAGCACCGCCAGATTCAACACACAATACTGACAAGGGTAATGTTAGTGATAAAAATATAAATTCCCAGCCTGAAGATTTTCTAGTGCTCTCCCTCTTCTCTCCATTTCTTCTGGTGGGCAGAGGTGCAGCTCTCGCTGGCCTTGTTTTGACACCAGAAGGAAACGAGTACATTAATACGGAGCCCCTAAGTGGCAGTATGGGCTGAGCTCGTTATCCGCAGCGACAGCCGCACAAACGAGCAGCGGGAATATGTTGCTTTCTAAGGCTGATGCTGTCTCTGACTCAACGTGAACTAACTCATCAGCCCAAAGCAATCTTGTATCCCACTACAGAAAATCTTTTGGGTCATTCCCATAAATGATTTTCTTCTAGAAAAGAAGAACATGAAACCATATTGTTGGACTCACTATTATTTTCTCTGGTCATCTCCAAGTACTGCACTTCATGTTCTCTGTCCCCATCGCAAACTCTGATTTTTCCTGCCTGCCGCGGCGCTGATTTTTGCTGCTCTGCATGCAGAGCTCCGGGAGCAAGCTCTGCTTTCAGCTACACGTCAGCAGCTCTTCTTTTTGATGCCAACAGTCTGCTAAAACAAGAACCTGGGAAGAAAATATCTATACGAGTCTCATCTTTCAGCTTTAAATACCTGCCTTGTCATCCTGCCACCCCTGCCCCAGACGACAGTATTCTGTCTCCTACTAATATACATTTACTGGCAGCCCACACAGTAATGTATCTTCCGTCTTCTTCTGTGCTCATCTGTACGCTCATCTTGGCTTTCATCTGTTATTACATATTCAGCTTTTTCCTGTATCATATCACTACTCCCTTCCTCTTGCTCTATCAGATCACTCTACTGCGTAAAATAATTTCCACTTGCTTTCCTCATTTCCAAAATTAAACACACAGCCAGAATGCTACTGGTTATATTCTGATGACTGGTGCCAACCATTGTGTAAATATGTTAATAGCAACTTCATATTTACAACTAGGTTCACCAGAATCAGTCTTCATATCAGAAGAGCTATGGGTGATGGCAAACTCATGGTGCTTTTTCCTCTGAAGCCTCCACCACGTACTGTTAAAACGCCGCCCAGCCTTCACCGGGGGGTCTTTCTTCTCCCCACGTCAAGGACAGGCAGAACAAATTTTTGCTCTTCACACATTCCTCTCCTGGGAAGAGGTTTGCAGAATGAAGTTTAATATTAAGCACAGTTTCCCCAAGAGATCCGAATATGACATCTGGACCATTATGTGCATAAACTGATTGCTGCATGTGCTGGATGGCAAAAAATTGCAAAGCTCACCTGCTAGAACAAGTCTTCAAGCTAAAGCAGGGGTTGACTACACAAATTCGAGTACAAGTAGAAGCGACTTCAGTCGAATTACTCCAAGTTACAAAAAATGACACTTCATGATACCAGAGTCTAAAGGGCAAAAAGACACCCTGGGTTGAAAAAAAAAAAAAAAAAAAAAAAAAAAAAAAAAATCTTTGTTTTGTCCCAACAGCCTGATTGTTTCATGATGAAAAGGAGGAGGTTTGTACATTCCTTTTTATGGATGCTGGCAGGGGAATGAATCCCCAGCAAGTTTTCATCCTCACTTCGCATGGAGACGAGCTTAAAAAGAATAGAAAATAATTACATACAATCTGGAAGCCTGCAATTGTTTTGTAGCCAACAAGGACACTGTATTCTTTCTTAAATGCCACTTTTCCTACCTTAATGGACTTATTTTCCTTCAGACTGACTTTTTTTTGCAAGCTGTCTTCAATTAGTATGAAATTTAATTGATTAAATGTTTAACATACTATCAAGGTACACTAAATATTTAACATCTCTTGTGTTAATGAGGGGAACCAGACCACAAAAAGACACAGTACAGAAAGCAAATGGTTTTGTGACAGTGCAAACAGGAATAATATTGCATTTGTGTGTACACTGCTAGAAATAATAGAGATGATATAAACATAATGAACAATGCAGAGCAGAATGGGAAACAGCATCTGTCAGTAAGGTCAGCTCTGGACTATATTACGTTTGATATTAAAAAGGGACATACAAAAGAATCACTGTATTCTGAAATTTGAAAAATGGATAAAGTGGCATACGGGAAAAAATAACCTTTCCAGTGTATTTAGATAAATACAAAAATCAATTTCTATGCAGTATTTTCGGGGTGAATTTCTGGTTCTGCAATTACAAGGTGCTCATTTAATCAGAGGTGAGCACCGTTACTTTGTAAGGATACAGCTGTCTCGAGCCTGACACGTCGAAAGCCACAGCACAGATGAACGTGGTGAATGTGAGAACAGCTTACAGCTGGCTTCTAAAACACTGCCCCAGAAATACTAACCTGGGGAAGCCGTAGCCATAGGGTCACTGCAGCCCACCTGGAAAGAAAGCTGGGGTTTTGTATGACTAATTTGTCCTTGAGGGCTTCTGGTGCCTTTGCCTGGTGCAGGTAGAGCAGTCCCATTACCCAGTTCCCGTCCCTTGACCGATGGGCCACCGCCAAGCCCTTTTCAAATATGCTGATGCTGAAGAACACAGCTGCAAAATGGAAGACACCCCAAACCCCACCTCCTTTCTAGTCTCTCTGCTAAAGCTTAGACAAGCCATTTTTTGTCTTCCACGTTCAGTTTTTGGAGGTCTCTGTAGACGCAGAAGAGGAAAGGTTCTGACCTTGCTCAAGGTCAAGGAATCCAATGCCTTGCCAGCACAAGCAACCAGAACACGCAACCCCATTCACCTACTGATGCGCAATTTAAACCGAACCCTTCCATTTCTCAGCTTATGTGTCAGGACTTAATACTTCATTCTTGTCTGTTGGATATCAATAAGGTGAACATAATTCTGCTTGCAGCTCATTCATCATGTAATGCAAAGCCCACCCCTTGAAATTACCTTTCTTGAAACGACCTTCTTAAATACATCAGCACCCTCACACACTAGAGGCAAAAAAAAAAAAATCAGTAATAATGAAGCCTGTTGATATCAAGACAACTGGAAGAGAAACTTGAATTTAGCTTATCTGGACGACACACCTTGGTGGTTGGTGACATTACAAGTTTTTGACAGAGAAGACTCTATAAAGGATATGATTTAATTATCTCCTGACAAAAAATGTCAACCACTAGCATACACATTCAAGTTACAAAGTTGAGCTATTGTTTGAATACATAAAAAAAAAGGAAATTAAACTAAAGATTATTACATGAATCTACTGTGCCTATCAAAGGGCAACAAATGATTTAATCATGTTTTTCCTTGGCTCCAACATTCACGCCTGCACTTACAATAAGCAATGCTGCCTAATAATGCCAAGCATTTCCATGAAACCAATGTTTAAAACGTAGTCTCATTATTTATAATTTGCATATAAAGTACATTTTAAAACAGAAATAAACTTTTAAATATTTAGTGCTGCTGGTATCGCCGGCACATGTTTTCCCCCAGGAAACAGAAAGTGTTGTCCACAGAATTCATTTACTCCAAACCTAATTAGCATTCAATAGTAATTCTTTAAATTCTTAAGCATGTTTGTGTCAACAGCATAACGTCGACGATACAGTAATTTATCAAAGTGATTTTGACAGCCATTGTATATACTAAAAATATTTTCCATTAATGAGAAGAACCTTTAGGATGTCTTTTTTGTTAATTTTAGATTTTTTTTTTTTAAGTCTAAAATTCTAAAAGTTTTCAAAAATCTAAGAGATGCAATCCACATAACCCAGGACAAAGCCAGTGAAAATCTAATAGCAGAAAGGATTCTTCGCACTTAACTTGTAGTAATAATAGTAATAAAAATAGTAATAATAGTAATAAAAACCACTAGCACAAAGGGGTATGCAGAAAACGCAGAAATTTGATGAGGTTTTCGTTATCTGACAGCCCAACGCTCCCCCTCTAGCCCTACAGAGTGCACTATACACTCCACACCGGAGGGCAGCCGTGGGGGCGAGGGGCAGCGGCGGGGAAGAGGGTGTTCAGCTCTCCTCTCCATTTTTCGGCTGGGTAAGAGATTGTTTTCATCGCACTTATTCTGAGACTTGCTAACAGAGAAGTCAGGTGAATGTCTTGAAGTAAAATGTAGCCCTGTATTTTTCAAACGTAATGAGACCTCACCTTTTCACATTTCTCGTACACAGCACTTTTTCCACCACTGAACCTCATTATCCAGCAGAAGCATGGCTTGTTCTCTTTTCGTTTTTTTTTCGCATTTTCCCCTTCTCTGTGTTTTATGATAAATATTTTTAGATTGCCGTGAAATTCCAGTAATTCACATCTAGATGACACACGGAATTTCTCATGAAGAAAGGGGCTATATATACATTTACATTTTTATTACAAAGCTTAAAATCTCCACTTACCCCAAAAGGGTGTAAATATTATATATGGCTGTTGAATTTGTATACCTATACAAAAAACTGGAAAAATAAATTCAAATAATACCCTATGGCAAGAAACATCACAAACCACTTGTGCTACTGAAACCAGCTACTTGTAAAAAATCTGACACAGAACTAAATATCTTATGCCTTTAATTGCGTTGTTTGTAATGAAGGCTCAACTGTGTATAGGGACTAGACGACCTTAAAAGGTCCCTTTCAACCCAAAGATTCTATGGTATGATTCTATGATGACATTCTTTTTTAAATTATAGCTGTTAGTACACAGAAAAAATGTTTATGCTGGATTACTATCTTTACATACAACCCCCTTTTCTTGTATTTTATGAATGAATATAGTGCTTAGGAGAAAGCAGCACAGCGGAACAGATAAGCGGTAAGCCCCGCACCCTTTGCGGCGTTAGACACCGAATAGTGTCGTCCTTTCATTCAATCTGTGGAGCAAGCTGTCGTCGTTTGCTGGTGCGGTACAAACTTAACGGCAAAGAAAATCCCCGCTCCAAGAAACTTGTGCTAATTAGTGATAATAGACGGTGCATCTCTAGCAAAACCAGCCTCCCCAGCACTGGGACCATGGAGCTGCCCGTGCCTACCTTAACCGCCGGTCAGCCTCTGCTACCTCCTCCACATCTGGGACAGTCTGACCAAAACAGCTTTGCAGTTGGGAACGTGAAAACTGCAGGACGTTAGAGTAATAAGGACTTCCATATTTTCTCACTCTAGCACACAGTTTACATTAAATCTCATTATCTGTCCACTAAAGCTTGAGTGAGCGCTTAGGAAGAATGATGCTTGCATAGCATGCTGCTCCACAGCCGTTCGGGATTAGCTACAGGTTAATACCCTGATGAGGCTCTAGCTCCATGTCATGTTCGTTAGGCTTGTGAAAAAAACTCCTGACCACGTAACTCCGAGCTGCCTCGATGAAAACACATTCCCTCTGTACCCAACGAAACGTGTCCCTCAGAGGATGCTGACACATCTCCAGTGACAAGGACACTTCTCCACGCCTTTCAGTGGACCAGGCAGTTGACATCCCATAAGAACAGATTTGCTCACTGAATGAGCCAAAAAATACCATTAAAACAGAACAGTCTTCTCCAATTCAGTTAGCAAAGAGATGGAGCAACTGAGTGATTGTGCAAGCCGGTGGGCACCTCTCCCATTGCCTTAAGCAGTACAAACGGGAGAACGCCGGCAAACAATACGCTTTATATTCCATTTACCAAAGAGCAGGGACTACAACTATTGTATCAACAAATGTAGTAACAGCAACACTGATCTCTTCATTCAGGGCTGCTTTCCCCATAGGGGAAAGAAAAAGAATAAGCTATTCTTAATGTTTGTGGAGAGGGAACCAATGAAGAATAAAATTACATTATTTGCTTGTTTGTCAGATCACCCTTCAAGTTCTTGTCCTTTTTGTCTTTCTTTACCACCTATTTTAAACTCCCGTCTCCAAAGCGCTAAGACCAATTTCCATAAGCTGCGCTCCGGATTAGGCGAGGAGGCGTATGTAAACCATACTGGATGAGCTGCTGCCAAACCCACACCTTTACCCAAGGCACAGGAAAGGTAAACCTGCACGGGAGTGACTGTTTCACAACAGAAGGTGCCAGAATTCCAGCACTGTCAAATATTGACTTACAATAAAATTTAAAAAGAAACTATAAGCAGTTAAAGATACACAGAATATAGCTTAATGAAACTGCTCTTTGCTTAAAGAAATAAATATTGCCATTAGAGGTTTGAGCATCAAAACCATTTACAAAACAATGAAGGACCCCATTCTCATTTCGTTGCACTAGAGGCATTTAAGAAGTGACTAAAAAAATCTCCAGCTACTTAAGTGTTGCACATTCTCAAGATGAGTAACTACATATTTTATATTAGGAGGAGTCCAACTTCAGCTCTAAGCAAGATAACACTTGACAGGCGCGACCACACGGCAAAAACGGTCAGACTCACTTTAGTGCCAAATCCCAAGGACAAGGAACTCAAGTCACTGCAGCCACCGGGAGGAATACCATCAACTTCTGCTGGAAAAAGAGGAGGGTGTGCTTCTGGGTGATGAAGTATTTGAATTCCATTTTGTGTGTGAACTGGATACAAATGCTCACTTGGATCTAACAGCAGGACCTGAATGACCAACAGCATTACTGAAAGCTGAGCTCCCTGTGCCACTCAAAGTAATAAGAGGTTAGTTATCCCTTTGTTAGTCCGTTAACACAAAACCCTACTAAATGCTCACTTTCAGAAGCAAATGGCCTGTTGCTCGTTAACAATTAGTGATACATTTCGGCTACTTTTTAATAAGAAAAAATGCTGTGCAAATGATGCAGGTCCTCTTTTTTAAACAAAAGGTCTATTTCAGACTTTTTCTTGAGATAAAAAGAAAATGAATGCTATTAAAACATAGTATTGATTATATAAGAAATAAGACACTTTAATTAAAACCACAAAGTGATTTTAAACTGGACTAGAAACTTGTTCAAGGGAAAAAAACAACAGTTATTTTCTTAAGAAAAAAACCAAACCTCTAAATGTCCATGTTTCCATAGAGACAACCTCTATCCTTTTGTGCTTACTAATCTATCTTGGTCCATCAATACTTTATGGTAATTGTTTCCATGGTAATTGCAACTATAATAATCCCCCTCTTCAGTATAAAAGGAATGTATAAAAGCAAAACTAAAACAACTTGGGAAACACACTGTGTCTGCCACAGTGACAGCAGAACACACTCCTTTGTCTTGATGAAAAGAATTTAAAAATTTGTGCTTAATTAACCCCACTGGAGTTCACCCTTCCGGTGAAGTTTCATGGGGAATCTGAGGATGAGGGTGCAAAGTCGGTTCTGCCCAGCGCTGGGCTCAATCCTGTGCAGCCAAGTTCAGCAAGCCGGGAAAAATAAACTAGAGAGCCCCGGGAGCTGATTTCCCACGGCGTGACGGAACAGCACGAGGCTCTGGGCATCGCTGCTACCCTTCAGCGCTCCTTTCTTATCCCGGCATCCCGCTGACGTGGACAGGGACAAGAACGAGGCGGTGCCAGACCAGAATACCAAGGACGAAAGAAATGGCAAAGAATGAACCATTAGTGACAAAATAAATAATCACAGAGTTGGGGGAGAGGAGGGTTTTCTTTCCACACCAGACCCGCATCCAACCCAATCGTCCTGGCGACATGTCGAAATGCTGGGTATCACCCATGGGGCACCGCAGAGAACAGCCCCATGTCCTTTATCTTAGTCATTGACTTCCAGGAATGATCATTTAAATGTTCATTATCATTCAACCAAAACCAACAATAAAATAAAGTGACAATGCAAACTCCGTGCTTCACACCGGTCAGTACTTCAGCTCCAGTTAACAGTGAAAGGGCTCTCCAGCACAGCCACATAAAGCCAGGTCTTCAGGAAAATTATCTTCTGGTTTTACATTTTTCATTCTGGCCTCAATTTACTGTTCTGTCCATTAAAAAACAGAGCTATGAATTTTAAGGCCTTTTTGCAAAGAAAGAGATGTCACTTCCAAAGTAGTATTTCCACATAGTTAAATCTCAAAGCAGTAGGCTGAAGGTAACAGCAGCTAAAACAAATTTTGTCATTATAAAGATTAGCAATTAGCAGTTAGCTAAAAAGGAAATTACCTAGAATACTTAAGGAAAATACTCCCCCCAAATTAGGACCAATTTAGCAATTTCTGATAGCTTTCCATGCGAACCAAGGAGAGCAACAGTATAGAAATTAATTATGTTGATTATGTACTTGATTACAGTGGATTAAAAAGCATTATACAAGTGCTGTTCCCATGGCAGTGTGAACTGTGTCAGTGCTCGCTTCACAAGCCTCTGCCATAGAAATGCAGCAGCTCTGGAACTCCAGGTTGGCCGGATCCTTCTCTACAAAGAAAGAAACCGGTCAAATTTATTTTCTGGTTAAACCATCTAGAAAAAGAGATGTGGCACTCCGCTGAGCTCACTGCTCCAGCTGTGCTTCAGGTCCGCGGTATTTATACAAGTGGAACCGGAACATAAAGCAGTCACCAGCCAAAGTTTACGTTTGTTAGCGTGTGTTGGCTCATCTGCATTCGCAGCGGCACCGGCTCTGGAAAGAGCTCAGCCCGTCGCTGTTAGGGAAGGATGGATTTTATATGGACCTGAGCCTAAAAAGAGCTTTTTAATGCTGGTTTTTTTTTTTTTAATCGTGGAAATAAAAAGAAAAACCAAAGCGGGAGAAGGGTAGAAAGGATCTGTTTATTTATGTAATATTCTACATTACACAAAATTCCCCAAACTAGCCCAGAGGTTTAAACCCTACCCCAGGGATTAGCTGGTGGCATCACCGGCGGCATTACCGGTGGCAGCGGCAGCAGCCCTCCGTTGTCAGCCAGAGTGCAGAGGGACGGGAGGGAGCACTCCGAGAGCATTCGCGTCCCCTCTGAACCACACACCGCACACGGGTCACAGGCTGGCGATCTCTGACCAAAGCACGTCGGAAGAAAGTCGCTAATTTATCTGCGTGAGCCAAACGAGCCTCCAGTGCCACCTCTCCAGGTGTTGGCAGGTCAGGCCAAGGGCACATTTGACCTGATGCGTCAAGCAGGGAGCCAGTTGCTTTGCATTTTACATCACCATAAAACGATGATGAATGTTTTAAATCAACACTTAATCTGTAGAAACGCAAAGGCATGGGAAACTTCAGGGGGAAAATCCCGAAGGCACACAAAAGGCTAATTCTGCTTTAACAACAGGTCACCTACTTGAACAGTGAAGTTACCAAGGAAGCCCTGAAGACAAGGAGCTGCCAAGTCCAGTATGTCACCCAGCGCTGTGCTGCGGTGTAGCCTGCTGTAAGGGCTGACCCTTTTGAACTCTTCCTGCAATGTGCAGAACACAACATCCGGGCCAGATAAAACGTGGGCAGAAGGAAAACTGTAAGCCATTTTCATGACTAGCTTCATGCACATTTTATAAGGCATTCTGCTGAGACAATATACTAAAAAAAGGTACACAATTTGTTTTCTCAGTTGCTTCTGTGATTGAGAATGATTTTTCTGAGACAGTTGTAACCTGGTATTGGTGCAGAGTGGAAATACTCGCCTTGTTTGCCAGTTCAGTATTTTATATGTTACATATAAACCTATACACATATATATACTTATTTACATATATACACTTACATTAAAAAAAAAAGTACCTACCTGCTCACTAGCCTATAACTCTCCTGACTTCTTTGGGAAGGACCTCTTCATCACACAGGCACAAAGAAAGAAACTACCAAGCCCCATGGCTGGCAACTAGAAACTTTTCCATAAACGTAGGGAGTTTGTAAAAATGCTAAGTGTATAAAAGCAATGAAAACACACGTTTCACATATATTGCAAAAACACAAAAGTATAACCAAGTATATTCTAGTCCTTGAATAATTTATGGCAAAGCTCTTTTCAAAAGTCATTCAAGTACTGTAGGAATTAGAATAAAACACTGAAGTTTATTTCTTTTCATGCCTGTGAGTCAGAATACAGGGAGTGCATGAATCCTTAAAAACAAAGGTTTGAACACGTTAAATATATAAAAAGCACCATTAAATACTGCGGCAATACCACTGTGGTATTTCCTATATTTGGAATGGATAGTGCACTAAAGGAGTCATAGTTTACGCTGCTAAAGGCCTAATCCTGCTCCCTCTGACGTCAAAGGGACTTCTGTCATTGACTTTAATGCCAGCAAAATTGTCCCTTAAATGTTTAATAGGGCCCCTCTGTGCTATGGGGCTAAATATGCAGGTGTCCTTCACTGGTATCATTTAATTCTAAAATAAAATTATTTAATCCGGAATTCTTAAAATCTAAATTAAAATGAATCCCTCAGCATTATTTGTTTTTAATTAAAAGTTTGCTTTAAAGCCTTTAAAGCCACTCAGAAGTCTCTGCATGAAATCCAGAAAAGGGAAGCAAGAATCTGGAAACTCTTAGGTGGAAAGCACTGTTTCTTTGATGAGAAGAATCAGGACCCCGCTCCAGAAGGGAGGGAGACAGCGGGGGGGTGGAGATGCAACTTTGCTGTGTGCGACCTGCCATCCAAAGGGGACTTTTTTTGAAAGGTGGAAGCCAGGGGAAAACCACAGCTATGAACAGCAAATAAATATACCCAGTGGGTCTGTTCTCTAACAACAAAAAACCCCACTCAGTATAGCTGTACGCTTCACTCCGAACTGGCATAAAAATAGCACCGTGTGATAGTTCTGTAACCATGTTGGAAGCACGCAGTTGTTCCATTTTCACAAATTTATACAATCATGTTAGACTTAAAAGGCCAGCCAAGAAACTGTATGGTTTTTTTATCTTAAATTGTTGATTTAAGAGGGAAGAACTCCTGTAAAACTCCACTTCAATGACGGAGAATCTACCACGGCAAGCTATTTGCCCCGTTTTATATTAACAGTATCTTGCTCAGGTTCAATTAGAGAGATGTTCTCCATGCACTTTTACTGAGAACCATAATGCTTTCAGCCCCGCTTTGATAGCCCGAAACTATTAAAAAAGAAAAACGAACCACCAAACCACCAAGTTCTGAACTGCATATGCTTGCCTTCTTAAAGTTCTCATATTAAAGTGCATTTCTCTTCCTCCTCCTCAGGTAGCAGATGGAGTAGTACAAATCACACTTAAACGTATCCTTGGGAAATAATTTGAATAAATATAGCTCATTTGTAAAGCTGTAGATACCAGAAATACGAGGAGAAATATGGCTGAGTACATGTACCATACTGACAGCCATGCACCAGTGAAAACGTAATTTAAGAACTGATGACAAACGGCATACAGCTGTATATGTATATATAATAGTAATAAATACTTTTCTTATTCCACTGGAAAATCAGCCTTTGTGTGAAAATGGACAGCATGATAGTGCATCTTGTAGAGTAAGGTCAAGATTACCGACTCTGCTACCATGCCTCAAGTCATGGGAAATGCTCAACACCCTAAAATACATGTTATATTTTGGTGAAGAGCTTGTCACAGCTGAAAACCTAGACTGGAAATATACAACACTGATAGAAAGTAAGAGAAACTTCCAACCCAAGATGTTTCTCTAAAAGCTAAATAAGAAAAACTGCTATCTTTATCAAATACCATATCTAATCTAGACACAGCTAGACAATGTTGGCAGCTCAGAAAACTCTTGAGGTTTGGATGTGCTTCCCATGCTGATGACCAAGAAGTCATCAAGGCGCTTATGCCATTTTACGTCCTGCTGCTCAACAGAAAGACCTCAAACATGTTTGAGTTGCACCGAGGATGTTCCTTACTCTAACACTCTCCTGCCAGGCTGCAAAAGGACTGGCAGTGATTACCTCAGATAATAGTGCAGAATACAAATGCCAGGCTGCATCAGGCAGACCCATGGAACAGAATCAATGCAGCAGCCACTTATGTGGCTCTTCAGAAAGTTGCTCGGTGAGCTCATTCCTCCTGTCTTCTCTTCCTGCTTCCTCTCCGCGGTTCACTCTGAACATCACCTTCAGGATTTTGCAGAGTGCAAGGCAGCTGATGGAAAATTCATCAATGATTTCGAGTTAATATAATTTATGGATAGAGAAAACTTTGATCCAAGGACACAGAACAAGCACACTGGCAGTGCCTTTGATGCAGATGTGATGCTAGCTAAGGGATTTACCTTTCTTCTCAGGTTGAAATGTCTTTCACCAAATAAAATTTTGATTCCTTTTATGTCAGTTATTTTGTGTTGACTATATTAACTCAAGTCTTTGTTGTGGGCGTTGCCAGGAGTGAAAAGTTTTTCTAGATCTCCTTCCTTTGAAGACTGTTTCAACATTAAGTATGAGTAAGCGAAAGATGAAGATGAGTCAGACCTATCACTCAATGAAGAGGCAGCAAAAGGGGCTTTGAACGATTGGAGACGATATGGAAGCCTTCAAGTGCACTGGGAAAAACATACCCAAATGTGTCTTTCAGCTGAGAGAATCGCATTCGAAGCGGCCTCATGGAACATGGTACAGAACTCCTTGCGTGACTTCAACTGGATTTTCTCAACATACGTTCAATGGAAGCAAATGCACCTTCAGCTTAAAAGGGAGCATGCAAATCATTACACAACCCTGAATATTTAATACAAAAGTGACATCCAGTTTCTAGACTTGAAAAGCCCACAGGAGTTAAAAGAAATCTTAATTTCTCTAGCATTTCTGCTGAATTTATTCCCTGGAGTCAAGTAAAATTTTCCTCAATTTCTCTCAATAGCACGCCAAAAAATCTTAATATTTTTCAAAACTTGCAGCTCATTTTCCTCTCACTACATACTAGAGACAAAAATACTTAACATCAACTTTGCTATCTGGCCATTTATTTAAAGCAGGAAAGAGCTCAATTAATAATATGTATCTATGAATAAAATAACTCATTAAACATAAATAACTCATTCTTTTTGAAAAGGTGACCAAATGTCCAAACTAGCTATTAAATCTTCCGTTCATCGATTTTGTTCATTATCAGTAAACTTCCAATTTTCACGCGGAAAAAACCATTCCTTGCATGAGGGTTGCAGATCCTGCAAATCTCCATGTCATGTCAGCCTGGAAGCACGCCTGGGATCCCCGTGGACTGAGTTACCTTTCTTTCTCACGCCTTGCTGTGTATGACCTCCTGCAAAACAACTCCATTACAAAGGCAGGAGGATTTACTTTCCTAGCATTACAAATGTGATGTGATTCCCTTATAATCCTATTCTTTTTTCAGGGGAAACCGAAACAGAAATGACAGGTCTTAGTATAAACAAACAAACAAAAAAAGCCAAAAAAACCTCAGCTGCGAGTGTTCGTGTGACAAACAGACCGGCACCCTAACCCGCATGAAAGCCCTCGGGTACAACCTCTGCACTTTCCGTTAGGCTCTCCCAGGGGAAAACCACCACAACGGTGGCACGGGGGTGGCCAGGGAAGAAGAGTGGGAGCATGCCTTCAGCCCTGCTCCGCCTCGACGGGCGACGGCAGCGCCCGCAGCGCGATGCCCCACTTTCTCACGAGCGGAGGGCTTTCGCGCGGGTCTCCTGCGTGGCGTAACTCGGCGAGGACCATGCCTTCGGATGCTCTTTCGGAGCTTTGTGTTTCTATCCCCTTGCCAGCTCTTAGACACAAAACCGTCCAGGAAACCTGCTGCAGTGTGAAACATTGACACGATGGGGAAAGAGGAGGTACGTCAGGCCGGCAGCGCCCGAGCCCGGCGCAGGCAGCTGCAGCCGACGCGTGACGTCAGCCCCGCTGACCCCCTGCCCTGCTTTGTCTCCCTCCTTCCTCGCTCCTCCTCCAGGCTCCATCCCTTTTGTCCTTCCCCTCCACACGTTTCCCTCTTCACTGGCATTACTTCATCCCTTTCTTTTACCTTTAGGCTGTTTCCACATCTGCTGCCCTCCCTTCCCCAGCGTTTTTATTTACAGGTTCGCCCTGGGTTCAGGGCGGCCATAAAAATCACTTTAATAGCATTTCCAGCGCTTCTACATGGCAGAAGCTCTGGCTCTCCTCACTTTCATTCAGTGGAGGGTAGGACCGAGTAAGCGCAAGGCTGTTGAATCAGCAGAGCTGCCACTCAAAGCGATGCTGGGAAGAATCCTGCCCGGTCCCCGTCCCACCGCCCTCCTCGCCCAGCGCTCGGAGGAGCCTGCTCATGCCTGTAAACGCACAATGTTTCTTGGCAGGTAAAAGAATCCTCTTTCTGAGAACTAAAACGATTCCTCGAGCCTGTGGGCTGGTGTTGCAATTCCAATCTTAATTCTTGGCACGTTTTTAAAAAGCCAGAACGTAGCTGAGAGTGGATAGTTAATCTGTGTGTAAACGAACAGTATGCATATGGTATCGCTCTGCTAAGGACCCTCGCACGGAGAAGCGGAGCCGCTTCAGCATTTCCACAAATGTTCCAACTGCTATTTTCACGGGATGACGTCCTTAGCGTCGTGGTTACGATGACGCTGCCTGAAGCTCGCCGGGAGCAGCTGCGCGGCCGCCAGCCCCTTCCCCTCCGTGCCGCCCGGGGCTCAGCCCCTGCCCGGGGACCACCGCCCGCAGCCAGCCGGCTCGGAAGGATGCTACAAGAAGGGCAAGGGGTCTGCAGCTGGTTGCTGTAACGACGGCACAGGCAGGAATCAAAGGTAAATTTGCACCGAGCGCTGCTGCTCGCTACAGCGGTATTTAACAACAGGACGTACCGGTACACAACCCTCATTTCCATGCATTTTAATGGTCTTTGTTTATTAAAGTCAGTCGGCACTTGCGAAGGCTCCTTCGCTGACTCCCAGCTCTGCTTATTAATCTGTAATTTTTCAAAGTCCCTATTTCATGCAACAAAGAACAGGCAAGCAATATTCCCAGCTGTATGGACACTCAGTAATCTCTGTAAGCTCTAGGAGAGGTCTTTGAACCTCTTTTCTGGAGAGGTGTAATTTAAGCCTGTTCTACGTACTCTTTTTTCCCCTTTTACAAATACAAAGCAACTCATTTTTCATGTTGCCAAAACGTTACAGAGCTTAATAACCAAGTAACGGATTTTGAGGACAGCTAAGTAAACCTTATTGAGGCAGGTATCATCTGGGCTTCACAGTATTTTTTTTTCCTACAATATTTGCTTCTATCTCAACTCTTGTATGCAATTTTAAATCTTCATTTGAATTTCAAAAGATACCCCCTTTTCCGTTACCTGTCGGTCCTTCCTGAGAAGACGACGACTCTGGTCAATCTTTTTCTTAATATGCAATTTTCTCATTTTTAACATTACCAAATACTACTGTAATTTCACTATTATCTGTTTTCAAATCAGACCTGAAGGAGAGGTTGGTTTAGGGTGGGTTGTTTTTTGGGGGTTATTTTTGAGTTAATGACTCCCACCTGTGTCTTTCATGGTAGAAGGCAATAATTAAATTGCAGAATTTCAAACATCTTCTTGACATAATGGTTGCTTTCCCATTATCAGACTACCATTTTTCCCTCCACCACTATTCTTAAAATGATGAGCAACTGACAGCCATTAAATGTCAGTGCAGGAGACTGGCAGATCGATGGCGAATGACTTGTGACTGAATATACTTCAGTGAGTCTGGCCACCCCCTCTGACACAGTATCAACATAGTTAAAACCCGTTATTTTTCAAATAAGTTTGAAAAGGACAAAACCCACGCCAGTTTGTTTTCTGCTGGTTTTTGCCCTTTCCCCCCTTTATTTGTTTTTTAATCAATCAGCTGAATGCCTGGCATGTGTTGGTGTTCAAAGATGCTCATTCTTTGGCATGATAGCCCAAAGAAAAACAGCCCAAAGAAAAAAAAACCCTCAATTTCTGTTAAAATCTGCTTGCATTTTAAAATGAAACTTCAAAGTTTCAAAATGAAACTTCAAAGTTTCAGACAGCCAAGAGAACTTGACATACTTGAAGTACGTCATGAGGTCCTTCAAGTCCTGCTGAATTACGGGCGCTGGAGGGAGCAGGTTCGCTGCTGGGCTTTGCTCCTACCTGCAAATACGATTAACGAAATACACAGGTATATTTACTTGACTTGAAAGTTTTCTAAGATATTTTAATAACTATTTCTTTTGTGATTTCCTCTCATGTATCAGTAAATTAGGGTATGCACGAAGGAAGGAAGGAAGGAAGACTGAAGTAAGAATTTCTACTGAAATAAAACCAAGAAAAGTCAGATTCATTGAAGACAAACATCCTAACATTGCTACAGTGTCCACATTCCTCACTCTAAACCTTAACAGTTACTACAAAAACATGTTTTAAGATTCCAGCAGAATGAGATCCTATGCAAGGAGAATACCTGCCAGAAATTAATGCTGTTAGACTTTAAGTCTTACCACAAGGTACAATCTACTGATTTCTGGTGATTAACACGGAGTAACTCCTGCTGCTTTCAGTGTTTGAATAACTTCTGGCATTTCACTAAAGTGACTTGAAAGTCCAAGCACGCAAACACATCAAACTGCTAGACAGAATGGAAATTTCCACCTGAAGAAATACTTTTTTAAAAAAAGAATTCTTTCATTGGTAGGCATTTATTTTGCTTTATTTGCCTCTGCTGATTCCAGTTCCCCAAGGAACGTCCCCAAGGACGTTTTCTCTGTATGCACTACCCACCTTGGGATAACTCAACAGAGAATGCAGTATTTACTTCTAAGAGCATTTGCATTTTAACAGTACCTGGGTGCTGGCACCTTATTTAGTGTGTGCATGACTACAGAACACAGGAAAGGCATGGGAATCCAAATTTTTAACATGCCACTCACTGCTTATTTATCCCTACTCCATCCTCTTCCTTATTTTAGCCAAATTTCAGTATCTTCCTGCCATAACATCTTGCTAAACTTTCACTATCCCCAAGTACCTCAAACTCTGCTGGTTTATTTGCGGCTGCAGACCTCAACACTGCCTGCCTCTGCTGTGATCCTGGTTTCCACATTCTCTCTTCACAGTAACAATGGCAGCCTTAATTTCTTCTTCAGGATATGTAAAATTGAAAGCCATTTGAGTACTCATTTAAATGTTTCACAAACTATTCTAAAGCCTGAGGAAGGTGAAAAAAAGAAATGAAGAATACTGTTTCAATATAAATATCAAAAAGGGACCCAACATATATATTTAAAGGTCAAAACTCCCAGTGCTCCCTCTTCTAAAGCACTACAAATAACACTAAAAATCCTTTTCTGTGTGTACATGGTTTTAGGTGTCTTAAGCGTTCTCCCTATGCCTATGGTAAGAATTACCGCTTAATGAAGAAGACGACATTCAGAAATTGCTCCCAATAGAGAATCCACTTCAGTGAAAGGGAACAAATCATAATTCATTCTCCAAAACAAATAAATACCCTGAATTAGTTCTCATTATTGCTGACCCAGAGAAATACGCAATCATTTGCTATTGTTCATGATTTGTTTGCACTGAACTTTACTACATATGCAGACAACAGGATCCTGCCAGTCTGAAAATTACATAATTTATTTAGAAATAAGGATGTCCATTCACAACCAGCAAAGCCGTAAGGCCAGACCACAGCAGAAAGGGTTCCCATTACTGGGACAGCAATTTGATAGCACTCAATCACTCTTGGAAGCAAAGCAGAATCTCCCAGAACAGAGTAGAATTCATTCCATTTATAAATTCCTTCGGTCATCTCATCGTGAACATGAAATAGGAAGGTTAATTGTACTGAAGTACTACCCACCGCAGAGGAGATGGATTACTGAGGCTCGTTAGTCTGTCTCTTGTGCTGTGCTGACGTACTTAGGGAAACCGGTGGAGCTGGTAATGACGTCGGGGGCACCTTTGCTTTGGAGAGATGCGTCTCCCTTCCCCTTGACTTCAGGGACCTGAACCCCACACAAGGCTTCTTTATTAAAAGCACACCCGTCAAACACTGCATTGCCACGCATACGTACACTCTCATGGCAACCCTGTTGATCAGGCGGCCCTGTAATTTGAGGTCTATACCATGCCATGCCATACCCGACCCTTACAATTCTCCATAATATAAATGATATTTAGAGGCTTGTAAGAAGAGATGCTGACAGCTAAAAGAAATACTCTTTGTTTTAATCCTTGAAAATGTTAGGTAACATTCACAATAAATTTAATTTCTTAGTTAAAATTGCATGGCTTTATCTTACGGAACAAAATCCTAGGTGAGGGAGCATACAACATGTCTCATGAAGCAAAGCAGTTACTAACCTAAGAGTAAGTGACAGAAAATAATGTTCGTAATAAAATATGTAGAACACAAGTGTCACTGATACAAAAGAAGGATGGCCTGACCGTGGTTCACAGTACACGTTCTACTAAATTAAAAATAAAACAATCAAGAAATACACTACTGAGGCTGGTACCTGAGTGGTTACATTCATCCAGGCTGCCAGTTGCCACACAAGATGCATTATAAGCAAAATAAAAGCTTATTAAGGACGTAATGTTGCCATGTTCCAAACCCTGGGTAGGTATATCCAACTCTGTCCAGAACAGCCGGCATCAGAGTAAGGGATTATCCACAAAATTGTAATTAACCTTGTATAAAGTGTTCCTGGCTAGCATAAAGAGCTGCCTTTTATTCTATTCTGTAAGACAAGAAGAGACTCGAGAATTAATTAACAATACAAAGAATTACACTTTAGTCAGAAAGACAACTATGAAATTAAATCCTGCCCATGAAAATCTTGGTGCTTTTTGACATCAGAAGGCTGGACTTTCAGTCCTACGTAAGTCCCTAACCAATTGCACATTCTCTGAAATAACAACAGTGGAAAAAAGCCTGAGAAAAAATTATCTTCTGGCACGGATGGTAAACAGAATATAAATGCATATTACTCAACTTCTCAGTGAGATTATGTAGAAACAGCCACTGCACTCTTAACAGTATTTTCATCTCTACAGTCAGATGCGAATGAGGTTTCGGGATAGAAGCAATACCTGAAATCACTCACCAATAATGAAAATAGGTGAAAACTCCTGTGGGAGAGTTGTACCATTCGCCAGTTTTTCAGCCCAATTTAAAAAGTGTATTTAAATAATAATTATCAGGATTTTAAAGGACATAATTTAAATAATTTGAAGAAAACAATTTCATTCTCACTAAAGTGCTAGACAAGCGCAAGACAGAGTTACAAAGTATATTTTAAAAAATCATTCCTGTTTCATAAACAACCTGGATGTAATTTAGGGGACACAAGACTATTAGGAAGAGCTCCTCTTTGGGGGATCTTGTCTGTTCGTTTAATAATGGTACACGCTATGCTGTACATTAACCACAGCATCCCCTTCACGCCTCACCACTCCGGGGCTTTTCCTCCTCTCTGTGTGCATTCTGCAGACACATACAGTTAGAAGCATTTCGATGTATATAGGCTTCCACCAGACTCCCCGCTCCTCCTCACTCTGACTGACCCAATTTAAAGGTAGTAGCATCAGCCACGAAATACGGACTGTATCATTTCCGTGGTCCCTTGATGAACTGCCATAGTAACCAGGCAGTAGCCGATTTGTAGCCAACCACCTCACCTTAATTTTATTTCAGTTATTATTCTTGAGGTGAGAGTATAAAGGCAATTCAGGACACTAGTTTCCACATTCTGTATCATGCAAAAAAATCTTCACGTTAATTGTGAGGACAAAGAAAGATGGATGATGAACACCAAGTGCCGTGGTTTCTACCACGACTGCTTGAAGCAGAAGATACATGTATCTTCTGCTGGAAGGGAACACGATCGATGTCCAACAATCGGTGTCACCAGGTGTATGCCCACATTCCTGTTCTTGGTCACTCTGGAAGCTGACTTTGGAAGCAAGTCTCCCTTAACAGCATTTTGGTTGCAGTCTGGGGCAGTCTTGAGGTACACAAAGTGGAGCTTCTCAGGTGACACTGAACTGGAAGGTGCACCCCAGATGTACCCAGGGCTCTCCAGCCCCTAATGGTCACTCAGTTTATGGAACCAGCCCAAAGTAAAACCCGTCTGTGGACACTGGTTCCTCATCACCGTTTTCCTCTCCAGATTTGCTCTCATAGAGCAAATTACTATTTTTTACTTAGTAAAATTACTGTTACTTGCTAACATGGGCAAAACTTGACTGTATCAGCGATAGCTTTTCCTATAGTCATCAAGGTGGCAGACCTTAAAGACCAAACTAAGTCAGTCTGTCTACCTCTGCCTGTTGCAGAAGAGTAATATTTTTTTCTCACGAAAAACCTAAAATGCTGGTAATAGTTTCACTACTATTAGTCCACAGCAGATGTTGCACTGTCTTGTTCAGGTATGCCTTTTTTTTTTCCTCTCTAATTAAGGATCTACACTTAAAAAGAAATTTCACAGATCATCTCCTTCCTCTGGAGAGAGGACTTTGGTCTCATCAGGGAGAGGGGATGCATACCGCGGAGGGGCTGCTAGTGGAATCCAGCTTTTCTAACACAGATGCTAAATATTTGGAGCAGGGAGGCAGGAGAGATCACAACAGCACCTCTGTGTAAAAAGAGGAAAAAAACCCAACAAATGAAATGAGCCCACTTGAAGGGACCTGGAGGATTTGAGATTTGCATGGTGTGCCCTGGAGCTCAATAAATCTGCCCGGGGAACAGTCGCATTGAGGACGGGAAGGTTATCCTGGTAACGTCGCTGACACGTTTACTACCACCACTGCCTGACTGTAGGAGCGACTAAAACGAGATACGTGACCTGCACTGTCTTATGTAACTGCAATCATCAATCTTTCCAGCAATTATTTTCCACTCTGACCTATGGTTCAAAACACCAGATGCATTTGTAAGGTGACTTACACCTTCACAGCGAGTACGGAGGGATATACTTTAATTACAATTACTAAGAGGCCACTGTACTGTGCATTCAACAGAGAGATTTTTAAGGAAAAGAACTTAACGTAAAAGCAGTAATGTGAATGCTACAATCTTCCTTTTTCACCGTGTTTTATACCCTTGCCAGCTTCTTTTCAGTGCAAATAGAGCCTTTATACCTTACAGTCATTTGCACTAACACACACCGAACAGGCAAAAGGTGGGAGCCTTAGCACAACGACTTACAGTGCAGAACGTTACACAGCAGTAGTGTGGTCAGATGTCTCGTTTCTCTTGTTTTTACGTAACAGAATGAGATTTGTACTCACCTACATGCCTGCATAAAAAAGGGACTTTAAGTAGATAAATGAGTAGTATTTTTTAAGATAAATGTGCTTTTATGTTCACTCCTGTTGTTTTACTATATATATTACATTGTCACAGAAGATCTCTTTCAGTGCTGTCACAGAAGCTCCCTTGAATATCTAACATACCTCTTTTATGAACAGAAAGACATCCCTGGGGGGATTTCAAGGAGTTCTCTGGTCTCTTCCCACAGTCCAAAATAGTTCAACTAAATCCAAAACTTTCTAGCCTCACTCAACAAATGATTCATGTTGAAGACCTTACAGCCTGCCCAGGCAATGGAGGTCAGCTCTTCATCATCCTTCCACCAAAGCCTTTCTGAATGTCTACACCCTGATAATCTCCCTTGCTACGGGACTTGCTAATTATTTCTTGCCCTATCTACAGCAGACATGGAACAAAGTTTCCTTCTCCTGAAACTTTTCATATAACTAAAATAAAGCAATTGCCTCTAGAGTAAATAATATACAGTTTTTAAATCTTTCCTGATAGGCAGTGTTTGCTATTTCTGGCATTTTCTTTCAGATTCTTTCAAATTATTCTTCTTGAAGTGAGGTCCCTGAACTGGACACAGTCCTGCAGCTAGAAGGTCACTACTTGCAGTAGGGCAGGGTATCTCACAACTGCCTCGTTTTCTCAGACCAGTAACATTAAGCATTATGTTCAAAGTCTGGAAAAAAAATAATAAATCAGTCGTTACTCAACTTTCAGTCTGACAACACTGCATTTAGCCATCTCTGGACCCACTAGGATGATTGCTAGAAATGCAACACTCTGCTTTGTTGCTATTCTATATATAGATTAAAAACAACCACAAAAGCCAATGCCTTTTCAATTAATATCTTACCTTGCATCTTTCTGTCTACCACTCTTTTTCACAGTAAAATTCTATAACAACTCATAAAAGTAACATGTGAAAACGCAAGTGATTTGCTCAAAGTATGTTTCCCCAGGCTTCTCTAACGTTATATTTGCCTTTCTGGACATAGAGATTACAAGCAAAAATATTGCTCAGCCAGGCAAATAGAGAAATGTGTTGCAGTAACAAGAAAATTATTATTGTAACAGATTACAATGCACAAAACAATATGCTTCTAGTGCTGTAGGCAGAAGTATCTATCCACTCTGTTGGCCTAATATCAATAATTCTAATATTAAAGTAGCTCAGCTTTTCAGCAAAAGTACAGGCTTTTCAGTGGAAGTATTCTTCAAGTGTGATGTCTATACACAGACCTGACATGCAGATCATAACCATGAAATTGGTTAAAAATATTCTAAAATTAATTTAACAATTATAGTTGAGAAGAAGCATACGGATTAATGAATTACAATTTGTGTTATGAATATTTTCTCAAGTAAACAAGCTGCAACATGACTACATGCTATTGTGATTGCTTATTCTGTGGCGCTGGAATTCGTACAAGAACGCAACAGTGAATGATCTGAACAGTCATGCTCCGCAAAAGGAAAAAATCATCCATGAATACCATAAAATAAAAATAAAATAAAATAAAAATAAAAATAAAAATGAAAATGAAAATAAAAATAAAAATAAAAATAAAAATAAAAATAAAAATAAAAATAAAAATAAAAATAAAAATAAAAATAAAAATAAAAATAAAAATAAAAATAAAAATAAAAATAAAAATAAAAATAAATCTCTTGTGACTCTCTGCTTCCAGAGTGCCACACCACTTTGGGGTGGGTGATGAAGGCTCATCAGGATTCATCAGTTTCCCCTTCTTCCTTGGCTAGAGAAGGTGACACTTCAAGCAATCAGTTTCACCCAGCAGAGCGAGCAGCCAGTTCCAGAGAGCGTCGCATCAAGACAAGTCCTTCCTCACCTGACTGGTATCTGCAAATACTGCAGTCCCAAGGCAGCTATGAAAAACAACGGGATGGTCACTCCAACAAGAAGAGGAAATCCTCTACGTTGCCTATCAGTCAGCAGCCAAGACGAGGCAGAAGTCTCCCATATACTGTCCTCACATCTTCTCCCTCTCTTTTCTCATCATGTACGGTAAACTAATTTACACCGGAGCCTGATGGAAATTGCTGATTGTGGTTATGTCCAAGTGAGCTTCCACCAAATCTTTCTTCCATGGTTTTGACTGGGTCAACAAACTGGGTAGACTTGATGCCCATAAATCCTGACCACAACATTCACTAAACCAAGTCATACAGATAGGAATAATTTGTATCTGCAATACATATTAATTCCATTAGTGAAAAACTACTAAAATTCAGAAAAGCATTTATGGGATGACTATGGGCCTCTGCAAGAAAAAAAATGTACTCATGCTGCATTGTGTTAAAAGCATACCAGGAGGCACCGAAAACAACCCTAGCAAAACGAGGCAGCAGTTTGTCTAATTTGTGTTGGAATCAACAACGAATTGTGGTTTATGGTGCAACCTTCTGTTTTTCAGCCTCATTTTTACCAGAGATCATCAACTGCCCACAATTACACAGCAACTCAAATTTTGGACTGGCCAAATTTCCAGTTCTTATTTCAACACGAAAACTGAAACAATTTTCACTTTTACTCCATCTGGACACTCCATCAATATTTTCAGCCCTTAAAAGTTAATGCATTAGCTGAAGGACTACTTATACTGAAAAGCAAATTGTTTTCCAAAACTCATAAAATCCAGCTCCCCAAAATCCCATGGTGCTCTGTCAGGGAGTGCAGTTTTAACTGTGGTTGTTTTATGCACAGATATTTTGAGAATGGAAAAATGAAGCATACACATGGCACTACTTAACAGCATGATCCACAGGACAATAGATAGCTTATTTAAGGGACAAAAGACCAAATAAAAATAGTAGATCAACCTAAACAGCAATTGGTGTAACGACTGGATTTGGTAAAAGAAAGAAAAGCGAACCCACAAAAAAAACCCTGCGATGAATTCAGCTAAAAAAAAAATAAATTTAATCTCTTCTCATGGATCCGATTTGTACTTTGGGATAATCTCTTGGTGACAGCCAAATGAAACCTTCAGTGCAGGAGAAGGGGATGGATGAGGAGACAACGTGTATTGCTCAGGTACTCCCCAGTGTACCTCCAAAGAGCCTCCCCATAACAGAGCTTCCCGAGCCTCCCATCCAGCACACCATGGCTTAAACATTCCCGGAAAATTTGCGTGGTGCTGGTGCACCAGGAACAGCAGAGACTTCAATACCGTAAATACATCAACAGACCCCAGAAATGGCATGACAGATCTGGAACGATGATGTATGAAGCGGTGGAAGACTGGACAACAGTAAAGTGCCTTGTGAAACATTAGCATTCTCACCGAGGAAGGATTAAGGCTGATCAGGCAGAAATTGCATTTATGTAGGTGGCAACATATGGGAGTTGTCAAAACACATGCTCCTGCAGATGCGCATGTCCCAGAGCAACGCTGCTTCTGATGTTCTGGGACTTACCCTGGCTACGGCAGAACTTGTACATTAATTACTGTAACCTAAAAAATGATGTTGCAGCAGAGTACCTGGGGTCTCTCACGGTGCCTGCCAGAGCCAGGTCCCAGCTTCACAGCAGTGAAGGAAAGGCTGCGCCTCATCGCAGCAGCACGAGCGGTCTGCCGGGGAGCAGTGACGCTGCCGGGGCGGACGCAGAGACGAGGGCAGCGAGCCAGGGGCGGTCGTGGGGAGAAGGACATTTCTCACTTCCACCTTCTGCTTCGGCCAGACGAGAACCTCTCCTACCCTGGCACAGGAGAGGAGGGCTTTGTCCCGCTGCTGGCGGCAGGGACCGTGCTGCACCTCCACACGCCGAGCTCCCCGGGGCATGTACTGGGGGGGATAGTCCTGCACAGCTCCTCTCCATCCCCGGAGCCGGCAGCACAGCGGGCGAGCTGCTGCCCTTTTCCCACTGCCGCTGTGGGCAGCTGCCTGTTTTGGCGGTGCCGAATTAGCTCCATGCCTGGTACCCCGCAGCCCCTCCAGCTGACAGGGAGCTCGGTGCTCCCGCAGCCACACACCTCCTTGGTGTGGCTGACAGCAGGCTGGTTCCTCGGGCAGACGGCATGGCAAGGGGCTCTTCTGGAAAACAGCACTCGGACACGCTGCGCAGGAGGGGCTTGATTAGGCTAGAGAAGCGGAAGCAGTGCTGCTTCCAAATTAAAGAAGTCAACGTGACATAGAACGTAACTTCTGGCTCCTTCCTCCTGCCATCAGCCTGTCTCCTCTCTCCTGTGTCCCTCTGGACGCAGAGCTAGCCTGCTGCTACACCCGCTCCTCACCAAGCGCCCGGAGCGGCCGAAGGGGCTTCCAGTCTCCAAGGACCCAAGTATCAAAGCAGGAACCTGACTGACAACTCTGCTCCTCAGACCCAGCTGTGATGTTCACCCGCCACGCTTCAAGCTGCAAGATGAAGTCCCATGGGAGCAAAGAGCCGCTTCCATTCCTGCTGCTCTCCATCGGCAAAGCAGACGAACGCAACCGCTGCCCATGCGACGGCAGCGACAAAACAACGCCGCTTTGCCCCGTGCAGGCTGGCGTTCACGTACGGTGACTTGGACTACTGCAAATCAAAAGACATAGGCAAAAAGTAAGGAGAACCACTGTCTGGATGCTGGTAAGGCACTTTCTGCACAAACAGCAGCTCAGAAACATTCAGCACAGAAAATTCCTCCTCCTCTGTCCTCAGAAGACTTAAACTTGATGACCTGGAGATTAATCTTCTGCATATAATGTAAATCCAACTGTAGCAGCAGCATGCCCCCACATGTCACCCCAATCAAAACGGCTCAACCCAACCAGTGCAGGAAAAGATTACTGCAGTGGAATTAAAAAAAAATGTTTTAAAAGCTAAATAAGCTAGCCAGTATCTTAAAAATACTTAAAGATATGAAGAGGTCCCCCATGTTTCTAAAAATTAAACACAAGATTAGAAACATGAAGTCAATAGCATTCAAGCTGAGGTGGAATATAATTCATGTAGTCTCTACAAGATACAGATTGATAAAGCAGGAACAAAAAATAGATGCTACAGCTGATTAAAACCTCAGCTAAACAAATTGTCTCCAGGAAAACGCATTCGCCTGAGAGAAGCAAGAACAGCAGGACACTCAGATGAAACTGGATTCTTTAAATCATACACCTAAAACATTAGAAATTCCCTTGTTTATCAGTAAAAATTAGAACAATAGGGATATGCCAGGCATAGAAAAACAAACCCAATACTGACACCTGAAATGACAGTGTGTGCTACAGAGAGACTAGATAAATTTGAAAGGAAATAGAAAACAAGCATAAAAGGCCCTGTGGGATTAGTATAAAGAAAGATTAAAGTAAGAAAACATTCACCTTGTAGGCATGTTATAGCTAATATATTTATGCTGATTGTCAACATTTGTTTCCAGGTATTAATAAAAGAATGAAAAAACAGAGTGGTAAAAGATAAAAGCATTGCTACAAATAATAGGATGAAACGCAGAATAAACGCGTAAGCTATTAGAAGAACCTTCTAGACCACAATCTTTATTTAATATGAATAGTTCCTCAGGTAGCTGAAGCTCTGACACCAAGGACAGTTTATTCCTGACCCATAGGAATACTCATCCGTGCACTCCACAACTGAGCAGGGTACCAGAACGGGAAACCATGCACCTTTCGGGCAGGATCTGTGCTGGATGAGGAGCTCCTCTCGCCCTGCAGACCGCGAGCACAGAGTATGTCAAGTGCATGGTCAGTGTCATTTATCTTGTGCAGAATATAATGCTCAACGGCAGATGATCATTAGGTATATAAAAAATACAATTAAACATGGACTAGATGTTCAAAATTTACAATAAATGTATATTATTATGCTAAATCCTCCAATATTTATCCGCTCATGTATTCTTTAAACTAAAGAAACTCCTCAGGTAGGATTCATAGATTTTGGGGGTGAGGGGATGGAAGACCACATTAGTGGCATGGCTAAACAAGTAACTCTGAGTTACTTTATAGTTTGTTAATTCTTCTATTCGTACTATAGCTATACATCCTATTTAACATAAATATGGAGCTGTAGAGAAGGTTAGTGGATTATTTTCAGCAATAATTTTGTGATCCTACCTGAAAGGTGTCGTAAGACTAAGGATGATGAAAAATAGAACCGCCTTAAAATGAAAATAGGATCTTGTTCCTATGAGGCCTGTGACAATTTTTCAGTAAAGAAATTATCTCATGGAAAATATATTTGCAATAATTCTTGAATAGGAATGGTTGCCTTAGGTACCTATCATCCATATGCTCTCATAAACTTCTTTCGGTCTGTACTGACTCCTCCTTACCAAGACCTTACCAAAGTGAATGCCATTTCCAGTAGCACAAAAGACATACTAATATTATTCATGAAAACCTTAAAAATGCATGAAGTTTGATTCCAGTTTGGGGTACCCAGCTGGAGAACGAGAGGGGTCTCAGTATGCAGAAGCTTCTCACTTTACTAGAAGTCACTGGGAGCTCTGCAGCTCATCAGAATCAATACCTACTAGCAAACACCTCTAAAATTGGAGCAGTCCAAAATCTAAATCCCCACTGAATTTTTTTAATTGTGGCAGTAAGCCAAAAAACCTAAAACCAAATAAAGCCCCAAAAGATTATATCCTTTAGCTATACAACATAGTTAGTCAAATACATTTGTCACAAGGGTTGGCAACGTGAATTAATCAAAACTAACAAATAGCTGCAAACACTGCAGCAAAGGCTTCTCTTCGGTATGCTCCATTATATCACACTTACACTTATTAAGCACTAAGAAGTTTTTAATCTTGGTTATTCCTTTCAGTTGAGTCATTACTAGAATATTTTATTGCCTTCCTGAAATGATTAACAGTAGTGACCTTTTCAAAATTTGGAAGGATCTTTTCTGCATACTAAGTCATACCACAATGGCTTAAACTGCAGCACAAAACCAATCTACCTAAATAATCTCTGTCAACAATTAATTTAACATTAAGAAAGTCAAATAAAAATGCATAGTCAGTAGCAGTTCTGGTTTTAATTCATTTGCCCTTTTTAGCATCCTGCTCAAGGCAAGAATTATTGGTGACAAAACCAGTCACAGTTATCACATCAATTTAACTTCAGTGCACGAAGCCAAACGCACTTCAGCGGCAAGACGCTGCAGAGATCAATTTTTCAACATCACAAAATTCTCACTATTACAATTTCCTAGTTCCTAGACCCTAACAGACTCAGTAAGCCGTACGAAAGAACAGATCACCATGAAAAAAATCCCCACACGTTGCCTCTTACAAATAAATAAATAAAATTGTACCCCAAACAATTGTACCAGCACATATCAATGTAAGTTACTTGAAGGAGATGTCTGCCACAAAAAAAGGCCGACTGAAGGGTACTGAACAGCTCTGAAACTTGAAGTGATCATTGCTATTTCTTTTCACGAAGATAAAATTATGCGTAATTTTTGAAGTTCTCCCTTAGAATAGGCATATCTACTCAATTGTTACAAGCTACAGGATACCCAACACAGGATCTTTACGTCAAATTGGGACTATCAGATAATTGCCTACAGTAGGGTCACACTGAAATAAAAACCAAAAAGTTATTTCCAATTGTAACATACCGCTGTTTTTAGTTTTCTGTAATACTATAAATGCCAAATGCCTTCAAAATGCATCTACTTGGAAAGGTGACATATGTTATAATGCACTGTTCTAGAAGTCTCTGAAATTCTTTACTTGGCTTTGAAATGCAAAATTTAAATTTATGAAAATGTAGATCATGATATCCAGGATGAAAACAGGCCATTTTCAGCTCTGAAAAGCATTTGTATTAATGTCTGCTGTTCTCAGTGGAGGCAAAGTATTCTTGAACATTAACATCTCTGCTTTAGTTCTTGTACCTATTTGAGATTTACTTTTATCTCTCCTATCTCTTTTTAACCTTTATCTGTGGTAATTGTTTTTGTTCATTCTTGTTAATTAAGAATGCAAGCTCATCAGGGAGACATCCTCCCCTTTGTTTTCCGGTTCCATAGCATGCCTGGCAGAAGTACAGCATCAAAAACGCATCAGATACTCGGTTCAACAAAACCATTGCACAGAATTGCAGAGCATAGACATGAAGGTCCTGAAGTCCACCTGTGTCCTTTTATCAAAATTCTTCTGCTCATATAACTTAGTGTTTTGTTAACAGAATAGGCTTACTGCTTCTGGTGAGAGATTTTAATATTGACTATTAAAAAAATCTACCAGAATTAAATCATTTCCTCTTTCAGCCAAGAGCTGATGCCCTTCAAAGGCTCAGAGGCTTATCACAGCATCCCCTCCCACCACACTAACTTCCCAGTTTGGTCGTTGCTTAGCTAAATGCTGTGTATTTATTCTTTTTGTCTACGGCCCTGAAAGTTGGCTTTTAGTCTATATGACAGGGTTCATAAATTAGTGACCCTGAATTATTCATTACATATTGAACCAAATGCTCTATCAAACTCCCAGTTGCTGCAAATCTAACAAAAATACACGATCTATTCTATTTTTCTCTATATAGCACTAAATACTACATTTTTTTCCCAAAGATTTCTTAAGGCATCACTAGCTTTTACCTCAAGTGATACCACAGTAAAAGGTAGATTTAATCACCTGTTTCAGTTTCTTATCTTCCCTTTCCCTTGAACCATTAACGTAAGTGAAAGCAAAAATGTAACTCAGCTTCTTATCTTTGCAAAATCAAATACATTAGACAGGGTATTATTTGCCTCAGGCAATGCCATTTCAAGTTTGTATCACTACCACCCAGAACCATTCAGTTACAAAGAAAAAAATTGGAATTTGACAATGACTGCTGCCACTCATTTACAACGAGCAATTGCTTTTTCACCAAGAAATCGCTTTCCACCCCAGTACATTTGAATGAACAAACCTGCAGTATTTATTACACAGGAAATATTTTCCCTAAAGTCTTGAAATAAATTTATTTCTCTTTTTCTTCATAACAAACACATGAACAAGAAATCAGAAATTAACCAAGACCTTTCTTATGAGAGCAATTTTATCTTTAACAGCTTGGAAATTAGATTTTTAATGATGAAATAGAGTTTGTTTGGATGAGAATCAGCAAATAAAAAAAACTAAGCCAACAACTAAATGCCTGGGACTTAAACCTCCATGTTGACTGCTCCAGTTGTCACCCACTTGGGGGGCGGGTTGCGCTCCTGTTGACCGCATTTTTGAATGTCTAGTCACTTATCTCAGGGACAGCTTCAAAACTTAACACTACGCTCCTGTTTTTACTAATTTTGACCGATATGACCGATAAATTGCACCATTTGAAGATCTGTGAATATTTCCCTTGTATTGTCACAACTTTAAAAGAGCTCTTAAAATATCAGCCCTATATATTTTTGAGCACACTTCCATACTCATCATTTACTCAGTTAATAACGCAACCCTCAATATTGTGCTTGACTATCTCCTGCCATGCTCTCTTGCTTCATCTCCTATTCCTTCAGCACAAGAAGCAAGACCGTGGTTTCTCAATTTTAATGTTCTTTCAAGATTTACCTAATAAGTGACAATAAGTCAAGTAACAGAAAGACTGAGTAAAAAGCCAGGTCTGATATTTGAGCCTAAATGATGAGAGGCCCAGTGATAGAGGCGATGGTGAGCGGGTGAGTGAGCTAGATCAGGATCGACAGGAATACTCTGACACAGAAATGCAATTGTCATCTCAGGCCAGGGGGAGAATTTCTGATTTCTTCCACATCTATTATTACAGAATAGATCCATGATCTTAATTCATAATACGTTTCAAATTTCATTTTGTGAATTAGCATCAATTTAAGGTCTTTTAATTCATGCTAAATTATTTTAACCAACCATTAAAAACAAAACCATTTCTCAAATCCACCTTGAGGCTATTTTGAACGAGTACACTACAAAAGGAGTACGCTGTCAAATACTGTTAGTGGTTAACATTATGTGAATCCTAAACAATACAAATATGCTCTGAATACAATAAAACAACCTATCAGAAAATATTTCTATCTTACAGAGCAGAGTCCTGACATTTTTTACTTAGCCTTCTGTGGAATCCTAGTTTACAGAATTTGAGTAAATGAAATTCCAACCCAAAGTATGAAGACTACCCTCAAAAAAACTTCAGTGCCTTCCAAGCATGGTTGAAGAAGATTCACATTCAGTTCACAACAGGCTGACCAACTAAAAGCCTTTACAACTTGCTACAACTTTTTTTTTTTTTCACTGTAAAATAACAACTGTCAAGTACAAGACGAACGGTAATAATAGACAAACAGTCTACACTGCACATGCAGTGTATCGCAATTGCAAATGCATACAGCAATGCAAGAGCTTCTTTCTAGGACATGCTGTAAAAATAGCAAAGCCTGACATTTAAAGATTTTGCTTTTCCCTTATGGGGGCAGGTTTCAAGTACAGTAGTGCAGATTTTTCACCAATGCCTTCTTGAAAACAGGGCAAAGCCTTAGGGCTTGGTGCTTTAGGAAGGTATTTTTGTTGCAGGCAGAGAGTGGGGGAACACATCCTTATGCCTATGGAGATGATAGCTTAACACTTCTCTAAGCTAGAAGAAAAGGCAGTGGCTGACTATACATTCTAGACTTACGGAGATTGCCAAGATATTGAACTCCAGAAAAGCCCATTTCAAGATCATGTCTGTAGGAAGTGTGGGCTTCTCATTACACCAACTTCTCTTTCAATGTGCATCTTCCAGTGTTACCTTCTCCATCCTGTACTGTCTCCTCTCTTTTGTTCCTTCTTTGCCATTAGGCCAATATAATTACCTGCATATCATTGCCAATATCTTAGAATCACAGAACAGTCTGGGTTGGAAGGGACTTTTAAAGGTCATGCAGTCCAACCCCCCTGCCATGGGCAGGGACATCTTCAACTGGATCAGGGTGCTCTGAGCGCCGTCCAACTTGACCTGGGATGTTCCCAGGGATGGGGCATCCACCATCTCTCTGAATCAATGGGAACACCTGGCTTTTCCCAAACAGGGCACAAAATACCACCTCTCTGGGCAACCTGTGCCAATGTTTCACCAGCCTCCTTTAGTTTAAAAACATTACCCCTTGGTCCTAATGCAACAGGCCCTGCTAAAAAATTTGCCCCCATAACATGTCCCCCAATACAATGGTGAAGAGATCTCTTGAGATAGTATGACTGCTCATCATACATTGTTCTCAACATTTAAGGATATTTGTCTTGCAAGTATCAGTTAAATGGCAATGGAATTCTTTGGGGGTGTCCTGGTTTCAGCTGGGATAGAGTTAATTTTCTTCCTAGTAGCTGGTATAGTGCTGTGTTTTGGATTTGGGATGAAAACAACACTGATAACATACTGATGCTTTTAGTTGTTGCTAAGCAGTCAAGGACTGTCCAATTCCTCATGCTGGCCTGCCAGCGAGCAGGCTGGGGGTGCTCGGGAAGCTGGGAGGGGACACAGCCAGGACAGCTGACCCAGGCTGGCCGGAGGGATATTCCCTACCATATGACATCATGCTCAGTAGATAACCTGGGGATGGTGGCCGGAGAGGGCCACTGCTTGAGCATCGGTCAGCCAGTGGTGAGCAATTGCATTGTGCATGACTTGGTTTGTATATCTTCTTATCACTTTTTTTTCCCCCCCATCCTTTTCTGTTATTAAACTGTCTTTATCTCAACCCACATTTTACTTTTTTTTTTTTTTTTTTTTTACTTTCTTCCCCTGATTCTCTCCCCCATCCCAGCGGGGAGAGCAGAGTGAGCAAACGGCTGTGTGATGTTTAGCTGCCTGCCAGGTTAAATGACAACAGGGGGACTTGGGTGGCTTGAGGTGTGGGGTTTTTTTGTGGTAAGGACATAGTTTATCATTTGTTACTAGTTGTTTTTGAGAGCAAAAATAAATATATAATATCTTAGTGGCTATGATTCAGAAATACGCAACATTTGTGGCTTCCATCGGTTTCATCTGGAACTGAAGGAGCTCAGTATCAAATAGAAAGGGCTGCCTTGTAATAATTTATGAATACACTGTGATCTCTTGATGAGTATCTTTACTGAGCGTATATATTGGTTTAATCTAACAGCAAACTGTTGGAAAAGTAAGCAGCAAGCCCAACAGCGGCTGGAGGCAGCCCCATCTACAAACACTGGAGGGACAACGCAGGAGCCGTTAGTTTTCACGTTCCACCTCTGCAGCTCAACAGAAGAGTTTGTTAAGGGGATCCAGTCTGACAATATGGACCTTGACTAGATTTAAAGGGACACACTCCCTAAGCAGGAAGGGATAGCTTTGGAAAACAGACTGATACTCGGATCTCAAAAGTTAAGGCTGGCTGTGCCTTGCCATCATTAATTTATAGTGATCATAGTTAAGAGATGTGTATAATTACTACTTGCTTTGAAAACTTTCCTGCTGAAGTCAACCACTACAGAAATACTTAAATACAGAATGTTATCCACTTACTCTGATAAACATGAGCAAACCCCGTGCATCTCCAGAGTACTGCAGTCCACCTATGCAATGAAATAAGTCAAAGCTCTCTGCTTCAAACTGGAAAGCACATGTTTCCCAGCCACAATACTCAGTGATCCCACATCCCTCTCCCCAAAAAATGGAACTCAGGCAACTGGGATAAGGACAGAGCCAAATACATGACCATGGAGTAAATTACCACAGTAGTAACAATGGGGAAGGCAGCATGGCTGGAGAGGCACACTATTCAGGCAGCCCCAGCCCGGTCCAATGGCTGGGACACAGCAGAGACGCTGCTCCCCTGGGCATCCCATACCATAAAGGATGCGCAGTAAGGATGCTAGGAGCTCTGCAGAGGCTCCACCCCTCAGGAAATCAAGCCCTTGTATACACCGTGAAAGTGCTCGTGATTGTAATAACTGAATACTTACGGAAAATGAGCCTCCCCAGGATTACCTGCCTCATCTGTTTTTTTACACAAATATTCCAATTTCCTACCCATCTAACTTGCTTGAGAGGGAACAGAATAAGGCAAATGGGCTGAGAACCTCTTAAATGAGCACTCGTGTGTTAATGTACAGGAATTAGATCCTCAGCTGATCACGCACTTGTATATGAACTCCTACAGTGGGATCCCAATCACATCTCACACTGAGTGCCATGCCATTTATCCATCAGCAGAGAGGTGTCTCCATCTGTGGCGCATAAGAACAGTTTGATTTTATATCAGAGAAGCATTGCCCTAACTCAGTCTACTCGTATTGATGGTCATTATGCTGTCATTTCTGTTTCTGTGAAAGCCGCAGTATGAACAGTAGAAATAGGAACACATTCCAGGTTGTGGGGTAAGGGAATCCCATAGAAACATGTATGTCCAGATGAGTAAAATCTACTAATCTAAGGTCAGTTGCAAGAAGAGATGCCAATATAGACAGAGATACCCAAGTGAGAAAAAACTGTACTACCCACTCTGTGCTTTCAGCACATTAATAGGAAAACACCAATATTATAAAATACATCTACAATATTGGGCAGAGAAGGAAATCCAAATGCTGGACTAAGTGCCTGTGGAGAGCTATAGCACTGAGCCACCAGAAACAGATGCTTGTATAAGGCTCTCCAGCATAGCTTCTCAACAACGTGGGCCTGTATGTCTTAAGTAAATAGTTCTGCCAGAGTACACTATGTGAGCCTCTTAAAAGCAAATGCCACTGCTATGAAAATTCATGGGAACTTGATTTTTCAGGATAAAATTCGAGTTTTTGAAGATCAAGTAGGGCTAGGAACAGAAGTGTCTCATGCTGTGAACATTGCTTATTTTCTCAGAAGTTTTACAATGTAGTATCAGGACCTGGATTTACTTGATCTTACTTCCTTAGCTAGGTAAATTCATCCCCACTTTGCCTTCTGCAATATTTGAACAGTAACAGTCTGCATATAGGTTTGCAAGTCTTCAGGAAACACACATTCAAATCTTTTAAGGATGATTTCATAAAGATTTCAAAGCTGGCACTGAAGTCTAACTGAAAAGTAGACAGCTGTATTACAAGCCACCTTAGGTATTTACAACCACTTGCTGATGCAAAGACCCTGGAGGCAGTAAGTGTGTAGGTTACTAACCTCAGGTCCTCACCTGAGAGAAACAGACAAAACTTCCTCCAAAGTCTGATTCCAAAGGGTGTTTCAGAGATGATGGAAGGAAGATTTGGAAGGCTCAGGTCTTCAAAGACTTGCCTCTTCCAACAGCGTTGGTCTTTCATTCCAGCAGCTGGCTCTCAGAGCTGTAGCTGCCTAAGGACAGCCTGAGATGCTAGTGACAAACAGTGATTGCGTCAATTAGAATTGATGTAGAGTCATCCGGAAACGGTCTCCCGCTGGATTAGTGTGTTGTCCAGCTCCTCCTGTCCAGCCTTTCTTCCTCTCCCATTCTCTTCTTTGCCTTGGCTCTGTGTTCCTTGTCAACCTTTTCTTGAGTTTCCACATCTCTCATTTGATTGTTTTTTATTCTTTTGCCACCTCCCCCCCCAATACAAAATAAAATAATCCCTACCTAAGCAAGAGGATTGCTTGTCTAAGCAATATAGACATGGATGCTTTTAACTTGTTCATTTTGGTAACTCTTCCCCCCCACCTTGTCTTCTCTGCTAAAAGAGAAACACTGCAGTACATAGCACCCGATCAACAGAACTTCAGTCATAACTGGACGATTAAGTCTATGATAAACATTGACTTTAAACAATAACACATAATTTGACTCAGCATACCGTTTTAAGGAACGGAGATCTGAAAATACCCTTGAACCTTCAAGGACTGAAGGCCTTCTGAACGTTGCTGAGTTCCCTTAGACCGCATTTCTATGGCACGAGCTCTATGATGCACTGGGCTCAGTACAGGCTCAGAGTCTCCCATTATCTTTGTAATAATGAATCCAATAAAATGGAAGAGCTAATTTTGCATTACTGTTACAAAAGAAAACATTCCCTCTAACCTAGTGAAGTTGTCCATCATTATGTAATTATTACCTGCGCATGTACAATGTCAGCAGGGTTCAGTAAAGAGTTTTGAAATGAAGTAATAGCACAAAATGTTTCTAATTTTCAGATAGCTCTTTATATGGTTCCTTGTATATTGAAAAGGCAGCAAGCAACTGTTAATTTACAAATGATATTCTGCACATTTTAAGAGCATATGGTGAATACTATAATACTATGGTAAAAATTAAATGCTAATATCACAAAAGGAGGTAATTTCTTAAAAAGTTTTGTTGTACTTGCACTTTGTCAACCTGTATCAGCGTAAAAGCTCTGCCTGAGCTGACAGAAAAATCAACTGATTTCTGTTTTCTCTTACTGATAAAATGAGATTAACGTCTCCTTATGTTTCCTCTCACGAGGTATGCTTTCAGATGGTACAATGCGCTTGCTTTTCCATGCCAACGTCTAGACAGCCAGTTACGTCAGAAATCAATAAACCAGGAATCCAAGAAGTTACCATACCAAGAAAAACATGCAATGAAATGGAAATTATTCAGTATACGCATACGTAGGAATCTACCTACAGTACATTTCTATTCAGAATAAGACTCCTTTTCTGAGGTCGGCATCATGATGCATCATACACTGTACAATGAAAAATCATCATCCTAGCAATAACTGAACTACATAATGCTGGACACATGGTGCTATTGGAAGTGTAACAAAAGCTCCTTCTCCACATGAGTACAGATTGATTCTGGGCAAATTGATAAAATGGTTCCCATTTAATGCCATTAACTGCCGTGCAGATGTTTTGCTTTCATAGCATTTAAATCTGTTGTGGAGAAAGCTGCAATAAATTGCTCTATCATGATAAAACGCAACTTGCTGGCTTAGGGAAAAAAAAAAGCAGAAGGCCTTTACACGATGTTACATTGAACATATAAAGGTAAATTCTGTTCCAGTGAGTGCAAGCATCCTAATTCTACCTGTAAAAGCTCTCCTTTTCTATCCAAACAAGTTCTAGACAGCAGCAAAGTAGGCAGCTTCCTAATGTAGCAGATTATTATGGCAACAACAAAAAAAAAAATCCGTGTCCCCAGTGCTTTCTGTGCCAGTGACAGCAGAGCCAGCTGGCGGCCGCGCTGCAGAGAGAAGCTGCTGCGGTAAAGGTGCTGGTGGGTACGGCTGGCAGCAGCACCGGCCAGTCCAGCCCCTGCGGTTCTAACCCCCCGTCTCCCACTGGCCATCCACCTCCACTCTACCACCCATGGTTGGGCCCCGTCTCTGAAGCAACAGAAGTCTGTCTGCACCACTGGGAAGTTTTGAAACAGTTCTTTTTCCTACTCTGACGTTGTTCGTAACGTCAAGAAATACCTCAAACGGTACATTCTTGGTCCCTCAGCGCTGCCCTCCGCTCCTATCTGCACGTTCCCTCCTCATCTCACTTAATGGCTGACTTGAATCTACATACTCTTGTTGGCCTTCTTACTGCAAGTTTGTCTTACATTTTTGTCAGTTTTACTGCAAATAGTCAAAACTCAAAGCTATGGGGGTCAAGCCTAATTCCTATTTAAGTGTACTATCCTAGCGACGTGGAAAATGTGACTATACTATAGTGTACCACACCATGAGTAAGGTCTATTTTTTGTCAGGAGATACTAGTAGTGTTTTGTCCAACACAAAAAAAAAATCTTTCTTTTTTTTTTTACCATAAGAAGAAAACAGATTGGTTAATATATTGCTGTTTCTCCAGAATCTTATTCTTATATTATTTAATATCTGCTCTGCCCCTTAGCAATAACTATTTGTAGTGCTGAGAGGACAAAAGAATTTGAGAAACTTAAAAACTAATACTAAGTTTTCTTCCATTGCTTCCCAGTGGTAGAGTTTTCTCTGAAAGAAGAGATTGAATCTATGCATGTATTTCTTGGAAACTAAAACTGTATTTCATATTAATAATTTTTTCTATGGGTAGCTACAGCAATATTTTGGCAAAAGTGACTTGGTAAAAGTCATAGCATCCCATGAGCAGAGTTCAGGTTTGTTATTTACATTTTGTATATCATACCTGTTCAGGTAGTCTGATAGGAAGTTGAGAGCAACTGTAATTTTCAGGCTGTGACTTCACAAATCTGCAATCTTCTTTCAACTTCTCCAAATCTATGTTTGCGAATCTGCCCATCACAGAATCGGCAGAGCATTTTCTATGACACTGCTTTAATTCACCTCTGCCAAGAACATCGCCCGTGATTTAAGCTGAACTATTTTTTTTTTTTTATTATTGCAGAATGCCCACACTGATCATGAACGATCATGACGGAAGAACCTACATACCCAACTTGTCGAACTACCCCCAAACTCGCACTGTACAACACAGAAACACGCTGTCATTGTGGAACTCATGTGATGGTCTCATAAGGTAATGCCAGGTAATACAACACAGAGAACGCTGAGGAGTGCTAGCTTTGGTTATTCAGAAATAAAAATGCTGAAAAAGATAAAAAACCACCAATGATGGGCCAGAGAACATATAGCTCTTCAGTGAAGCTAATTTACACTGCATAAATTATGTGGCAGACACATTTGTGGTTTATCAGTCTGTCCTGGCAACCAACTCTAACACATAAGAAGCAAATTGTACCTCCTGGAAACATACAGCACAAATCTGTAGATGCTATCACAATGGCAAGATCCACACATCAACACAGCTTTCAGCAACGCTAAATTCAACAGCTAAAGCTTCCTTAAGAAACCATTTTGGCACAGAAAACATTAACTTAATAGTTAAGCCTGTGTATGAGAGTTGGAGGTCATGGATTCTCTAGGCAGGTCTCAGCCACCACAGTAAGTCATGAAACCTCTCTGAATCTACATTCCTCCTAGATGACCAGACTCTAAACATTAAAAACTTACTTAAAGGTATGACAAATTCCAGAAATAGTATTTATTTCTTTGAGAAGGGATCCACCCTCTTTCTCTCTCCCCCTCAGAGAAATGGCTGAATCTATCAAAATCAAATTATCATTAATATAATAATCTGTTGTACTTTCCAGGAATCTTTAACAGCTGGTGAGTATTTTAATGCCATGTTTTCCCACACAGGTGCCTGGGGAATGAAAGAAGTTTCTCCTTTCTGTTCTCTGCAGTTGTAGACGGGGTTTAGCGGCAATATATACAGTCAGAACAGATGTAAAGATTGGTTCTGTTTGGTGTGTGTGCCTATTTCTGTTGTCTGAAGAGCTCTTTCTTCCTCACCTTCATGTCACAATCACAGAATCATTAAGGTTGGAAAACACCTTCAAGATCATCAAGTCCAACCGTTAACCCAACACCATCATGCCCCCTAAACCATGTCCACACTTTTTTTTGAACACTTTGGAATCCTTCCTGCCACCCGCTGCTAGCACGCAGGAACCCTCCTCAGGACAGATAGGCAAACGTATTCAGCAGAGAAAAAGAGAGGAACCTTCTGGTTTTCCCCATCCTTTTCCCTACTCACTTCAGTTTGTTTCTCCTAGGACTTAGGAGAAACTCTTAGGACTCTCTACTAGTCATCTCCTAGTAGGCAATGGAGCTACACAGCATGTCCAATACCAGTCCCAGTTTGAAAGAGAAACTCCAGAAAGCAAGAAAATAATCTTATTTCTCCAAAATGGTGTGGGGGGGGGGGGGAAGCACAGCTTGAAATCATATCAACAGCCAGTGAGAAACACAAACAGATCAGCTCCAGCTCAAAGTAAAGACAAGTGTGTTATTCAACGCTGGAACTATGGAAAAGCATCCTGCTATATATAGAACAAAGTTGAAATGGGTCCAAAAACTTGCCGTAGAACTTTCAGAGAGACAGGCTCTGGTGAGAGACAGTAGCTTTGCCTCAAAAGCAAAAGTCAGTTCCTATAGCCCGAGTATTGGATGAAGCTGGCCAGGAGATCTCAGATCAGGGGTCCTGGTGCATGGGATGCCAGCACAGGGCAGAGGCCAGCTCACCGCACTTGGGTGCAGTAGGGCTTGGTGCTGAAAGGGACTCCAACAGGCACGAGGTCCCACCAGGAGCTCTACTCCACCACATGGGTTCTGGCCTGCGACTTGTACACACGCCACCACAACATGACCAAATCACTGGAGAAATTTATGGATCTTATAAATGCCTGTTATCCTCAGCAATTTCAAGTATATAGACAGTCTCCAAAAACTGAATTTTCTGAAGCACTAGCCTGAGTGTGGGTTGCCACTAGGTAAGTCTTTCTTATTTGGTTCTAGAAGCACAATGATCAGAAAGCAAAACAAAACGTGACATCTTTTGATAGCTTTCATTTGCCTATGGTACATTTCGCAGCTTCAAGTAATTAAACCGATCAGTTGTTATTCACCAGGCTTAGAAAAAAGCTCAGAAGCCACCCGTCTGACTGGGTTGTTCTATACTATTTAACTTACTAAATTCCACCACTGAAGATCATTGTGTAATGAAAACAAATCATGTTTTCAAAAAATTACGGCTAGCATATGATTTACATTTTACATTGTATTTTAAAAGCAAATGTGTGTCTGTATTTCAATTGCACTGAAGGACAAACAAAAGAAGAAACAGCAAAATCTCCTAGTATACCACTTCTGTTCTCTCCTTTCTTTATAAACTAGGTAACAGGTATAAAGAAAAAACAGGCTTAAAACCACTAAAATGATGAAAGCTAAATGTGAAGTAATTTGAAAAAACCCCACGAAAGTCTTAGTTAAGAAAAGACAATAAACAGCATATTCTAGAAACCACTTCATTAAAAAGCTAATGCTCATCACACAGCATAGCCAATGACTGTCTATTAAGAAACTGAATAAGTGATCTAGGTTGTATAAATATTATTGGAGAACTACTTATAATCTTGAAGATAAATATTGCAAGACAAATATAACTGTATTATAAGCAGCAGAGTCCACTTAGAAAATATCTACTTTCTTTTAGAAGACATTCGGGACCTTCCAAGACATTGCTGAGATGGACCTTGCTTTGGGTGTAATCCCAATGACATTAACAGTATTACTTGACAAAAATAAGATGGCAGACCTGTAGAAAATAAGAGCTATTTTTAAAACTATTGCTTTGAAAGTCCTCAGGCTAAGGCCAGGGCAAGGGAGAACAGACCGTGAGCGGTGGAGGGGGAACGTGCTGTTTGTGTGTCGGCACGGGCTGACACGGGAAAGCGCTGTGGACCAAGCGTATCCCCTTGTCTTGTGGAGATGCTGTCCTCTCTCAGCAACTCGGCAACTAGGGTGCACTGCATGTTCAAAATTTACATGGCTACTAACAGGCCTGCTCGTTTCCCCACAAAACCCCCCAAAATGCAAGTGATACAAAGGAACTATCAGAAAGGAAGAAATCAGACATGGGCTTTTAGGATCTCCTGCTATATTCAAGAAAAGAAGGAGACTTCTGGATTCTCATGGAGGAAAAGGGCTGAAGGCTTAAGAATTTTTGTACTGGTATTTTAGATGTATCAGGTATTTGAAGATTGGACACAAGCAACACCAGCCATGGCAAGCTATTTAACGGGTTTGGAGCAGGAAGGGATCAGCTTGAAGGTTGTTTGAAGGCAACTGTGCTGACATGTTGGTCACGTACTGTTGTGAGAACTGGATCCTGAGGAAAAGAAAGATTCAGAGTACAGAAGCATTTGAGTCGTGGCCTTATTTAAAAAATAAATTTGAAAAAAAAAATTTTTTTTCTTATTCTTTTTGGATAAGATCTGATGACTGGATATTGGAGAAGATTGGTGATGACAGAGATTTCATCAGCATAATCAGGAGAAAGGAGTTGAAAAGTATTAAGTTATAAAAGAAGGAAAATGCCTAGAAAAGGCAATTAGTTATAAAGGAAAGGAGAAGAGCAAGGGAAGACAGAAAACTATAAATAAGGGGCACGGAGGAGGGAACAGAAGACCCATCAAGGAACGACTTTAGCTATGATGATAAAGGTGGTGAAAGAACATAATTTACCATGCCACTAACCCCCAAACCGAGGAAGTTTACTGTTTCATTTCTATTATATTCCATTTACGAGGCTATGAAAGTTCTAGATTATTTGATATCCAACAACATGAATTAATTTCCTTGCTTAGTATTACCGTGTTGTTGATATTTCTTGTACATTTACTCAGGTAATTCCTTTGCTACCCAGATACTACTTCCCAGCTCAACACAAAAGAGCACCTTATGTAAGTGGCAATTTTGCTTAGCACAGGTGATGATGTTTTCATGCACCGCACAACAAATTTACAACCAGTAAGCAAATTCACTTACATAGCTGAAAGTACACCATCTACAGCACACATGCAACAGCTGTACAGACATTCTAATGAAATGTTGTATCACACTTAAATAGTTTAAATTCCCTCCTGCTTTATAATATGCTAAAGCAAATTGAAAATATGTCTGGATTTGCTATGTGTTTTGACTGCATTAAACATGTTCTCGCACTCCTACACTCTGGAAACCTGTCCTTGCAAGGGTGATTTTCTTCATTTCTACAATAGTTTACTTCTTATCTAACATTATGTGCAGTTCATAACTACCTGATATTAAGAACTTTAAAAAAATGGAAAGAGTATGAGAACCTGCCATTGTTCCATTAAAAAATGAACCCAGAGTAATCCCACCTCCTTTACAAGTCGATTCAAGTAGAGATTATTAGTTACGTCTAGTGTGTGTGAATATTTTTTTTTTCTCCCACCAAACAATACACATACTGTGTTGAGTCTGACCACATTCTGCTCTACTAATTCCCAGCAGTACCATCTTTCCACAGCACGCATTTCTGGAAACACGCTAGTGGGGGTAAGATGAGCAGCACCCCACTGTTTCAATGCTGAGAAATGAGACAGATGTTCAAGGGAATTAATGTGTATGAACCTAACCACTGCTAACTACAACCAATTAAAATGCTAAAGAAAGCTAAAGAACATACTGAAACTGTTACAGCATGCAAACCAGTTTGCGTGGCTGTTATTACTGCTTGGATTAAAAAAAAAAAAAGCAGAAAGTCTGCATGATTCTAGAATTCTAATTTAAACTGAATGCTGCTACACCCCAAATGCATTTCAAACTGTGTTTAAAAAAAATTAAAAGTCAGTTGCCCCAGTTCTACTCAGTACCATTCCCTGGTATCAGAGTTTACAGTTTTTCCTCTTATTTTTCTTACTGTTTAACAGCACAGAACAACTGTAAGAGCTACTAATACATTATAAGCAAGGAACTAGTAATTCACTTCAGAAGTAAATACAGCTCTGAAATATTTCAGCATGACTCAAATAAACCATTTTAAAATAATGCTCTATTTTAAAAAGTAGCGACAAGGATGGCTATTTCAGATACCCCAAAACAACTGGCTCCTACAGATACAAATGGGATAGCCTCATCCTCTCTCCTCTGGTTCAATCTATGGAATAGGAAGGTAATGGATATGGCTATGTGTGAGCAGGGTTTAAAAATACTCACGTTACTAAAAGTTTTCTGGTTTAATTCCCACAGTAAACTAGTGCATATTTATAGAGACCTTTGGAATTTAAAAGGTGGGCTGTACCAGACCCATATAGAATAAATTTAGAAAATTGAACCACTGAGATTCTCATAGATTTTCCTGAATTATATATTTTTATTACTGTTTATGGCATGGTTTAACCAGGGTAACTAACAGTCAGAGGCAGCTCACAATCAACTGTAATAGCATGCAAATTGATTATTTGGGGTTAGTAATTTGAAGGGAGGGAAAAGACAACTCTTAGCTGGAGTTTCCTTGAAAAAATGGCTGAAAGAAGGGATATTTGCAGCCAGCAAAAATGTTTAAAAGCCCCTCACAGTGAAGTTAAAGCCCTTTCCAGCATTTAACCCCCAGAGTACCCTGCCCAAATCACCCGGTCTGCACAGTACTGTCATCTGCAGTTGGAGCCGATGGGGGCAAAGAAAGAAAACATGTCTTGCAGGTTCTGAAATCAATTCGTGCGGTCTACCTACAACAACATAACGCCTGGGAAAGTTACCGGCTGCTGCCTTTGTTCAACGGAGATTAAGCACAGCATACATGAATAATGGGCTGGATTTATTCTGCAGAACAGAAGCTGAATGACAATTGTCGACGCACTGCATTATACATACTTTGGCTGCCTTCTGCTCTATTCATTTAACACTTGCAGGGAGTACTGTGACTGAATCTCAGCTCATTTTTCCCCTTTAGAGCCACAGCTACACACACTGTTTTGTAAACCCGCACCGATATCCAGCAGATCTTACCATGTATGTGCCACCGTAAAGCGACGACGCTGGCGGATGCTTTTATTCACGAGCAACTTTCTGAAAAAGCACGGGGAGTTCCTTGGTGAGCTGCGAGGAGAAATTTTTGGAGACGTAGGTCTGTTCCCAGGCAGCTTGGGAAGCTCGAGCTCTAAATGCATTTGTTCTTTGAAAGTCCTTATGTAAATCTCGGACTCTGGAGTAGCAAGTTCCCTGGAAGAGTCTTTTGCTGTCATAGCTTAGATGTTATGTGAGCTCTCACCATTCAGAGAAGGTAACAAAAACACATCACGCAGGCATCGCCGCAGATTAAAAACGCTGATAAATCAGCAGAGCTTACCCCACTCATTCACAAGGCTGGGCTCCAAATGCAAAGGCTGCCTGAAGCAACAGCAGCATAAATCGAAGGACGATAAGCCAGGGCTGTCAGAAAACCCTTTATCAGCCCAGCTCTCCCTCTGAAAATGCGCCAAAGCGTTTCTGTGTCAGCAGCCTCCGTGTGGATGCGGCTTGCCTGCCAGCTACACACCGACGCGCGCCGGAGCCATTCAGCCCCGCGCACACCAGCTCATGAAAAATTCATAACAGCCAGCTCTCGATCAATCCCTTTCCTATAGCATTTTGGCTTCACAGGCTTAACAGAAAAACACTGGATTTTTCAGTGTGCGCTAATAAAATCAAAGAATTCCCTAGCCTGTTGCAAGCCAAGTAACCCGATTCATTCAGGCCCAGCATGTTTAATAAAAAGGTCTTCATTCAGAATTAGTTTTACCCGTACTGCAGTAGCTCCACCCATGACATGCTTATTGGCTCGATATTATTTTGACAACTGGACTCTGTTCAGCTCCGTCTTGTGTTATGAGCGTGTCGGGTTCTCATGAAATTTTAAGGAGCCGTCTAACACCACAACGTTGTTCCTGGGCACCGCCGAGCGCACCCCGGGCACCCCCGGAGCGAGCCCCGGGATGGCAGCAGCACTGGCTCTGACAGACGTGCGCAGCGCTCAGGGTGGGCCAGGAAGAAAAGGTCGGGGAAGGGGGAAGCGAGGAATAATATTCGGCAAGAACAAAGCGTGCAAGAATGCACGCTCCACAGATGAAGCTGAACACTGCCGAAGGAGCATGCTTTGCTGTCCTGGGATCTACGTATGCTCAAAGGGCAAAATCTCTGCCAGACGCTGCGCAGCCCCAACCCAGCAACCAACACGGGAGAAGCTAGCACAGGGAGAGAAAACAGAGGGAAACACCAAAGGATGGGGGACTATCCTAGCACTTCCCTGCAAAGACAATGTAAATTAATTCAAATTAATTTAAGCAATATATGTATTTAGAAACACAAACCCCAAGAATTTTTTTCTGGACATAAACACCATGAAACCAACTTCTACACTTGCAAGGCTGAAAAAAAATAAATATATCCAGGCAAGGAAGTTCGAGACAAGATTTGATGCTGATAGTAAGAACATAATAAATACTACAGGGAGCAGCAGAGCATCTTTTTAACTGGTCAAAAGTAGGTGACCTTAAATGTTAAATGCAATAATTCTTTTTAAAGAAGGAAGAGACAGGAAGGAGTGTACCCAGACAGCCTACGGGGAAAGCGCTCTGATCTGCCAGTGAGAGGTTGACTGCACAGCAGAGGCATCAGTTACACAACAAATCCCCACCAGTCCCTACCCATTCCGGTGTTCTTTTCACTCACATATCCCAAAACACTTTACAAAAACATTAGCACGCCTTCCTCAGCTTCAAGCAAAAGGCTTGCTATAGGGAGCTTCCCTATAGCAGAGAGTATAGGGAAGTTGCCAGACATTCTAGCTAACCTCCTGCTATGCTATTCACCATTCACATTCATTTAAAAACAAGCAAACAAAACAAGCAAACAAAGAAGAGCTGCCTGAGCCTAACCTAAGGACACTGGAAATGCAGTGTTATTTAATACCAAGAGGTTCACACAGTAGCAGAGCAGGAACATGTAATGTTTTAGGAATTATGACGTGTTAGACTGTGATCTGTTACTCTACATCTCGCCTGTACTGACAGCCAGTGAAAGACAAAGGGAAGCTTGAGAGCTATGCTGAATGATAAATAAAATCCACACCAATGCTTAGCATCTGGAATTCCAAACAGAAAAAAATGAACTTTCTACCTCCCCAGGAAGCAAAATAGGATATTGGAGGGGTTTTGTGAGAATACATCTGGTATTACAGAAACAGTATTTCCATGCCTTTTCATAAAGCTATTAAAATGGCAAGGAGAATAAAGGGAAACTCATGTTTTAAAAGCACTCTGCAATAAAACATGCTGTACAATGGCATGCTCCTCATACTGAGTATGTACTTTCCTTACCTGAATTCAGACATGTTTCAGAAGCAGTGTCCATCAAGGGAGCGCTTATTATTTGGACATTCATAAATTAGTAACGAGATGTCAGCCCCACAGCCTCTATTACTGTGGTAAAATGTGCAAAGGCTGTTGACGGACCAAAGAAATGCAAGAAAGGCTAAGCTAATACCATGGAAAAAGGAGACTGTGGGGAGAAGCAAGGCTCCACTCGCCCCTGTGGAAGCATAAAGAATGAAAAGACACAAGTGCCACCCACCGCTTTGGGTAGCTGGAACGCAGGTGCTTTTCCAAGCTGAGGTCTAGGACACTAGTTGCTTGGTACACAACCTCAGAGTATTTTGAAGGCTGACCATCAGCACAGGATGTTTCTTGTGTTAAATATCTCCCAGATCTCGGTGGCAAGGGGAGCTAACGATTACCTGAAGAAGGCTGTAGAACAGCCCTCCTGTTTCAGCTACCATCCCTCACGCTGCCAACTTCTGATGTTGCATGCACAGAGGACCGTGCTGCCGATGTCTATATAGTCTCTACTGATTTGTAGTACTGGAATTCTGTCAAGACATGCTGCTTTACTCCAGGATGAGGCAAGAAGAGGTGAGAACAGGAACATCTCAGAGACTGGAGCTAACTAGCATGAAAGTTTGGTATCAGAATAAACTTGGCAATAATTCTGAAAAAGAAATTTTTGCTCTACTTGCTGAGGCTACTGTCAGCAACAGGAGGCAATGGTAGACAGAACAGCTAGGGTACCAGAACACCTGGAGAGGTTACCAGGTACAAGGACCAGTTTACTGAAGTTCCCCTAATATACAAACAAAAATGGTCAACAGGCGTCTCGCTCTTTCCTGAACTTATGTAATGTTGCAGTAACACCGTGTAATGCAATAATTTGTCTATCAATACAGATTGTGTGCAACAGGATCAGTAGTCCAAGAGTAACAAGTAATTTCATCTCATCAGAAAAGGGGCCAGTAATACAAAGAAAGAGTTGAGGAGGGGGAAAAGATGATTAAAGAAAAGGGTCTGGTAGCACTGGCAGGAAAATGAAACTGCTTGGAAGAACAAGGATGATTAAGGAAATCTTCAAAAGTTTAAGTATACTTGGATAGGTTTTCATACAAGCTTCCTAGATTGCCAAAGTGTCTAGGAGTGCGAAAGGTTTTAAAATATTTTAACATATTTTATTAGAATAACCAATATAGGTGGTAAACAACATTTTCAAGCATGCAATTCCTCATCAAAGGCTGATCTTCATTGTGTTGAGAGCAATTGCTAAGCAACAAGAATACATACTTTTTCTTTACAGTAGCACTATCATTTACCTGTTTCTAAGTCATAATTGCCAGGATAAAATAAAATGCCAGGGAGGGGCAACTGTGAAATGTCCTACATGCTTCAGTAGAAAAGGAAGAGTGGTTAGTTGACTATTTACAGCACTTTCAGTCACTGTCAGAGTAATTGGGTAATTCTTCCATACAGCACACTCTCTAGAAGAACATTTAGACAGAAACAGTTAGGAAGATCCCCTCTGTTGCTTAGGTCATTGTTCCATCCATACACATTATCAAGGCATCCCAAAAAGATAATGCTAACCTGACAGCAAATTAATTAGAAAAATTATTTCAAGGGATTGCAGTTTGCTGGTACTACTTTTACTTCTTCTTCAAAAGAAGGAAACCTAGGGGAAACATATTTTTAATCAAGTACAGAGTCTCCTTTTCAGAAATCCTGGCTTTTAGTATTCTGTCTTTAAAAGCAAAAATAAAGATCTTTTTCAAGCTTTCAAACAATTTGAAAATTAAGACTGTTACATGTGCCAATCACTATAAAATATAAAACATAGACGCCCCCCGTATTTTTAATTGTTGTTCAAGCAATTTGCTGTCTAAATGCATATATGTAATATGTACTTTTGAAGCAATAAAGAGAGTCTGTTCCTTTGTGCTTGTTAGTCCTGGAAGGACTTTGATGGTCCCTCATAAACCAAGCAAACACTGATATGTAAGTCAGGCATCTGTGCAAACGCAGGATTGTAAAGGTCACTCGGGAGAGTTGGCCATCTCTAGAACCTTTATTAATAGTTGATGATGCGTAAAAGGGAAGGACTTAATTTGACTCTTAGAAGCCAATATCTTTCTTTTAGACTATAGTTTGAATGCATTTGATGTAAAAAAAAAAAAACTATTTGTCCAGCAACATTATGGAAACTCACAGCACTGTCACTACTTAACATTTGGGTTTCTGCCAAATGTACAGGGTAGAGATGGGTTTGGAGAGGATCTACGATGGACTTCCAGGAGAGAAACTGGAGAAGCCAATTAGCTCCATTCCCTCGGAGAGAGAAGAAAGGGCAGTATGATCCTGAGTAGGAGGCAGTGCGATCATTGTCCCCCTCTAACAGGTTAGCTAAATCCTATTTCCATTATAAAAGGGTTGATGAGAGTAAGAGTGATCATGCAGGAGACTAGAAATTGGAATTAGAATTGGGTCATCGAATCAAGCGATGAGTTTAGAGGAACAGAGCAGTTGAGGAACATCTGTGTTTGTGAAAGGACAGAAGAACAAGATTTTGAGGAAAAGGGGAAAAGTAAACCAAGGTGAGGAAGAAAAGCTATAAAATGACAATTTTCTCTTGGACTAAACCAATAAAGACATGTGAGTAGAGAGAAGCAGGGGCAATGAGAAGGTAGAAGAATATGGGAATAGCCACTTGCACTAGGAAAAGAACTCAGTTAAAAAAAACTGCAGTAGAGGAGAGAAAAAAAATTTGCAGTGGAAATGTCACAGGACTGACATGGATGTGATCTTCAGTTCGAGGCCTAAGGCAGAAGATGTGATTGCCAAGATGAGCCAGCCCTAGGAATAAGTAAGAGCAACCCAGGCAATGGGAGACAGGCAAAGATGCAAGGGAGAGGTAAGTGAATCAGACAAAAGAGAATGTCTAGGAGGAAACTTAAAGCAAGACAACAGAACATATCAATGAACTGGAAGCTGTAGAAAGGTAAGTGGCCAGGAAAACAGATGCCAAGGAATAGTGCTTCAATGCAAAACCAGAAGTCACTGTGGATGAAAGTGTAAGGATAGGAAACAACAGCCAAGGCTTTAAGTCAGAACAATGGCTGGTGAGAAAGAGCTGCGAAGGCAACAATGATGTGAAGAAGCTGGATGCAGCCTTGCTAAAACCTGGAAAAGATTCCAAGAAAATAAAGCTGTACAGACAGTGTTATATGTAAGGATGTGCTTGTGGTGGAGAACTTAATTCTTTCCAGTGATGGAGGTAGTTCTCTAGACACAACAGAAGTGAAGGGAAAAGAATGGTGAAGAGTATAAGCCTGTAAGCTAAGGAGACTGACATGAGAGGAAACAATAAAGTATGTACTTTATGCCGCCTTTATTTCCTTTGTATCATGACCAAGAAGCACACTATGTCCATTCCACTGGTGAGGACAACTGATTATATTAGAGGCACAATCAGTATTAGTTCATTCTACCCCATCCCAGACCCAAATCTACTTTTACCTCCCTCAGAGAAGCAGCAAATCTGATGATAGCCTCTACTTAAACATATACCTGTGATTGGCATCTTTAAACCATCACACCAAATTCCAACACTTTAAAATAGTAATTTAGCCTGAATAATAAGAATGCACCATTCTAATTTGAGATGCATTTATCGGCCACATCTTCCTACAACTCAGTAAAGGAAAGCACAACACAGCACAGTGATCAAACTTCCAAAACATGCCGTACATTTATATTATTGTTAAGCACTAGGTTTGTAACAGCAAAGAAATATGATCTGGAAGCTGTGAAGAGATGCCGATGTAGTAAACTTCTTCAACCCTCCCTTAACAATGTCTTCTTTAACAGAAGGCTGAGCGAAGTCCAATGCAGGGAACTCTCTTTAGCTCAGAAGTGGGAAGCTTTTTGGCATTCGGTTTGTATCTTTTTAAGTAAAAAAAAACCCCAACAAATCTTGCCTGCCTTTGCTCAATTGCAACGCCTGCTGTCTCAGAAGCGACAGCTTCTAAAAGATGGCTCCATGACAGAAAACTTTAAATTGCATGTTTGAGGATTTTTCTTATACTTTTCTGAAAGTTTCCAGAATTGAGATGCTGAATGAGAGGCAGAATACATCACTAATTATTAGTTTGCATGGCAAATTTCCCACATTTAAGAGGCAAAAAACCCAACCCCACAACGATTCACTGCAATTTATATTACCATTGGAAGATAAGGTTTTTCTATATTTAATAGTTTAAAATTATATAGTCTGTATCTCCATTCCCACAGACTTAGAGGCCTCTGAAATTTTGTGAGGGGCAGGCACTAGTAATTCTTGTACAGGCCTTTGAAGCGAGGTTTTGGAACACTATAAACGGTCGGAGAAGACAGAACGACAGCACCTAGCAACCCTTCAGTTTGCAGTGTAACAGCTGAGCCAACTGCAAAAGAAAGAACTGGAAAAGTCCATCCTTATTTATTTTAGAGAGTCAGAACACCAGCACAGAGAAATTACCCACCTCTGTGAGCTAGCAAAGGTCGAACAGGACCCACCCTACGTAAAAGGCGACCTTTTGAGCTCTTCCCATTTCATTAGCATCCAGTTGCTTCCGAACAGGCTATTCTTCATTCAATAAGCAGCTTGTATATCAGCTTTGGGTTTAACACCCAACAATTGCAGCCTCTGTACATGGTTTCATAAGTTTTTAGGTCTTTAAAACATCCAGTACCTCTAACAAGGTCAAGAAGTTCCAGAATACTTTCCAGATTAGTCACAAATAAATGAACTGCATCTTTAAGAAAGAAACCTTGAGAGTTTTGAGTGGCTTGGATGCTCATCTGTTCACATTGAATTAGTCATCGACATCAAACAGGTCATTGTACCATTTGAGCAGGGCACTACAAGGTGTCCTCTGTCACAGAAAAATTATTTGCGTTCAGAACATGGATGAAGAAGTCAGTAGTAAGAGTAAGCCTGATGTCTTTCACCTGCCATTTAGTCCTGAAACTGGATTTGGTACGTTTTTTTCCACAGTAAACCACACCATAGAAAGACAGAGACACAGTTCTTTGCCCTTTTTAGTATTTAAGCTGAAAAGTACAATTTCTTATCGTGCCACAATGCCATTTTTTTCTTACAGATGTTTATGTTGCTACCTCCTAGCAGATACATATGAGGAAATAAACTTATATACTGTAAGTCCTAGTGGCATGATGTAAGATATTGTATTTACAACGGTGATTTCTTTAGCAACTTTGTGCTTGATTTAAAGCATTTCTCAGAGAGCATTTAACTGCCTCCTATATTACCCATAGTGCGTAATCACATATGTCAGACTAATCTGTATTACTTGCGATTCTTTTCTCATTTCAGTGCTATAGATTAACATTTTACAAATTAATACAGTAAGCCAACTTATTCTTCACAGGCAGAGACCTCTGGGGTGACTCCAGAGAAAAGAGAAGCCAATGCAAAAAGTCTTACGATTTCACGCAGCCTTTACACCTGATGCGATGACAAAAGGCTTTATGCTGCTACAGAGATGTAGCATGAAGGAATCTCTAAAAAGGTATCTGCCTGGACAGGCCAGCTCACCTCTCGCCAAGCTGTTTCAGTCGTTCGGTGGCCTGTTATCTGCGATTAGCATCAGCTGCACCTGCCTCTGCCGTGAATTCGCCTGTGACTAAGCGCCTCATCTGGCATGAGTCACCGGCGTTCCACAGCCAGGATCAGGTCTTCGCTCAGAGGTGCCTCTGCGCCCACGTCTAGATGCCTCTGCAGATGCCCCCGTGCCCATGTCCAGAGGCAACTACGGGCGACATAGCTGCTGGCCAGTATTGCCCACTGTAATTCAGACACAGGTAACCTCCTGGTTAAGTATGAAACGCAAACAAACATTAGTATCTGTAATTTTCATGTAACTAGAATGAAAATGACATAATAGAATGACAAACATGAAAAAAATCAGTATTGCTCTGTCAGAGCAATGTTCTTCCTGATAACAGATAATCCCATGGAACCAATTCAGGCACTCACTTTGTCAGGTCATTTGCGCATCCTGCCGTACATCCCCCTGAAAAATTACAGGTTGGTTTTGTTGACAATATTTCCACTCACACAGGCAATCGAAAGGGCATAAAAATGAATGCTTAGCCTTGGGCAGCCCTCCTCCTCCTTTCAAAGAAAGGATTTAAATCATTTTCACGACCAAACATATTTCTCTGTTATTGGTCTCATATAGGATAGCTGAACAGGAACAGAAAACTTCACCATTAATCTGAGTCTGCTTAGTTTTTGTATTTTACTCTTGCTCTTCCGGATTCTTAGTTCTGCAGCAGCTGACTGACAAAACATCATTCATGTTTGGATCCAAGTTATTTTAATTACTTTGTGTTTCAGATCATCTACACCTTATCAGCTCTCTCAAATTAAACAGTATCAGGTTTACAATGCGGATTTATTTATAGCTATTTTTCCCTAAAAAACAACCACCACAGACAGGTAAAGCCCACTACGTTTACTGTTCGCCAGCACGGCTGTAACCTCCAGCTTTGCCAAGTGCCTCATGTTTTGGTGCTGGGACACCATACAAAACGCATGGTCACAATCACCTGAATTCACATGTGGCTTTGCCCATTACAGCTCAGCTAGAGGAATAAATTCACAGCCAAAAACCTAGAGACCAGCGCACTGCCAGCGCCAGTTAAAACAGGGTTAAAGAGAGGAGGTGGCTTTCGCCTGCCCAAGTACATAAAAAGCCTCATGTTTTTCTTAATTGAAAGAGCGTGTCCAGCGACGGGTAAGGAGCCTTGCAGAGCAGCGGTCAGGGTGAGAACCTGCAGAACGTGATGGAGGCCGGCAGCAGGGGACAACACTACGTTCTTGGCCCTCTAATTCATTCCAGTGACACTCTCAATGTTATCACGGTCTCTGTTCAAAGGACCCAGGCAGGAACTGATTTAAAAAAAAAGTTAAAAAGGTTGCTGGAGGTCACTGCGCAGCTAATGAAAAAATGTAAGAGAAGGTCTAAAGGCATTTGACACCCACCCACCCAGGTGGATACAGACAACAAGTGATTTATCGAGATTAGTGAGTCCTTGGAGGAGCTGATCTCCAGTCATCCCGGAGGTGTTCTGGCAAACACAAAAGGAATCATCCAGGGACACGTTTCCTACACGTATGCAGAGAAGTCACTCGTCACAAACACACGCCACATCACGCGAGGCTGTCAGGCAGCTGCTGTCTCCTCAGACAGACCCAGCCCCGGAGCACGCCGTCCAGCCGCGCTCACCGGAGGGGAAGGGCAGGCTCCGCGGGCCCGCCCGGCATCTCGGTCCGGCACTACCCACAGCCGCTTCAGCCAGCCGAACCCACGGACCAGGGCTTTAATGCTGGCAGAGTCAATCGGTTAATTACGCCCCGGGTGCAGAAGCGCTCCTATCTCAAGGAGAACTTGCCTTCAGGAGCCGCTCACAGCGGATCAGAGACAACGGAGTGTTGTTAGTACACTGATTTAGTAGCTTGGTTACGAGTATTTAGAAACGTGATTTGTAAGTGGCCTTTGTCGAGTTTTGGCTGGGGAGTGAGTGCGTGCTGCGGATCAGCGGAGAACCAGGAGGTAGTTCTCCAGGTGACAACGCAAACTGCATTTGATCTTTCCTTTCAGATGAAGTTATCGTTAGTCAGAAGTTTAAAGGTAAAAGAAAGTTGTGTCAAATTCTTGTCTGATTCAGCTTTTATATCAACTATTTCCATAATCTCCATTTAATTTATATTCTTGGGGGGATGAAGTTTGAACATAATATTTCAGAAGCTTCATTGTCTTTTGCTAATTAACAGTGACTCATTTCTTTCCATTCTAGATACATTTCAAGCTGTCTTATTTCATTACGGATTGAGGTATATAATTATAATTGAATCATTAAAAGCCTTTTTTGTGTGCCTACAGCTACCTCTGTTTTGAACGACTAGTGTCTCCAGGCAAAGCTTGCAGCACCAAACTTCAGCATCATCTTCAATAAAATTACTGGGCCCCGCTGCAATTCATACAAAAAGGGGAAGCTATCATTTTGAGCACATAAGCAGACTATAATCCAACAAATAAAAAAAATGCTAGCTAAAAAAAACATTGTATTGCAATAACAAAATATAAATTGTGTACAAAAAACATTTATAAAATAACGACATTTTAAATTCAAAACCTATGACTAATCCAACACTATGTTTCTTCTTAAAATTCCTCTACACCAACTACACCACGCATAAACCATAGTTATTCTATCTAGGCCTTCTAGAAAACATAAAAGTAAAAAAAATTCCAACTGAGAAGACCCAAGAGCTTCAAAAACTGACAGCCACAGACAATGTCTAAATATAGGCAGTCACAACACTTATCTGTATATTTTTAGCTGAGAAAATAACTTCAGTGATAACTCAGAGATAGCAAAAATTATCTCTGCAGCAGTTTCTTTTTAGAGAGGTTTGCACTTGTACTGGCTATGTATAAAATGAGGAAGCAGTGACTCCTAAATATTTGGGTTGCCCATAATTTTTTCCTGTTATGAAGGATTCTTGTGATCTATTTTTATAGACAGATCTCCAGGATTTGTTGCATAATGTCAGATGGGGATGGGGGTCCACCAGTGACCCCCCGACAAACCAGCCTTCTCGTAGCACAGCCGAGGAGCAGGCTAACTGTGAGTGCTAGCACAGCATTGTGGTTTAGTTTTTGTAGGAAACATCTTACTAAGGGAGAAAGTAGAAAAGCTGTAGAGAAGACATTTCTCTAAATTACCTCACTATCTAAATTTCCTCCTCCAACCTTGGTGGACCCAAACAAGTTTAAGCCTTAGCGAACTTCTTTATGTAATTTTTATGATCTACTTGTAGACAACACATGAACTATCTCACAACAGAACATTTAGACGTGGTACTTCAGGATATGGTTTAGGGGCCATGGTGGTGTTGGGTTGATGGTTGGACTTGATGGTCTTAAAGGTCTTTTCCAACCTTAATGATCCTGTGATTTTCAGTTTTTCAGAGACTATCTTAAGGGGTGCCCAGCACGCGAAGCCTCTACCAATTCCAGTGTTCAGCACCAGGAATGAGCCATCCCTAAATGTACCACATAGTATTTCTACCTACTGAAGAACAAACAAACAACAGCACTGAGCAGACCCAATCCCTTGGGACTGTTTCCAGATCTAACACTCCCCAACACTCTCTACCTCCTTCACATTGTTAGGAAATGTAGGTAAAATCACAGTAAGTCTGATTTTCAAAACTATCATATACATTTTCCAGAAACAGCACAAAGTAATTAAAAATTATTTTCCCCATAGAATATATGAGATGTTATGAGAAATACAGCTGACCTCCTTTTTCAAGGTAAGTAAACGCCCCACAGAAATGTGATACAAGCCTTTGAAATACAGGACGCATGTTCAATCAGAATAACTGATCCTGCTTTATTACAACAAAAACTGATGTGGTTTATATAAACAATAAACATTTTGGAACAGATGATATCCAGAGTTCCCTTCCAACTTCAACCTTTCTGTGATTTAAATAACTTTAAATATAGGTATAAAAATCAAAACCATGTTTTTAAGGGTACTTTTTTCCTCCTAAGTTTTTATTTTTCACATCATATGGGAAGCCAGCTCATCTATTTTTTTTTCCTATTCCAAGCAGCATATTTCTTTAGTTCTTATTTAACTGAATTTGAAATGATCTAAGAAATAAGACTTCAACCTATTTCACAGGGTATTATCCCACAGTCTGAAGCAACATTTAAAAAAACAAAACAAAAAAGCCTTACACTTTGCCAAAACAGCATTACTCCTACTGAACTTCTGTTTTTCATCCCACTGTTCCTACTTAATCTTCCTATTACCCTAAATATTTCCTTTCATTCCATGGGTTTTACAGATTACAAATATGTAAAGGAGTGACTGGGCATATTACCTTCTGCTTAGTTTACTAGCCCGACTACACTTTTATGATCCTTTTTAATCCTCCATGCAAATCTCCATCCCTTGTATTGTTCTAACTTTCCATATCTATCCCACAATTAATTACTGCCAGCCTAACAGCCTCACGATGGCTACGAGCCGACCCTAGCTGAAGTCAGCATTTTTGCTGACAGTTTGGTCTCAGACTCAGTTCCCAAAAATTATACTGAATTTTTTTGGTTGTTTTCATGTTGCATCAAATCTGCTGCCCACGATCACCATCTGGAGAACAACGTGCAGTACTACAAGCATAGACTTGACGCTACGTAGATGCGCCAGCCCTCGCCATGCACGCACACCTCGGAATGCAGTAATGCACTCATACACCCTTCTTTGCATACCCCAACTTGAGGAAGAGTTTCAGATGGACGTGTAAAATAGGATCAATCCCTTCATATTTTCTTTTTAGATTCTGACTACCAACCTGCAAGATAAAATTCATCCAGAAGAAAGCAAGCTATAGACCTGGCCACTGACAAATGACTAGCAATAATACAGCAAGCTCACAGACACACAAAACACTACAGTTTGCTGATTAATGATGAATGCTGTAAAAAAAAAAAAAAAAAAATCTAAAAGGACAGATTAATGGTTAATTTTTTTTCATAAGTGGCAAGGATGTGACTCAAATAGCAACCAACTCTGTCAGCAGATAACCTCCTTCAAACCTAGTGAGTTCTTGTTTCGCACTCACAGAAGAGCAAGGTAGCTTTTGCATTGGACAGCTGGCAACACACATATTTCAATACAGCATTTAATACCATAGTCTAAATGTTTAACAGAATCTCTATACCCTGAAAAAGTGCACTCCTTACTATATTTAATATTAACCGTATCGACTCTTAATAGAATTCTTATGGCCTTTATTTCCTTTAGGATGCATCATAGAACTCATTTTTGTTTCAACACAGAAACTTGATGCAAAACTGTCAAAATGTCTCCACAAATCTGAGTCAAATGTGTAAAAATGGCGTAAATCAGAAGCTAGTTGTCAAACCTAACCCAGGAGCTGGTAAGTCTCAAAAAGGGGCTAAGAAAACTATTTTGGATGCTCCAAGTGTAGCTACAAATATACTCTTCACACCCTCATTCTTCTCTCTTGCCTGGATTTATTATCACAAAGCTTTAGCTATAAAATATGGAGCAGGATTGTGGAAAACATTTTAACAACGTTTATGAAAATACAGACAAAATTTGTGCAAAAGAAGCTTATAAGACTTCTACGTTCAGATTGCCACTTGAAGATCTATATCCTTATATACCTCTTCCTTTGCATGATTCATGAAAGCTATTTTATACATGTGCTGCCTTGCCATTTTCACACTAAATATTATTACATCATAGCTGTCTTAGAATTATTGCTTTGGAATCAGCCTGCCCTTTTTTTCTTTGCTGGTTACAGATCTTGTCAGAATAGCACTGGTCTCAAGAAGACAAAGTTCTAATAAGAAAAAAGGAAAAAAAACAACCAACTCAGGAGCCACTTTATCTTTTAGGTTCACATGTATCGTAGTATCATAGGTTAAAATATTTACATAAGTCATGGCTCACTCTCTCACGGTTCTTTCTTTTGTATTACCACTGGAAGTTAAATTTAAGATGATTTCTGAGCAAATGTGGCAGAAAAATTACTTACAGAAGGAATAGGTTTATTCTCCTCTACCTCTCCCAAATAATATGTTCTGTATCTGAACTCTGTTAAGCTTTTCTTCATACACAGTTACTGCAATCCCAGGAACAGCTACATTTCCACAATCAGCGCATTCTTAGCACATAGTCTGTAGCACAGCACTGCTGTTGCAGGTTGAATTTTGTACCATTTGAGCGATGATAAAACCAAATCACACCTCACCAATAATGAACGATTTTTTTAAAAGGAAACGAAATAGTGAAGCTGCTGTAATATAATCTGACTGTATTCTCCATTGATAGGTAAGGTTTTGCAAAGAGCTTGGTAACATACAGGGCTGTGCAAGATGCACAGGTAGTAGTGGGAATCATTGTATTTCACAGACGTGGCATCGCCTAAAATGCTCCAGGAAGTGCCACAGATACATTATTACACATAAACTCTCTTCCAGGATTTCAGTTTAGAAATCTCATTTGATAACAGAGATGTTTGCCATTTGGCATCTTGCTCAATACAGAGCACAGTCAATGAAATGATTGGGAGCAATGGAGGTCAGAGTGAGCCTAAACAAACCATCCAGAAGAAAGCGCAACAGTATTCCAGCACGAGAGCAACAGAGAGATAAATAATGTGCGTGTAGCTGAGATCGTGTGCTAACAGGAAATGGAAGAACTGGAAGAACAGCTCAGCAGAATGCACACCTCAAATACATGCAGTAAGAGTTTCCCCAGGGTTTTTATCAAGTTAACAGGAGAAAACAGAAATAACCTCAACAGAGGCAGAGCTCTTGTACCTTACAGTTCAGAGCAATCCTTTGGTGATTGGGTTTTGACTTACCCCTGCCATTCCAGAAACTACGTTATTGTTTTTCTGGTTAAGATGATAAATTTCTGCAAAGACTACAATGGCTTGCACAAATAGGAAACAAAAATCCAAACTGAAGTGCCTTCTCTTTGACAAGAGAAAGTAATGAAAATAAGTATGAAACGCCCATGGGAAGCCTCACTTCCATCACATCTGCCCTTGTGAAGGTGACACTGTCCGTTATAAAAGTTTTGTATGTGTTTCTGAATATACACTAAATATAACAGTGTAATGAGGAATTTGTGTATCAGCATGACAAGTCAACTGTCATCCTGATATTGCTAAAAAGCTCTTTCGCAATCTCCCAGTCATTACAGAAAGAGATGATAGTTACTACGCACAGTAGACAAATGAAATAAAGACATTATTTCTAGAAATCATGTCTCATGTCATAATAATGAGGTGTTTCACATTTGTCTTTTGGGTTTCATATGCACAGAAACAGATTACAGAAAGCTCAGGTAAACCTACACATTTCTGAATGAGTCCTACTGATCACTTGTAGAAAGCGTCTCCAAGCTATTATGAACGCTCAGGAAAAAAAAAAAACCATACTAAGTGAATGTTAAACAATTGATATTGGACGCATAAGAGTTATGATGATTTATCTTACAGAAAACCTAAATCTGGCCCTTACGTTGCTTAGGTATGCATTTTAGTTGTGTGGACCTCAAATGTCTTAGACCAAGGTCATTTACATTTAAATTTCAGCGAAGGTTTCCTTTTGCATGATTCACTAACTCCACTGCTGTAACAGTATCAACGAACTTGATCTTGTACAAGCTGTAGCAAGACTGTCTACCTCTGGGAACATAAACGGAGGCCTGGAAACCTCTGCATCCTGAAGCTAAACCCAGGCAATAAATTTAGTGAACAAGTTCCGTAGCCCAGAGACATCATATTGTGGGCCTAAAGCAGTGCAACCTGAATATTCAGTGCTGCATTAATGGGATAGATTTATGGACTAACAAAGATACATGCCACACTTCCAAGGAGCAGCACCCTGTCATTACCTTCCACCAAAACACTGGGAAACGCAAGACAACTGGCAGAAGATAAATCAAGAGAGATTCTGACCAGACATATGGAGACTTTTTTCTTAGTCAAGAACAGTCTCGCAGCAGAACAGGTTGCCCAAAGAGGATGTGAAGTCTCCATTCTTGCAGGTTTTCAAGATCAGACTAGATAAAGCCCCCTGAGCAACCTGGTCTGACCTCACAGCTGACTTCACTGCAAGCAAAGGGTTGGACTAGAAACCTCCCAAGGCCCCTTCCAGTCTGTGTGATCCTATAATCCTATGAAACTAAGAGTTGGATACTCTTTTCACACGAATAGCCTCTTTCCCGTCCCAGTCAGTGATTTACACAGTTTAATGGCATTAGGTTCCCTACATGCAAAGCCTTTCCCTCCTCCCCCCTTAATTGCTTAAAATATGTTAATTTTCTGCCTGTGGCCTCAAGCACTTTTATTAAAGCTCCATGGAAAAAAAAAAAACCAAAGTGAGGTGAAAAAACCCAACAGACTTGTAATGTAAGAATGGTCTTACTGGTCAGGCCAATGGTACATCTAGGCCATGATCTTGGCTCCCACAAGAGATTAAAAGCACAGAGCAGAAAGGAACAGAAAGCAAACATATATGCTACTTCCCCTCTAATACTTCCCAGTCCTAAAAAACTTATAGCTCAGAAGCTGAACAAGAGATGAGGTTTATGTATTCAGAAGGAAGTCACAACAGATTACTCCTCCAAGGATCTGTTAAGCTTTCCCTTGAGCCTGCTCAAACTCCTAGCGTCTACAGTATCCTACAGCACAAAGTCCCACAGCATAACTAGAAGCTGCTTAAGGAACCACCTCCTTGCACTTGCTCACTGTCATACCAATTTATTTGATGGCCTCTTATTTTTGCTTCCAATACGAGAACAAGCAATAGATCAACTACATCTTCGTACCACTAGCAAGACCTCAGTCCTATCCCTTTCCTCAACTGCCTTTTCCACACTGAAGAGTTCCAGTCTCCTTGGTCAATCCCAGTGCAGAAGCTGTACATTATATTTGACCAAGTAATGGGTTCCTACCATGGCGTCCTGATGTTCTATGTTTTATCCGCTATTCTATTCCTTCAAATCTTTAACAATTAATTTGTGGTTTTGACCATTAATAAGCACTGAACTTGCAACTCTATTGGACTTCCATCCTATACCCAGGATCTTGCTCCTAAGCAGTAATATTGTTTTGCAGATATGATTCTTTCATGCTCAGATATATCAGTTCGTATTTATCTATGCTGAAATTTTCCTATCACTTTATTGCCCACTCACTGAGTCTCTTAATGCTCATATCATTCCAAAGCTGTTTCAACACAACAGCACGTACTGGGCTTACACAAATATAACCTGCCTCTGGGGTACATTTCATGCAGAAATGAACCACAATATACAAGCCCAAACAGCTTGGGGACCGATCCCGCTTGCACCGCTCCCATACGAAAAAAATCTCAATCATGACTCTGCTACCTGAGAGCTCGGGCAGGCCCCAAGTAACTGGAAATTGTGTAGGGAAGGAACTGCCTGGCATGGCGTAGAGAACAGGGCTAAGCTAGTCAGAAGCCCTCGATGACTAGAACTTAAATAGAAAATGGGAAAGATTAGACCGATTGTCAGCCCCACTGTAAGAGATGTTAATCTAACTGGCGCCCAAGTCAGAAAGGCGAGGGGGATGCAAAGATGCCTGCGGAACACGTCAGAGCAGCACCCTGCATCGCAGTCACACTAACCAGCAACTCCCAATGTGCTATACGGCTGTAAACAGATACAACAGGTTCAGAACAGAGAAGTCGGAAGCTATCTGCTCGCTTCTAAGAGATTAACAGCAGTAAAGAAATAGCAGTAACCTGATAGCAGTTATAAGTGTTTTCTTTTTGACTGGCATACGGTTCAAGAAAAATACACGCTGTGCGACACAATAGGCATACATTGATTCTGCTGTAAAGGAAGAGAGGAGCACCAATGCCCCCTTGTGTTACAAGGGAAATTAATGATAAATCCAGAGCAATTCCTTGCATTTTCCTAAATCGTGTATGAAGCTGTATTCAAAGATCAGAACTAATTCACTCTTAAAAGCACACCTTATGAATAGGCTCTCAATTGTCTTGCAGTCAAGATTACAAATTGCTGCAGATACACAAAAGGGAACACTCGTAAAATGCTCATAAAGGTAAACCAAACCTTTTGTTGTCAAAATTCACAATCCATCTAAATTAGATAACTCATTTTGTTAAATTTATCCACAGCAATTAAATGCAAAAATTGAACAAAAGCCTCTGCTGATTCCTCTTTGATTTCTGTATCTCATTTCTTCAAATGCCTAGTTTAAAAATCCTATTTTCAATAGGAAAACTTTTTTTAAAGGACTCTATCAAATTAATTTCTCTGTAATTGTCCAAATGCAAACTGAAATGCCAGCTCTGAAGAGTGCTGAGCTTAACAGAAGCTAAAAACAGATCCAGACTCGGAAATAATGACATGAGCATGTCTTGCAGCCAGCAAATGAAATTGAGAAGAGGAGCATTTAAAAACTGGAATCTAAAGCACACTTGAAATCTGAAGTTGAAAGTACAGTTTTTAAGGTTGCATTGCAATGTCATTTCAAGATTCATATGGCAAGCTGGACATCTAACCTTACTCTGCCATTAACATCTACCATTAGAATTCCAATGCATGAACACTCAGGGCTTGGTCTTCCTCTCCTCCCTCTAGATTAATTTCCTTGTTTTGGCACTTAACACTCAGTTTCTGTTTTGGAGCTTACCTCTTAGCAACCCCCTTTTTATCAGCTCTCTGATCGCTTCTTTGGGACTTGAGCTTAACATCAGATTCAAATGTTTTTCCAAGCCTTTATTGTAACACTTGGACAGGAAACAGCCAGAGAGCTAAAGCCATTTTCCCCTATCTGTTGTAGAAGACTCTACCACCATCCTGAATTCTTCTGTGGGTGAAAAGCTAGTAACACAAAACCTCCATCCAAGATCAGAATTTACGACACAAAAGTTTCACGAAGATACACAAAAAAGCAAACAGAAGTAGAATTTTAAAAAAAGGCAATTTGTAAAATTACATCCATGACACACCAACTGATAGACATCAACAATACTGATTAGTATATACAAGATAGTTATCTAGTGTCTTAAAAAAACAAAAACAAACACACCCAAAACCAGAAAACAAAAAACCCCACCCCACTAAAAAAAAAAAAAAAGCCCAACTATGTGAGATTCATAACAACGGGAAATAACCTACCAGTCTTGGTAAGTGGTGATGGCAATACTTGGAGGTGTCAACAAAGGCAGAGTTGTTGGTCTACAGACAATGTCTCTGTCAGGTGTTCTTGCTTTTTCTGTTTGTCTTTGGGATAGTGGTGGTAACTGCAAATTACCAGAACAACATCTTCTCCCTCGCCAGAGATCTATGCCCAGCGCATGGCTAGAAGTACTGTAGGACTTACTCAGCCCACACTCCAGGTAATCCAGAGCATTCTGCAAAGACAGAAAAGCCACTGAAGTTCTGTGAACAAGTATTTTCCTCCATGAGTTTCCTCCATATTTTCCTCCAACACATTCATTTTTTGTTCCAGTCATAGCTACTCACAAAAGATAACTGTATGATGAAATCTTGGCAGAGGCTGACACCGCTGCATTGTTATTTTATGAAGTTATGAATGAACTTGAAAATTCACTCATAACTTGTCTAAGCTAAATTCAACATCTAATTCTAATCTAATTGAACACTTCAATAATCCAGGTCACTTTGGCGGTATGTTAAGCTTTTGATACTTTGAACTTTTTGAGAGAACATTCCACTCAACATCCACCTTAAGTATCATTCCTCTCCAGAGCACAAGCATAGTGGTTTGCCACTTTTTTTAATGAATCACCAGGCAGAGAAAGATGTCAAGAACACTGGACTTAGACACATCCTGAATTTTCCAAAAGCTATTCAGTGTGAAGAACTCTCAGCTAAGCTATCCTACCCTATATCTGGCATTCCTAATAGAAGTAGACTCAAAAAAAGGTTTTGATCAGTTGAAGCAGTTTTTCCTCTTCTAGCTTCTACTGATTTAAAAACATCACCACGATCTCAGAACTGGATACCCGCCTTTTCAAACCAAAGCCAGAAGTTCTCCCGCAATGAACAGCACTGTGAGAGGTTTGTCAGTTTTGGTCTTACTTAAGAGAATTTAGCTAGTCAAATATAATTGCCCAATGCAAATGAGAATATTTCTTTACTGTGTGTGATGAGCTACCAGTAGGAGCTGGAAGGTTACTGTAAAAGGTATATATATCTATGGCAACCCCTCTACATTTTTCCTCTTCTTTACCTGCTGAATTTTATCTCTATGCTGTTTTTTTTCTCAGACCCTTCCAACCCCACCTTACAGCCTCCCTAAATCCCTGGGTTCTCTTTCCTTATGAACAGCTACCACTATGTCCAGCACTGAATGTAAAAGGATCTACCTCACCTCAACAAGTGACAACTGGTAACCAGGTAATGTTCTCCGTAGTCATGAGACTATTAAAGTAAACAGCTCTGTGGTACTGTCTACTCTCTTACCTCCTCAGGAAGGAAAGACAAGAGGGATGGGAAAAATGGCATACTACCAGTTTTCTCAACTTTCCCTGCTTGCTTGTCCAACCCACAACCATGTGAAGCATCCAGACAGGAAACAACATGGTCCACAGCTACTTTACTCCTTGACTGTAGCCTAAAGTGCTATGTATGCTGGTACAGATTCATTAAGTTACTAAGGCATCAACCTTAGTAACTTCACAACGACCTAGATAGAAGTTTAAAATATTTGGCATGCTATCCTTCCAAAAATATGCTAGCAATCTTCAGTGATCCAAACCTTACTCTTTCATAGAACAAAATCATGTCAAAAGCACTCCTCGGAACCCCAGAAAGGAAAGCCTGCCTTCTATATGAGGATTTGACTTAACCAGCCTGTATTGATAATCTTTGTAAGATTGTTTAAATTTGTTATTATTTAAGAAGTGTACAGCACATTTTTCTAGCTTCCAAGTAGATTTTGGATGCCTGCTCTCACTAAAATCAGCAAGGACTGAGTAGATCCAGCATCATGCTCAGGCAAACTGACTATGAAACAGTGCAACATGTGGTTTAAGAGTGTAAAAGAAACACTTATTTATTGAAGGAGGGCTATAGAACACACTAACTATTAGGTTCACTCCTCCACTGTATTTTCATATACATTCCACGTGGTTTTCCATCCCTGGTGAGCCCCAGCTGTTACAAACAAGACAATTAAGGCTGCGGTTATCATGTCATCATTACAAACTGATACATTTCTCCAGAGAATGGGAACTGGAGTTTAATTAATAGGGGATTATGATGACGATTAGCAAGTGTAGTAATGGAATAACACATGCATCATCACATTAGGTGTTCAGCAACTACAGTGGGGAGAGATGCTGAAACACGTGTAAGTATACAAGTACAGCACATGCGCAAAGATGGGATCCAGAACAGAACTTCCATAAGGTACGGAAACGTTCCCTGCTGCCTGCCAGCATTATGCTGACCCAAGAACAGTGAAGTATGTGCTTTGCATAAGACTCCTCTAAATTCTCATGGTGTGGGCATTGGTTTGTTTGCTTTTAAGTGTGCGGCGCTTATTTTCTGCTTACTATATGAGCTGCAAACAACCACAGCAAAACTAGCTGATACTTACAAAATAAGACAAAACTAACTTTTTATCTCATTTTCTTAAAGTACTGGGAAAAATAAGACTTGCCTTTAGAAGAAACTTACCTCATCTGCAGTTACTGTCATGACACTTCTGCTTTTCTTCATTATCGAGATTAAAGAGCACCCCGTTATAAAAAACTCCTGTTGTTGAACTCAATTTCTTCAGATGGGCAATCTGAAAGAAAAAAAAACCAAAACAGTTGCAGCTGTATTTTTCCATAACAAACTGTTTTTGATAACAAACGGTGGAGCTAACTGCTAACATCATAGCTGATTGATAACTTACTGCCCATTTTTGTGAAAGATTTGTCAGCAGATGTTATGCAAGTGTAGCTCTATTAGTGAAAGGACAATTCAATATTTAGTAATATCATGTTAAAAGTAACCAGTATTCACAAGGCTCTGCAATCTAAGCAAGCCCTGAAACACATCTAGTAATATGGGATCAAAGCTAATGGGTTCTACCTGCAGAGAATTTTTCTTTAAATAAGCCCTTTTCAGAGGTACAGTATAGAAGGTCACAGAATTGCAGAACCACTAGGTTGGAAAGGACCTTCAAGATCATCAAGTCCAACCACTAATCCAGCACCACCATGTCCCCTAAACCATGTCCTGAAGCGCCACATCCACACGTTTTTTGAACACTTCCAGTGATGGTGACTCCACCACCTCCCTGGGCAGCCTGTTCCAATGCCTGACCACTCTCTCAGTCAAGAAATTTTTCCTAATAGCCAATCTAAACCTCCCCTGGTGCAACTTGAGGCCATTTCCTCTTGTCCTATCACTAGTTACTTGGGAGAAGAGACCAACACCCTCGTCGGCACAACCCCCCTTCAGGTAGTTGTAGAGAGCGATGAGGGCTCCTCTCAGCCTCCTCTTCTCCAGACTAAACAACCCCAGTTCCCTCAGACGCCCCCCATAAGACTTGTGCTCCAGACCCCTCACCAGCTCCGTTGCCCTTCTCTGGACACACTCCAGCACCTCAACATCCTTCTTGTAGTGAGGGGCCCAACACTGAACACAGGATTCAAGGTGCGGCCTCACCAGTGCCGAGTACAGGGGCACGATCCCTGCCCTGCTCCTGCTGGCCACACTATTCCTGATACAGGCCAGGACGCTGTTGGCCTTCTTGGCCACCTGGGCACACTGCCGGCTCATGTTCAGCCAGCTGTCGACCAGCACCCCCAGGTCCCTTTCCGCCGGGCTGCTCTCTAGTCACTCCTCCCCAAGCCTGTAGCGTTGCAAGGTCTCCAAGAACGGCTTGAGCTGGCTCTCACAGAAGAAAAGGAATTGCATTTGTACGCGATTGTAAGATTTAATCATAACTCACAAACATTATTTATTATTACACTGGTACGTGTACAACACTTCAGCCACGAAATTACAGCCTTCTGTAGAGGGTGACACTGCAGCCACTCGGAGCACCAAGAGGAATGAAACACAGCCGAGCAGCAGGGGAAACCAGCACATGGGAACAAACCCCCTTGGAGTGTTCCCAGGCCCCCTACTCTTTCTTGCTGTGGATTTAGTGCTCATAAAAAAGCTACATTCATGATTATACAGAGAGAACAATGAAGGTTGTGGGTTTTTTCTTTTCTTTCCCCAAAGAACAGGTAGAGCTGGAGTGCTACTCTTTGTGTGCTGACAAATCTTCTCCCCTGCTTGGAAGGATTACCTTTGAGGTAGAAGACTGCTGGAGGGCCACTGCTCATAAACTGCGGTGCTGAAGCCACCACAAAAGGCTGCGCAACGGTTTCAGGCTCAGGGATGTTAGACTTCTAACACGATGTTCACTCTGAGAAAGCAGGGATTTTGAACTGTGTTCAGATCACCTGTTCATGCAGCACAAGTTCAGGAGAGCAATACGCAAGTCAGACCCTGGCCATCCACCCAGGCGATGACGAGCAGATGTGGCATCAAAATTCAGTGCCGAATTCTCTTCCCTGCCACTACCAGGAGCTGGGGTCCCAGAAAGCAGGCAGCCTGCACCACTCACTTTGTGCTGTGAGGTTCGAAGCCCTGGCAGCAGGTACTGAAAGCCCTCTTACACAGCAATTGCTGGGTTTACAGACCTGTTCTTTGGTTCCACTCCACAATGAATTCAGGAGTCTGAACGCTCAAGCGTGGCAGCTCAGCTTGGCTTACAGCCGCCTCACAACCCACCATCGAGGGTTCAGACTCAGCGAAACACCACCGTGGCCAGATTAAACTCTATTTAGCCTGCACCTCTACCTATTTAAATAAAAAAAAAAAACTTAAAGAAAAAACCCACACACTAACTCTCAGACATAGCATCTGAACACGAAGCGGTGCCTCTGATCACAGAGGTCTAAAGGACATTGCAATCTCCAGGAGCCAACTGCTCATCTGTTCTTCCATGCAGAAGAGAAGTGCTGTAATGAACATACTTCACTCTAAACCAGATCACTCTGGCAGGGGGGGAAGAGAGCGAGAAAGAACAAAAGAAACTCAGAGGAAACACTAACCCACAATGCCAGCGCTGCAGCTCAGTCTGCCTGCAGTTCTGGCTGTGGCACAGGCACCTCCAGTTGTTTTCATTTCCTTAGGTTTCGCACATCCAACACGCGCATACCCCTTCATCGCCAGCCAAAGCATTCCGAGCGCTCAGATCCACGCCAGACACAACTCTCTGCCATTTCAGCACGAGTGCCAGCACACAGCGCTGTACGCTTCATTCTGTGTGAGGCAGCACTGGAAAAGAGCTGAAGGATTTCTCTTCTGAAGCACCTAAACTGTCCAGGAGCAAAGGACAGAAAACAACAGAAAGCAGCTGCAAGGCCTCCCCCCAGGCTTGCCCCCCTCTCTGCGCCCATCGCTGGCTGCCTCCAGAGCCCGGACAGTGGGAAAACCAGATTTATGGCTTGGGCAAGAACCCCCTCTTACGACAACAGGCCACATGCATGCACCAGCTCAGCAATCAGGCTGGGTTTAGACATCACAGCAGCGGAACGGTGATTAAAAACCTGACACTCGGCAGCACCGCTGTGTGGCAACGTTACTGCTGCCTGCAAACATTATTTAGCTTTTGATCCATATTACAATTAGATGAGCAGGCTAGAAGTGAGAAAAGTCATTACCCTATCAGCAGCATAAAAGTCACACTACAGCATCAGAATAAAATTCTGGAATAAGTTTAACAATTCTATCAATCTTCAACAATTGGAAGAAACTAAAAAGTCCTGTTATAAAAAGAATCCAAAACTGACAGCAGACAGCAAATTAGATGACGCTGTCCCAGATAGCACGCAGGTAAAGGAGCCCATGACAGTGGTCTGTATGCACAGGTTAGGAATAATATGGCATGACTATCTGCTGCCAGAAATGAATACATATGCCACTGTAACATGTAGACAAAATTCCCAGGAAGAACTAAGCAAACTACAGATTCATGTTCAATAAAGCACAGATTTGTGCTTAATAAAGTACAAGTTTGAAACATTCATTACTGCCCTGCTGTGCAGACTTTGATGCCCAACAGAGATGAGCTCACACTGTGGCGCAGCCCACAGTGGGACTAACAAATGCATCTCCTCCTGAATATATGTCAGCTCACAAACCAACATAAATAAATAAGTAAACACACACATAGGTATCCAGGAAAACATCTTTGGGGAAAAAAAAAATCTGAAAGAATGAGAGTCTAAGAGCGTCTCCTAAATGTTGCTGAACTTCAGGATCAGAACCAACACTAGGTGTTGAGATGAGACATGGAGAGATGGACCAACTGACTAGCAGATCAGTGGAAGCCTGAGTCCTCATACCACAACTTCCTCTCCTGTATAAATATTTATCAATTCGTCAAAGTAAGTTTAACCAGAACATGAGTAATTGTAAAAAACATATTTTGTTCAATGCGAACTGCATTTCTGAAGAGCCTACCAAGAAAACCTAAGACTTCCGTTAGTCATGACTATATTACTGTTAAAATCTGAGTCATTCTTTTCTTGTGTCTTTACATAAAAGACCTGACACCTGGGATGAACATCTAGGGGAAAAAAACCCAAAACCAAACACACCCCAAAAACACCCCAAAGAGTCTTCTTACAGGAAACTTCTTCCCATGCACATTTTCTAATTCATGCAATCTTCTGTTACAAGCAAGGGGTTTCTCTCCACTACCCAAAATCTCCAAAAAGAAACTACCTGCTATCCCAGTGGACTGGTTAAGTGTGGGCAACAGGGAATGCCTAAAAGCAGCAAGGCTTTGCATTTGCAATTAGACTACAAAGAAAAGTACTCTTTCAGTGCTGCAGCTGGGCCTAACCCATTTTGCTGGAATATATCCTAGGTAGGGTATGAGATTTCTTTTTACACCAAGCTGACCTAGTTGTTCTACCTGAAGTTTTTTTTGTGTTCAGTGACCGTGGTTTTCAAAAATGCCAGTAAACAATCCACCAATTTCAGAGTGACAAAGCCTTATAGCGAAAGTATGAATTAACAGGGTTCAAAACTGGCAACTGACAGTGGTGAGGATAAAACTATATGGATGCATGTGATAAAGCCTGCTTTTCCTACACACTTTTTTAAAAATAGCTCTTCAACTCATCCAGTGTGAAATCCACTATTTAAAGAAATTCCTAAAACACGTCTTAATATGCAAGTTCTGGTATGATTTGGAATACAAGACACACATTTCACCACGTCGCTGTTTTCCCTCATGTTCGGGCGTCTGCATGGGCAGGTTTAAAGCCACAGGGTTATAGGACAAGCAGATTAACCCTCTCACCCCTAGAGATACACGGAAAATACAGACAAGGCAGGGCCAAGAGGATTATATTTTTGCTGCTCAGGCAGTGCTAGTTCTTTGGATTAACAAAAGATTTTGGCAAGCAGAGCTGTTTATCTGTCTCCTTTCATACCCTAAATTCATTTCCTCCCCATTTTCGAGGCGGCAAGACACAAAGATCGAGAGAGAGCGAAAAACAAAACAAAACCTGGTGAAACTCAGATTATACAGCACATTCTGCAGCACCATACCCGTTTCTTCCTAACTGCCAGCAGCGCTGCCAGGGCCATGACACACATTACTGAGGCAGTATTTGTCCTAGCAACAAAATGCTGATCCTTACAGGTTCAGCAGAACCTGAAAATGATCAGAGATAAAAACAGAAACCTGAATGGTGAATTAATAGAGATGCTTTAGGAAGGAATGAGCTGGAATGAAGGAGATTATCTGATCACGCAGGTAATTACATCATTTGTGAGCTGGGATTCAAGCAACTCGATTCTCCTTAAGGATCATCACAGCGTGAAGTACGTACTCAGACAGGGTGATACTCACTGGGGGAAAAAAAAAAAAAAAAAAATCTTCTCAGGTCTAGCTCTCCCAGACAAAACACATGGGCTCTTACTTCAGGCTTGAAAATCGCACACGTTTCCTTCCAAGAAAAATAAACCCGACATGGATTTAACCTCAAATCAAAGGCAAGTTGAGGTATAAATAGCAACTGGTACCTGAACAGTGTTGGTTTTGTATTTTACTTTAAACAAAACCAGCAAGTTCAAAATGCAAGAGCAATACTTCGCCCTCAGATTGCTAAGAAGGTCAGCTCCCTCACAAAAAAGGAAATGGAGGTCATGGCCAACTGGTTGCACAGCATGGCAGCAGCACCGCAGGTACTTCAGCTATACACCTACAGCAGGAACAAACATGCAGTATCTTTACAAGCTGCACATACAACAAATAAAACTTCAAAGAAATACCAGTCAAACGTTTCTGCAGAATTACATTCCCCTGAAAAAAAAAAAAAAAAAAAAAAAATCAGTGTCAGGAATTTTACCCTTTTAGTTGTGCATCACACACACATCTTGAGCCACGGGAGACTTATCTGTACCTTCTTCCCTCTCACCAATTTAGGCACTAGGATATTTTTTCCATTATTGAGCCCTAAACTTTTAGCTCTGTGGCTCCGACTATTATGTCCAGCTACTTGGAGATAGCCTCCCAGAAATACTTACATAATAATTTCCCAAACAGCATTTAGAGAGCAAAAAGTTGTTTTTTCAGTGGTCTTTTCCCATTTCGTGTGAACGGAAACAACGAAACTGGTCTGCAGAGCTTATGGCAGCTCCAAGCACCTCACTCCTCAGAAAAGTCAATCTATTACAATTTTCATAAAATGCTGAGAAGACTTCAGAGCACTAAATAGACGCCCTTGCTTTTATTTTCTTAGCACAAATGCCTGTAGCCTATGAAAACAAACTCAGAAAAGGACTTGCCCTGAGAGGTGAAACTAGCTTTATTTCTTATCACTGCAATTCTCTCATGAACTAAGTTTGCTATGTAAGTGCTAAGGCTCTACCACCATCATCCAACTAGCAAAGTGACGACTTCGCTTTGCCTGCTTCCAAGGCTGCTTTAAGCTTTCTCAGAATTGCCAACCTGTGAATTACAGGCTAAGTATGCAAACCCAGTTTAAATTAGTTTGCTGTTTTGAAGCTATCAGGCATCTGTGTGATGTAATAAAATTGCAAATTTATCTACAATATAAGTTGAACTAATTCTTTTATTATAAAAACTGAATGCTATATGCAGGATACTCTTTGTACATATTTGACAAAGTTCTGCCAAAGCTGTGCAGGGCTAAAGAAAAAACTTAAATAAACCCCAACACCTCCCTTCCCACGTTACCACTGGGTAAATTATCCTTATTAAAACGGAGTCTTAAATTTCATTAGGAGGTTTCTTACCGAGATATCGCCAAGGTTAAGAGGATTGCAAAGACTCATCTTTTCTCTGGCAACCTAATCATTAAAGCTGAGAATAAGCAAGTCAGTCTATTCCAGAAATTCCAGTAACTCTTTGATTTCCAGCAGAGGGTACAATCAGGTTGTTATTGCTCTTCATTTATTTCAGTTGTAATAGAAAAGTCAATACTAATTTGAACATATCATTACATTGTTTACTGTCATCAGGCCTAAAGTGCTCTGCAGAACTCCCGTGAAATACAAGCAATATTTTTTCACTATTACTGCTGAGAAAATACTACTATATTTTTTTCCAGGAAACTTTCAGGCAAATGTTAAGAGCCCGGTTAGAAGAAAGAATTGCAGAAAACACTATTCTATTGTCTTTACTATGTTAAGGATTTTTAAATCTTATATTTCTAAAACAGTTTGTCTAGTAGTGCAGTCAAATGCAATCTAAAAATCGGTTCTGACAGCAACAAAGGATACAGTTTAATCGTGCTACCTACCAGCACGTACAGGATTTTCAAGGTAATTTCTTAGGAAAGTGAAGCATACTATTAAAAGATGCAATTTATACCTTTCTTGTTCCATGTGCAAATGACTAGCAGAGCCTCCCACTCCTCAGAGTGGAGCTGAACAGCACTCAGAGAGCAAAGAACAATTATTAATTATGCTTTTAAAAAAAACCACATCAGTTTAAAAATACAACAAAAACAGTGCGACAGAAAATGCAGGCAACGCAAATTTTCCCCCTTTAGATTGGTAGGCTGCTTTTTTAAAATATAGGCTTCATGTTCCCCATGTGTTTTTATTAGGAGAGGAGAGTAATGCCCTAAGCCTTGCTGGTCTGCACAGATAGCGGAAGCGCTGCAGTTGAGGCAGGATTAGCATGTGCTGGATGAACAGCGTGGGGAAACTCACTGCTAATGCGGCACTTGCCTCATGCCACTGATTTATTTTTTACCTTCCTAAGCTCACCCAGATATTGCTCTAGTCCAAGAGGAAGAGATCTAAAATCCTCAGATCTCTCTTTCCCCTACAGTTTTTATGGGAAGAGCCAAGTTCAAACTGTTCACCAGTATTTTTTTTTAAAATACTGGAGTCATGCAGCAACCAACACAATGATCCTCAGCACAGAAGTACACAATGAAGCCTACAAATGTGAAGACCATCCTCAGAAGAACACATCCTCCAGAACCCTTGTAACAAAGGAATATTCCTAACCCTGCCAATTTTTCCCTTTGAAAAAAATGCTAAAGAATAGTGGGGAAAGGTGAAATGTAAAATCAGAACAGCAAGAACTCCCTCAAGAACCAAAATAATGCTAGCTGAGACCTGCAAAGGAGAAGACTCACAAAAGTAAGGAGAAATCTGAACCGTACGCTGGCTGCACAGCAAGCGGCTGAAGAAGAAAGTTCAAAGCATCTACAAGAGTAACAGCCTTGTGAACAGCAGACCCCTCAAATCCTCACGTTACGCAAAAGACAGGCTTAGCTACTCCATTTTATCACTGCTGCGTCTGAGCCTTGCACCCGCATCACAGGCAGAAGCTCACCCCACGCAGCGGAGCCAGTGCTGGGGCAAGATCCCACAGCTGCCCAGCTGTGCCCGGCCAACCGGCTCTGCAGCCGAGGGGAGAAGGCATGGGGCAGTGCTGCAGCCAAGGTGGGCTCCTGCTGGAGAGGCCCTGTGCAAGCAAGAGACTTGCTATAATCACCATTTCCACCACCTCAGTCCCTCCCCAGCCAGGCACACAGTCCTCTCTTTTTTTTTTCTTGTACTGTTTAGGCAGGTAAAAATCCCATAAAAGTTAACAAGAATTTCCCTTGAGTCTCCCATAACCCTTCTGGCTGTTGTGTCATATTTGCAGATGGCTTGTAAAATGGGAGATAAGGGGCTGAAGCAGCACGACCGAATACCCAGCGGCTTCTTCAAAGAGAAGGCATTAGCCAACAGCTGGGGAAAGAGCTCTCCACGGCACGGCACGGTGGTTTCTGGTACCAGATAGTCACGCTCAGGCAGGTCCGGCTCATCTCACAGCCCAGCCTCAAAAACACAACCATGTGGGCCATGGAACACCACCTAACAAAACAATTTCGTTGCCTGAGGCAAAACCTATTCCATGGCCAATTACAGTAAATGCTACCATAGCGATAACAGCTAGTTACCTGCTCTCGCTTTTCTGACCAGAGACAGACACAAAAACTAAATAAAAAGGAAAAACGATGCTCCTTGCCAGGGTGAAGAGCTGCTGCTGTTTGCCTCCTGCCCAGTGTCCTCTCTTCACCAGGAAGACGGATTCTGCAGCTCACAAATTGCATTTTCATAAACTGTGCATCCTAGTCTGCTCATAAAAGACAATCCTGTAAGGAGTCCAAGGAAGGCGAAAGAAAAGTCTGGGAGAGACCTCTCCGTACTGTTTAATGAGTACAAAATGAGGTTACTTTCTAGAGTAACAGCAACAATATATTGTGTGTGGCTAGATGCTAACAGCTCTGCCTGTCAGCAGCATCATTTTTATTAGTGAAATACGAAGGATTTCTTTTTTTAGATCACAGATTTTGTGCAGCAGTAGCTGCTATTACTTTATTATTAAGTGCAGGAATAATCATCCCATGCTACAGTGCATTGGCTCAAAATATAAAATATACCAGAACATGCACATCATCTCGCATAAGAAAAACAGCCACGTATCAACAGTAAAGCTGTTGCCTCAGCATCTCCTACCTAGGTTTTGGATACATTTAACATCATAACAACAATTTTCACCCACAGATCTCAAAGCATTTGGCAAGTGTGCTCAGCCTTATAGTAGCAGACACAAATGCACGGGGGGAGGAAAAAAGTGAGCGGCTCAAAATCACTTATCAGTCAAAGCAGAGCCAGAAATAAGACGGAGAACCAGCTACGCTTACCACTGCACAAGAGCACCCAGGAAAGGGTACACAAGCTGTGTATGCACAGATTAGAAAAGAGAACCTATTTTTAACTCACGTTCTTCACCCAACTTCCCTATTTACCATTTATCAAAAAGCAGGCACTTTCTGAGGATTCAAAGATAACTTAATTGCTCAATTAGAACAGAGGAAGTTCTCTAAATGTAGGATTTGAGGCTTGTCAGGAGAACTCAACCCCATTCCAAAATTCATGCCTAAAAAGCATCTGTTGTAATGCTCTTACTTTGGAGGATAAGTTGTTCATCAAATGGCTCCTCTTTTCAGAAAGTCCCCTTCTTATACAGAAACAGAGAGTAACTAAAAATTAAATTTCACATCTCGTCTGTAAAGGCAAAGCATGACATTCAGAGTATAAAAGAGGAAATGACTGCATTAGCTTAGCATGGTCAACTACAAACCTGATTTATCCCAGGTTTTTTTCCCATACTAACAACTTCCAGAATAAAATTTCTGTCTGTCAATCCCATAAAAAATTAAAAAAAAAAAAGGAAAAGCCTTTGGGATTCTTCAAATGCGCAGATTGTCTCCTACCAACCACTAGCGAAGACCACTTCCATTAATATATTTTACTTCCTATATTTTACGAGGCATCTATGATAACATTTTTGTATTCTGACAAACTAATTTATAATAAGAGATTTAGAAAAAGCCTGATTTAGAAGAACATGTAAGCTTTCTTATTCCAGGATTTTTCTTTTAGGCAAAGTAGATGTTACTGTTTCATTACACTCCTGCTATTTTGTTTCCTTCAGTATCAGATATTTTGCTTGTTGGGAAAATACTTGCATTATTCTAGATTTCAGGCTGAAATGATCAGCAAGTTTTTTTTTTAAAAATTAAAGAATACTTTAGATGACACTGCAATTTCCTCAGAAATCAAGTGCTATTATGTTAGGTGAAAGTGGTAACACCAGCATTTTCTTCAAATTTCTCATAGTAATTTTTCTCCTATTAAGAGTTATTTAAAACTCTTCAACCCTTTAATTATGTGGGGTGATACTTCCAACACTCAGTGTCCGCCTCGTGCTGCATATTTCAGAAAGTTTTGATCAAATTCAATCACTTCAAAGAGTGCAGCTAATGAGGAGCACACTGTTCAGTAACCTCTACTTGCAGCATCCCCATGCTTCAGAGCACAGACTTAAACATTTCACAGGTCACGGTTCTTTTCTGTGTGTCACCAGGAAAATTCTGGCTCTTCTGTCCAAATTATTCAACACTGAAGTTGCAAAGGAAATTGTAAAACTTGAAATTGCAAAACATAGGGAAGTATGAGAGTCTCAGGTTGTTCAAAGCATCGTCAGAGGAATCCCAACCTGGTTACATCCAGCCTCGCCAAGAAAATGACTGCTGCTCTTGCACACAGCTGGTAATTCTGAGAAATTGCAGCAACTGAAAATGGAGTCTTGATGTCAAAAGGCAACATCTGTATCTATAGACGCAGTAACTGGTACCATTTCAATAGTCTGACCTATAAAGCAAGAGATATCCAACTACTGCTAAAGAGAAGGCTGGTAACTGCAATTACTACTGCTCTTCTAATAAGATTTGAAAATTTGGTGGCAAAAGGCAGTTCCACACATTTGCAGCAATGAAGCAAAAGCATGTATTTTAAATATTTGAGTTCTTTTTCAAACAGGTAATTCTACTGGCCACAGATTATTACGTACTACCTCACATATCTTTTTCCCAGAAAGAAAATATTTAGGTATTATCAGCACAGCATTCTTTCAAACTAACCTTATGTTAGGGTGGAAGAATATGATGCTTTTGCTTGTTCCAATGCAAAAAAGTCAAACCAAGAGCATGATGTAGACACAAAATGACCTTTTCATGCCACAAGACATCAGCCTACAAAATGCTGTAAGTCACAAGAGTAGCCTAACATTTCTGCAAGGTTTCCCATTTTGTTCATATGATGTGCTTTACTCAGACAAAAAAAATACACTCCTTCCTCTGGGCAGAAGAAATGCCAACTTTCAAGGGAGGAAAAAAAAAAAAAAAAAAAAAAAAGAGATGTCCTGACCATCCTATATTCTTCTCCCATGAGCAGGATCACACACTGGAGACCTGACCTCGCTGCCACTGCTGCTCTCAGCAGGCAAGGCAGCCCTGCCGCGCTGAGCATCAGCGAGGCTTGCGGAGGCTGCTTGGATCGCCCAGCGCCTGCGTACGGACACGATGCCTCTGTAGGGACCTACTACAGCCCTACTTCAGCCATGCAACAACGTGACGGCCATGGTAACATGCCCCCCACTGTCCATGCCCTCTAGACTCACCAGTATGGAAAAATCTTCAAGCCTGCCAATTTTTTATAGCACCGTCAGGCATCCAGGGGCTCCCAGGTCACCACTCCCAGGTAACAGAATTCCGAGTCAGTTAAGAAAAAGAACTGACTTAGGACTACTTGCATGTTTTCTTTAATTTCTATAAATTGCTGTACAAAAATAAAGGTAAGTATTTTCAAAGACGAATAGCAGATTAAGAGGTTATATGACTTAGTATGGCCTGACGGAACCATTAAGTTACCACCCAGCTACATGAAACCCCAATGCATAAACAGTACAGAGGAGTCCTAAAACTCCCACCTTTCAGGATTACCTTACTGAAAAGCTAAAAGGCACCCATATTCCTGTAGTAAAACAGCAGTATTAAATTACTAGATGGATTTTACAGCAGGGACTACTGTCCCTGCAAAATTTAAAGCAATATCCCAACATCTTTCTTACAGTTTGGAGAACATAATGATAAAAACAAAAAAGTATCAGCTTTTCACCTTGTTCTTGTCACCCCAGTAGAGAGAGCAAAGAATCCCACAGTACAAGAGTAATAGAGTATTTCCTTGGGGCCTTTAGTACAACCATATATTCACCTGCAATTTTTGTGCAGTTAAATATACATGCATTGATCTTCTACAAATACAATAGACATTTTGAATGACTAAATGGAGCCCGATTACTCTAACCTTAATTGCTGATAGAAAAAATGTTATGTTTTGATTAGAAATTAAACACTTGGATACCCTTTTATTTCATCAGAGATTTCTGTCTACCTAGAGCACATGAATTCCACATAAACCTGAAGTAACTGCAACACTAGGCCAGCTGATAAATCAGACCAGTCAAATACACACTGAGAAGTCTACACAGGTTGTCCAGCACAGTCAGCCTTTTACTCGTCTATTTTTTTAAAAATAAATCCAAATTCTTATACAAAAATGACAAGCCTTTTTACTACTAATTTTTAACTGAACAAGATGCAATAAATCTCTACATAGTGTCCAAATATTTTAAGATCACCATAGACCATTTCACTACCAAATTAATTCTAGGTTTAGAGGTTGCTGCTATGCAAATAATTGCTCAACAACTTCATTGTTCCTAAGGCAGAAGGTACACACAGGCGTAAGAATTACACTACGAAGTAGCAAGCCTTTGTTATTTCAAAGGTTTATTATTAATTCTGGATGCCGAGTTACATACTCAGAACCAACCAGATTACAACGGCAAAAAAAAAATCCTTACACCAGGCTGAAAGAAGCATCCCAGATTTCTGCACTCTATTCTTCAGACATCCATGCCATTGCCTGACATTACCACTTGCAGAGAAAGCAGGTAAATGTAAGTGTTCTGGCAGCAGCTGCACCCTGAGAAAACCCCGAGCGCAAATAATTAAAGTACATCGATAAGCCAATAAAACAATCCTCTCCCACATTCACGCTACACAAGTATTTTTTAACGAGGTCAACGAAAGTAATGTACTTCCTTCTACATCTCTTAGAAAATCCCAAGTAAGTTACAGGGAACAAGTTCCCTTTTTTGAAACCTCAGTAGATATCCTCCTTCCAGGGGACCTCCAGAAACGAGGTGGTGCTCCTCTGCAGGACACGAGAGCCCATAGATTCCTATTACCCATTATGAAAGAGCCTCTCCAAAAGACCTAGCACTGCTACCACTACCGCTTATTTTGGGTGAGTTTTGCCGACTTTCTTCAAGGATCACCAGACATGCTGCAGAGACAAGCATTAATCATTATGTAGATCTACAACAGGAAAACCACGTGGTTTTTTTGCAGCAGATAGGGTGGACAGAATAAACTCATCCTTCCTGCTTGACAAATAAGCTCAGGATTTGGGGAGAGCCTTAACCACGCCACGTGCCTCCCGCAGAGCTGTCCGGGGCACGGACAGAGAAGAGACCGGGGAAGAGGACACTGCCAGCTCTCCATATGTGGGCTTTCAGGTCCCTTCCCCCAGAGCTGAATCACTCAGATCATACATTTTAAACCTTAGTTTCCCAGTTACTATAACAACTTAAATGGGTTTCTTCTCAATGTTATTAATTACATTCAGTTTAATCTGTTCATACAGGATTTTGGAGGAGGCACTATATGATAGCTTCTCTTCTCCTTTCAAAAGGCTTTTACATTCCTAACTCGCTCCAACGCTCAGGTGCTCCTCCCATAAATCTCCTTCCACTGCGATAAGGAAATGCTCATATTCCTTCCTTTGAGAACTCAGAATAGAAGGAAATGGGTTTTTTTCCTGAAACCAAAGAAGATGCCCAAAATAAATCTGTGAAAGATGTACCCTCAGCTGTTTTTCTACAGTAAACACGGTGCACAGAACAGCTTGTAACCTGGCTGAAAGTGGCATTTATAATACATCCCAGAAGAGAAAGACTGAGCACTTCGCAAGCAAAACTACCGAGAGCCCAAGCACAGAAACAGCCAGAATCTAATTTATTAGGTCTACATTTCACAGCCTCAGGCTATGAGCAGGCAGACCTCTGCTCCTGGAAATGGCAGGGAAATGCAAGAAACCGGAGGCAAATCCCAGGGCCCAGCAGCATTGCAGCGTGCAGAATCAGCCCCCTTCGCGTTCACTTGTATCGGCTTCGGAGACGGAGATAGGAACCGCCACCTCTGCCCAGCAGCGCCGGAGCAGAGAAGAGCCAGGACGCCGCTCCCCTCGGCAGCGCCGTGGGACAGGGAGGGCGGGCGACCTTCCTCCGCCCGGCTGCGCGAGGCGGGCGGGGAGGGAGGACACGTGCCTGCTCCATCCATGCAGGGATGAAACAGCACTGACCTCCTGCCCCTTCAGACCCGCGTGGCGTTTAATTAACACGGAAAGGCTCCGAACACCGAATCCCTTCCTCTTCCAAAGGACGGTGGGCCCCTGGCAGGCCACAAGATGGCTGCCAGCCGTTTTGAGGGCGACAGGCTAGAAAAGACTGAAAGTCAGTAAGTCAAGATCTGTAGAGGGGCACTTGCAGCATGTCAGCGTTCCGTGTACACCGGTGTATGTCCGTCCAGTGGCAGACATTAGCTGTTGGCTACCGTCCTTCCTCCGCAGCTCGGAGCGAGGGGAGCCACCATGCTGCATCCCTCCCGCGGGCAGAGGCTTCTCAGCGGCCAGCTGAGTTAAGCTGGCCTGGGAGACAGCCTCTGTACCCTTACAAATGCCTGCAGGTCTCTGCGATAGCAGTTTTGGCAGATACCCAGAGAGGTAATAAATTAAAATTGCAGTATCGCCTTATACACTTATTTTTGGAAAAATGTCTACCGCTTACTTAAACGAAGTCCTACTTAACACAGCCAAACCGTAAGTATGGGGACAACAGGGCGCAACGGAGAATCCGAACGTCCTACAGCCTGAACGACCCGGGAATGAAGCATTCCTGCTACATTCTCCATTTAGATTTATCCATTTTAGCTGCAGAGTGCGGAACTGCACTCATCTGCAGAACCAGAGCCACACGGCGCTCAGGATAATTTTAACCCTGCAGACATATGGAGAACACTCCTTTCACCCTCCTCTGCAGAAAAACCAAAGACGATCTGATCCTGTAGGCTTCCAACAGGGGGAAAAAAATCTTCTCAAGATATTTTAAATCAAAAGAAATCATGGAAACTATAATAATAGTTGTTTATATTTACAGTGTAAAAACATGCACTACATTTTAGTCACTAAGTATGCATTGACAAATATGAGAACACGGGGGAACAATTTTATGCTGCTTGCAAATGTCTTATTTCAAACGACTAATTTCTATGAATTTAATTCCTCTGATTATAAAGTACAGTTGGTAGACACCTACAAGCACCTTTTTAAAACCTATCATTGTAACCATATTTTAAAAAAAAATAATGAAAGTACATTATTTTACTGAAGTAAAAACCAGTACGAAGCAGATGCGTGTGCCACATGACTCTGCTTCACAGCAGTAATCCAGGTGCGGCTTCTTTGCTCCCAAAGACACAATATCAATAATGAAAACCAAAATAGGTTTGGTTTCCTGAAAAGCACAAGCTTTCTTAAAGAAAATCTGTTTTATACATCTGCAAAGTAACTGTACAAATGCAGGTATGCAATGAATGTGCTCTGGATTGAAAGTGCTCTGGCACAATGATGGGAATAATTACCAAATGCACACGTATTTATCCTGAAGCACTGGAGATGGGACTGCCATGGCTCTGGGAAGATGCAGGCAGACCTTAAAATGGTTTTATAACTATCACTTGTGTTTTCCCAAATCCACAGCTAATCTGCAGACCGGAAAGGTCCCCTGCACTGCTCAGTGCACTATAAGGTATTAAACAGAAGTTTAAACAATGCAACAGGTAGTGGCAAACCACTGCCTTCAGAACCAGACAATATTCAGATGCCTCCCTGCGGCAATCGCCCGCTTGCATTGCCACGTCCATCTACTCTTTCTACCTGCCTGGGATCCACCTCTTAAAGAGTGTTGAAAAAGGATAATAATCAAAGCTCTGCAACTGCCCAGCCTACTCCAGGCAAGCAAACTTGAAAAAGATGAGCCTGGACCTGACAACACTGCAGCTTTTATGTAGAGGCTTCCATTTCAGTTCACCATTTCCTTACTGTTTTTACATGGTTATACTGGAAAACAAGTGCTGATGCCTACCAATATGCAGGTCTTCGATCCATTAGGCAGCCACAAGACCTACCAAATAAAGAAGCAATTAGACATCTCTGCAGAGTAAAATGGAAAAAGTAATAACTACTCCAGGGATTGCACCATACTGCAGTCTAATCATATAGTGAATTATGGGAAGGAAGCATTTGGGGGCTGGTTGCAAACACTTTCTCTGATGCACTCAATCCCAGCATAGAAAAGGAGTTTCCTAAAAGATGAGTGCTACAGGAGAAGTATCAGTACCACTACCCTAAGGTGAAGCAGAAAAGGAGCACATGCGTTTCTGCTGGTGAAGAGGCATGTGGAAGAATAAGCCATTCCAAGAAGAGGAGTTTGGAAGATGTCTCCTGCTTATTCCTTGTTTTAGAAGTAAAACAATGGCACTCACAAAAATAAATGCAGCTAGAATCAACTTCTCCTGACAAAAAGAGCAACAAGCAAACTCCACAACAGTTAACACCTCAAGTCAAAGAGAAGCAATATTTAATCTAGAAAAATCCATCAAAGCTTTCTACTTCATTTAAAGTCTTCAATTTGTATTTTAATTGATTCATCAGTGACCCACAAGCAGCTTGAAACAAAACAAAAAAAAAGGTCCTGTAGCTCCTCCAAAAACTACAGAAATGAATAAAAATGAATTAAAAATGTGAAAAAGCACACAGGCCCAATTCACCTATAGAACATATGAAACACTGGACACATGGCAAGTAACACATCAAACCTTTAACACTATAGGCAGGGGATTGCAGGGAATGGGAAAAGATCACCAGCTTCATAAAAGTGCCAGGCTTCTAATCATCCTGCTTAAGCGAATATTTCTCTTTTGTTAATGGTTTTCATCCAAAGGTCTGTAAGTTACATATACACATAATTCATTAGGAAAGTGCAGAGAAGATGGGTTACAATAGAAAATTCTGAATGAATTCTAGCAAGGAAATGCAAAATTGCGAGAGAAAAGAAAGAAGAATAAAAACCCCAAAACTCCCAACCCTGCACACCTGGGAAAAAGCAGTGGGGAAGGGTATCATAAGAACCGCTACGGCAGAATATCCATCGTTAGGACAGCAGTAGACCTGCAGCCTAGGTCTACTGCCTAGGCCTAGAGTTTCTTGATGATGCACCTCTTCTGGAGCTGCCTCAAGCAAGAATCTGTCGCAAAATCCTTGGGGTTAGCAGGCAAGGATGCTGCTACGCCCGACCTGACCCTCCAGCTCCGTTCTTTTTGCACCGTACTTCACCACTAAGGCTCCCTGGGGAAGCCTCTATAGCTTTCAAGGATTACAATGCTGAGATAAGTTTCCTGCTTTCCTTTGAGGATCCCAAACGACATACCCTAGATACCCTGAGAGTTTTCTCCAGTGGGAAGAGGAGCACTTCTGGAAGAAGCAGTGATCCAAGCTCTCAAAATAACATTTAACATCCTGCTTCTACATGTTCTTTGTCTCATGCCCAAGAATGGCTAGTGTTATCGCAAACTCGAAATACCACTAGCCATTCTCAGATGAAAAATGGAGAATCTTGTGCTATTTCAGCGACAATTTTCCAAGCTGATGCCTACAGCGATTGCAAATGTTATATGTGGATGCCTTTTCTTCAAGTAGAATGACCAAAATAGGCAGTAGTGGGTTTAGCTCTTGCACCACACACAGGCACCGTGAGATTTGTGATTAGTATTCCTGAGCACACTGTGCAACCTGAGAATATGATTTTCTTTGAACAGAATCCCATCAAACGGAGCAGCTTCACCCTGAAGGTTTCCATATGTTTTATACTTATTTTCCTCTCAAGAGCTCTTGTGAGGTTGGATCGGTTTCTGTTTCTTATTTGGGCTTGTCATTTCAAAAATGGTTACTGGCGAGGATTATTCATTTTGGATTCCTCTCTTCCTGAAGTTCCCGTTTTCACTATTTATAAGCACTCTTGAAAGTATCCCTCTTGCAAGGAGCTCCACCCCAGATTTATCTTTCAGATTTAACAAGTGCTCTGGCAATTTCTGAACATTTTTTTTGGTAGTGTTTACTCAAGTGGTATGCAATCTATTGCTTCCTCAAGTAATTACTGAATTACAAAAGCATGAATGAAACAAAAATCAATTGCAAGAATTTATTTTTCAATCCGAGCATAGCACTGTTCCTTCAACCAATGCTCTGAAATAAATTTTCTCTCGGTGACCATCTTGCAGGTAGAAAGCATTCAATCCACAATCAATCTACATGACTCTGATGTTAAGCTTTGTTTAGCAACAAGAAGGTTACAGAAGGTTCTCCCCCATCAAGGGGAACTTCTCCCTTTTTTTCTTGACGTTTCATAGTTTTCATCCCAAAACTGATTCTTACATGTCTGTGAGAAAACACTATGGCTCCAAAAGCTCCCAGACTTCTTACATGCTGCAGTCAGTCACTTTATTTGGACCAGTTTCCAGAAGAAACAGTTTCTTGTGTGTGTCAGTGGCACCTGAGTTCAGCCAGGACCCCAGGCAAACACAAAAATGAAAATATCATGGCTATTTATTCTAGCAAAGGAAAGCGGCAACTTCTTGCTTACAAGTTTAGAAACACCGTTACAAAAGAAAAACATCTAAACGGATACTGAAGAAGAAAATCCTGGCATTAAGCTCTCACTCTAGCTATCTTTTGCAGCTTCCCTGAGGTATCTTTGTGTGTAAAAAACACATAACCACCTCAGCAGAATATTGTCTGTAAAACAATGCCAACAGGTCAGGTTTCCTTCTGGGTTTAGAAGAGCAGAGATGACTTCTCTTCCAGACGTGACTTACAAAGCCACTCTATGGCATCAATTTACTCGCTGCTCCCCACTCTGCCGTGCTTGCCCGGCTCTCTGTAGTCTTCAAGACCACATTGTTCCCTTGAATTTACCTTAGATCACCTCCTTTCCCCTTTTCTCTCTTCCTACTTCGTTACTTGTAGAACAGAGCTTCTGCTCTGTGCGTTGTTTTACAAGATATGCCTTAAAAACCTTGTGAAAAATCATTCTTTCATTGCAAACAGCACACAAACAATCCCTCTCCTAGTTCATGTAAATTGAAAAGTATTTGATTAAAAAAAAGTATTAGTACCTGCTGCTTGGTTACCCTTTTAGACAACCTTTTGTTACCTGTTATGTTTTAAATGTAGTCATTCTAGTTCTGTGCTGCTCACTAACACCTCATGTGTGGAAGGCATAGATTTTACCACAAATAGCCACTGTTCCCTGCAAAATCTGCTGCTTATCATCAGGTCAAAAGTAGGGTACTATCAGCTGTGCTGCAAATAATTACAGAGCAAACAAGTACATGTTAACTGTTTAGCAGCTGTCAGGTCAGTTTAATGTTCTCAACAGGCAGCCATTTGCAAATTAAGTGTATTTCAGCAAATAACATCCGAAGTATTTCTCAAAAATGTCATCTAATAGTTTGCATCCTCGTGCTCCCATTGAGGCATAGCCTAGACCGTCAACATAATGCAAAACTGCTGAGGAGGTCTTCCATCCTCTTTGGGGCATCACTCATGACACTCCAAGAAACCAAGAGCACATCAGTCACCTCAACTTCCCTAATGCATTGCAAAGGATCCTGGTGGCTTCCACTGCTTTTCCGTTACGAGAAACAAATTTAACATATGATAAGGTACATCATACGCTGAAATACTGCCATTTCATCACATTACCTACAGCTCACAGGAAGACAGACTGCTGTAAGATTTCTTGGTCAACCAACAGCAAAATCAGAGGCTTTCAACCACCTGAGAAGGAAGGCCCTCTGAATTAGGTAGTGTTTCATTTATAAAAAGAAACTTAGGACGACTCAGTCAGCTTAGTGCTTTCATTTTCAGAGAACAGAACGCAAAGAGTGGGGAAAATAGCTCTGAAGAGTAGTAATAAGAATTTAAAGTCTTCAATGATATAAAAATTCATGAAGTTTGCAGCTCTTTTGTGATCAAGTTCATCTTTCCTGTAAGTGCCCCAACAGGACATTCCTCAGGCTCTAGCTTCCCCAAGCTGGCCTCCACGGCCTGGGTCGAAGGAACCTCCGGTGCAGGGTACTAAAGGGGCTGACACACTGTGTTTAATGTTGGACAGTGAACATCCCACAGGGGTAGGACTGTTCTGGTTAAACTTGTGATTTGGGTCTCTGAAAGGAATATCCACATTTATTCCTAAGACTAAAGCCAGCGAGGCAAGGGACAAACGGCTTGGTTTGATGACAAGGAAGGGTCACTAGCTACACCAAGGGTTGGATTGAATCCTTCATGGAACGAAGGCTCTAAAAACCTTAGACCTGACTCCGTTTGCTGGGACAGGAAAACAGTCTCTATATTGCTGGTTGCAAGGGTGACTGCCTAACAGGAAACACCTAAGCATAGCAAGTTTTAATGGAAACCTGGATCTTAACTCTAGCTCAGCAAGGCTGCTTGTCTTCAGAGCCCATCAAAAGACATTTGCCTACTTGGCTCCAGCCATCACAGTTTAAGGACCATAATTCACTATATTTCTCAGTGTGTTAGCTGCTCCCGTTTCCAAATCCAAGCTCAGAAACTCAACCCTTGCCCTACCTGTGGCTTTAGCCACCATCTAGTCAAGACTTATCCCTCAAGTCATTTCCCCCTGTTGATATCAGCCCTTATTGGTGTTGCAGAAAAAGTCATCAAACCACAGCTTGCAAATCCCTAACACTAATTTTAGTCATATTACTGCATGTGGCATTTCTACATGTGGTGAAGAACACCTAAGCTCATGACTATCTCATCCCTTTTCCAGTGGGTTTTTATGCCATGTTGCACTGAACTCTCAGCTACTTCCACCCCACCAGAACCTACTGTAACTTCACGTAAGCCAACAAGAACTCCACATCACCCACCCATGTCATCCTGAGCCCAAACACCAAATACAATCCAGCCTCATTTCACTGTCCCACAGCCCATCATAAACCATTTGTTTGTGCTAGCACCAACTCTTATCCGTCTCTCAACTCCTTAACGATTTAACAGTAAAGATGTTCAGCCCATAAGGTACCAAGCTTTATAATTCTACCTCAAATAAGCTACCCTTTTTTCATATATAAAATAACTCTATACAATCCCTTTGGTCTACACCGTCCCGATTCCCAACCTACATTTTCAGTACCACTACCATTGTCCTTACTTCTCTGGGGAGACCTTATTGCAGCCTTCCAGTACTTAAAGGGGACTTAGAAGAAAGATGGGGACAGACTTTTTAGCAGGGCCTGTTGCGACAGGACAAAGAGTAATGGTTTTAAACTAAAAGAGGGCAGATTTAGACTAGAAATAAGGAAGAAATTTTTCACAACGAGGGTGGTGCAACCCTGGCCCAGGTTGCCCAGAGAGGTGGTAGATGCCCCATCCCTGGAAACATTCCAGGTCAGGTTGGACAGGACTCCAAGCAACATGATCGAGTTGAAGATGTCCCTGCTCACTGCAGGGGGGTTGGAGCAGTTGACTTTTAAAGGTCCCTTCCAACCCAAAGATTCTACAATTCTGTGATTCTTCCAGGCCCTGAACCTGCAACAGACACCTCCAGATCCTGCATCTTGTGTTTGTCCTAGTCTGGTTTCATGGCTCCCCTACAACAGTAAGCAACCCTGGTTGCCCTCATGTAAATGTATTATCAGTGTCCTACCCGCACCTGATAAAGCCTCCCCCCGCAATGAGACATCCTCCCTCCCCTCTCTGCCTGCTGGCCACCTCTCAGCAGGTAGAAGAGAAGGCACAGGTTGAAGGAGGCAGTCAAATGCCATCACATGCACAAAGCACTATCCAGCCCATGAAAAAGGTGTTGGTTCCACTTGCCTCCTCATTCCCCATTGGCAAAAATAGACATAACACTCTCTGCTTGGCTTGCAAAGAGGAGAGAACATTCAGGAAAGAGATGGATGGAGGGGAGGAAAAAAATCCCACAAACCACACACACAAAAAAACCCCACAGACAGGAGAAGCAAAGACTGGGGAATTTTCTGCATATTCTTCCCCTGGCTTATTAATAAAATAAACAAAGTGTATTGTTAAGTGCACAAACATGAGAAAGTGCCAAACTCAGAGTGCACATGTGCACTTAAAGAATTACACTTTTTAAGCATCTGAATAGCCACATATCTAATCCATCATCATCCACTAATCTATTTTCTCATCACTGACAGTAACGCCAGATGCTTCAACAGAAAGTGCAAGAAATTCCACTGTAGGCAGACACAGAATAATCTGCTCTCCTAGAAAGTTTCCTCCAAGACTTATTTCTCAGAGACTGGCTTAAGCTATGGAGGATAAACATCTACATCTTTTCCACAGCTCTCCAAAATTGTCTTTTTAGTATTTGCAAAGTTTTTTCATACTTCTGGATACTTCTGTGATTGACAGAAATTATTATTTTGGATTTAGCCAAGTTCTGTGCTTCAAGAACGTTCTGGCAAATACTCTCTCAGTCTAATTATGCATCTAATAAAAAAAAATTAAGTCTTGAATTTTTCAATTTCACTGCATCCCTACTTGTTCTTATATTGTATGACCAGGAAAAAGGTTCTTAACTTACCTTCTCTGTACCATTCATCATACTCTCTCTAATCTGTTAACCTGAATACGGGATATACTCTTAAACTACTTGAGATGTAACGGCACGTAGGGCTTAGAGAGGAACTGAGCCAATGGCATTTTACACTCACAGAACAGCACTAACAGAAAAGAGAAACAGGCCTTTCAGGCATGTTTTTAGCAAGCAAAATGATACTATCAATTTGTTCTTTTTTTTTGTAAAAAAAAGTTTTTAAAGCTGAAAACTATTTTCGTAATTAAAGACATTCAGCTTAAATGTTTTACCTAAAAGAGCTAAATAACCATTCCTCTGCATCGCCTGAAACCAAAACATTGCAGCAGCAAGAATCTGAAAGTGAAGCTGATGAATTGTTTTAATTCTCCAAATGAAGGGAAATACGGGGCGGGGGGGGGAGGGGAACCAAAACACAAAACCAGAGCATGAGTAATAACACCAAATTAATGCTTTAGAGTCCTTTTGCTTTAGAAGCAATATTTAATGTATGTAGTCACACATTCGTTTGCAATAGCCTTCAAGGTTAGGGGAGTTCTTCCACATTGTCATTTGTTCTACGCCTTTCTAATATTTTTCTTTCCACCTGCTAAGGCTATATTTATCCTACTGCCATAATTATACAATTTCATTTACAGATGGAACTACTGTAAAGACTTACATTATTTGCTGCATAACAGGCATTTAATTTAAACAAATAAAAGTGTCTCTATGCACCGATTTGTCACTATTTTTCTCAATGTGTAAAGACTACCCACATCTACACCAGGATAGCTTGTACCACGTGGATCACTCCAGGGTAGGGTTGTTTGGATAAAACAAATCACCCCAACTGGCCCCACTCGTCTGCGCTTAAAATTGCCATTTTAGGAAGGATTTTACAAATCTATCCATGGCTATCCATCTCAAGTATAGGAATTCAAGATAGGTGATTGCAATGACTTTTTAAACAAGACTACTGTTCACAGAGACGATTAGTCAGGTAATCTGTTATAAGCTCCCTGATAGATAAGTCAGGCTCTTGAGTAAGGATTTGAATGATGAATAAGGAGAGGCCGCCACGTGAGGTGGAAAGAGCTGGGAAGTAAGTACAGTACAGCGGCTGGGGAAACACAGGAAGGTCTGGGACACTAAGCTGCCAGCGTGGGGCAAACAGAGGGGCTGCTGAGCGCCCAGAAAAGTCAGAGGGAAGTCCATGAACAAAGCTCCATAACTCTCTGCGGCACTTTGAGGGTACTGCAGAGCAGTGAGAGAGGAAGCAGCAGAAGGATCTAGCAATTATGTTCGGCATGGTCAGGCCAACAGGTATGGGAAACGGTTTGGACAGTGAGATTTTCAGCAAATACACAAAGGGCACATACTGGTGCAAAAAAAAAAAAGGAAACTGCAGTAACCAGAAGGCACAATGATCAGTGAAGAGTTTTTGCAACCTAGCTAGGAAGAGGAGAGGCTCTATTTGCAGAAGGTAGCACCCCATTTACTAAACAGAAAATGAGAAAAGGGTCCTACCTACAAACATGAAAATGACATGGGTATGCCACTTACCTTTGTGAGACACAGAGTAGGCTTTGCTTGAATTTTCGCACCTGAGTGCAAATTCAACCTGAATACATTTTTGGAAGAAATGCCAACAAGGCTTGAATCTTGTATATTACTTCAGGTTCATGTTTAAACATCACATTAAAAATGGTTTACTGGAGTCTAAAATGTCCAAAGATGAGGATAAAGTAAGATAGACATCAGCAGGCACATGGAAACATATTAAAATAGATTAGATGACAAGAGAAACAGATAATTACAATGAATAATCTGCTATACGCAGGGAGTATACTTAATAGTGTACTAGAAAGGCACCCTTTGTACTAAAGAGCTTTAGATTCTAGATGATTTATAAATCTGAGATTTGCTTACAATCTGGCTACCACCTCTGGAGCCGACAGACACAGCAAATGAGTCTCTCTCAAAGTGGTATAAAAAGTTCTCTGTTTCATTGGATTTAAAATGTGCAAATGCAATTATTCAGCTTATTCACTGCTCCCGATGTCCTCTGGTCATCAGAATTTGAGAGAGAGAAAAAAAAAAAGCATTGTATAAACTCTGCTGTTAGGATAACTTACAAATCTATCAGGAATTCTCTCTCCAGTCTAGGTGACCTCCCGGGATACTTCCTATTGCAGCAGATGCTGAGCGCCACACAAAACAACTCCTCACCTCTGTGGCTACGTTCCACCCCGAGAGATCTACAGTAAATTGCTCGTTGCCTGTCAGACCCCATTTATCACTCTCAACCTTCACCCAAGGCAGTGAAAGGAGCACCCCTCTCTGCTCTCCTACACGGTGCCCCACCAGCTCGCAGGTAGCTGTTGCCTTTGAGCTGATGTGGAGCTACGCAGAGGAAACACTCAACTTGCAGATCCTCTCTACGCTCGCAACTCCCACCAGGCACCGAACTGGAAAAAGGGAGAACCAGAAAAAACAAACCGACTCAAACTACATGTTAGCAAACACGACGCATAGCTGTAAAGCCTGGAAAAGAAAATGTCTTCGGGAAATTTATGTTGGGAGGGCTGACCCGACACGAAGTTACGAGGACCCACGGCTGCAGATCACTTTGGAGGTACAGCCAACATCTGACCCGTTTCAGAGGCCATAGCATGGCATGGCACGGCATGGCATCCCCCAGGCCACGGCTGGTGGTACCGCGCAGGGGGAACACGACTCCTGGACATGCGTTTAAATGAAACGTGATGCTGCGGCACGACAGCCTTAACAGGTCCAAAATAAAATGAGTAAGTCCATCAGAAATTGGGAAAAAAATGCAAGAGAATGATTTTAAAAACTAACAATTAGATTAAATCTTAAATTATATCTTCCCTCTTTGGAAAACTACCACCTGTTTTGGGTTTTTTGAACTATCAGTTCTTAACGCCATGTGACCCACTAACGACAAAACTTACTGAAACCACCGAAACAACCCACAAGTGACGAAGATGTCTTCCTCAACCAAACCCGCCGCGCGCGGGTGGCGCCGCCGCGCGCCCCGACCAAGCCCGGGCTCCTCCCGGGTCCCGGCCCCGCGCGACCCCGACACCCTCCGCCCCCGGGACCCCAGGGCGGGGCGGCCCAGGGCCCCCGGCCGGGCGGCGGCCCCCGCCCGGTCCCCCCTGAGCCGGCGGCTGACAGAGACGCGGCCCCGGGCGGCGGCGAGGCGCCGGCCGCAGCGCAGCGCGGCTGCCGCCCCGGCCCGGAGCGGCGGGCGGGGAGCCGGGGAGCGCTTACCTTCGCCGGCGGCGTCTCCGGGGGCTCCGCCGCTCTTCCCGCCGCAGCTCCCGTCAGCCCCGCTCGCGGCCGCTCCTCAGCGCTCCACGGCTCCGGCAATGGCAGCGGGGCACGAGCAGGGAGCGGCGGCGGCGAGCTCGGCGCGGCGGAGCTGGAGCTACCGGGGCCGCCACCGGCCAGGGCTGCGCCGGCGGCTGGGCTGGGCTCGGCTGCGCCCCGCTCGGCTCCCCGCGCCGCACGGAGGGAGCGGCGCCCGCCCCTGTGGGCGCGGGGCGGGCTCGCCTCAGCGCGCCGCTTCCCGCCCGCCGGGCGGGGCGGCGTGAGGGGCGAGCGGCGGCGGGCCGGCCCCGCGGCGGGCGGGAGCTGGGCGGCGGCCGCCGTGAGAGGGACGGCAAGCGCCGGGGTGGGGGGGCGGCGGGGGGACCTGCGGAGCCCTCGGCCCGGCCCTGCTTGGGAGCCCAGGCCCAGCACCGCCCGCCGCGGGAGCCATCAGGGCGCTGCCCCTCGGCCACCGGTGAGGCGCGCCGACAGGCTCCGGGCCGCGCTGGCCGGGCTCGGCCAGCAGCGCTGCGGAAGGCGAGCGTGGAGAGGCGGTCCTGCCGCACGCTGCCCGGGAGGCGAGCGGAGAGCCCGTTCGTCGCGGCGCGCGTGGAGCAGAGCAGGAGAGGGGGCAGCTCGTGGCGCTTTGAGGACTTGCCTTGGGAGACGCGGCCCGAGGCGTGGGGCCGCGAACAGCCCGGCACAGCGGGGCAGGGGCAGCGCCGCTCGCCCGGGAGGCGTGCGCCCCCCTACACGCGTGGGCAGCCACGCCAGCACAGCCCGGCGCGGCTGGCAGGCAGACGAGCAGCCGCTTACCTTAAAGGCACCGCTGCGGAGTGTCTCGTACCGCTGTGCTAGAGCCGCCGGCCGGCCGCGCCGCCCCCAGGCGCCCGCGGTGGGGGAGATGAGCAAAACTCCTTTTATTTAGATGGACTCGTCACGGCAGGAACGTCTGCTTGATCCTAACCGGTGACGCGAGATCCTCAGGTGTTTGAGCTCTTCGTCAAAGGCCGAGTTGCTGGCGGAGCGATGCGAAGAACTTCGTTCATAGTTTAAAAGAGGCAGTTTCTTGCCTTCCCGGTTGAGGAGTAGCGTTTAAAAGGCTTAAAGAACCGGCTCCGACTCCCAAAATCTCAGAATACAAAGATAAAACGTATTCATTATAAAACCTTTCAAATGCTATTTGTGGATGACACACAGACCCTTGATTTTCTCCAGGAATTAGGGACTACAGCCTCTGCAAACTGAACAGAAGGCTGCTGTGTTGTAATTCTTGCTCAAGTATCATCCCATAGCCTCGTATCCCCCAGACCCACCGTGCAGACCATACCAGATCTCGATAAACCAGCCTTTATGCAGTTCGGTGTAAAAGAACAAAACTGAATGCAAGTTTTGTACCACATCATGATAAAGAGGCAAAAAGGTTGTCCGTATAGCTATTCGTTACATTGTGGTAAAACTAGGAGTTAATAACTGCTTGATAGATTTATGTAAAAATACATGGAAGTTGCTTTTTTCGCATACACAAAGTATATAACGAGTTACCAACAAAAGTTCAATTTTTCACTCCTCCTCCCCGCCCCAAATAAGGGCAAATTTGTTTCCATACATGTAATGCAAAAAGTGCAAGACTGCCAATAGTTGTAATTCAAATGATGATTTCGGGTATATACTGTATTTCCTTCATTACTTCATGTTGCAAGCGAGGGTACAGAAGAACGGCAACCTCCAAGAATTCTGTAGTGCCAGAATATTTAAAGCAAATGAAAACCATTTCTCTAGAATCGTTTTGCACCGTTATAACTTATCGCCTCGTCCTTTGCCAATAAAATACTGCTCCCAACATTTACTAGCCTATCAAGTCTGAAGTCCCCAGAAAAAGGAAGATTGGCACCACCGCCTTGGACAACTCTTCCCAGTGCCATGGTTGGATGTGGAACTAAGGATGCCTATGTTGGGTCACAGGAGCTGAATTTTCTTGTTTCACACAAAAGCAAGATACCAGAGGCTGGGGCAACGGGAACTCCAGCAACAGTGGCCAAAGCAGCCCGTGTGGCAGTGTGTGCAGGAGCCCTGCTTGAGATGGAGCTGTCAGCCTCTGCAAGCCTTAACGGGTCCGAAATAAAATGAGTCATTCCAACAGAAATTGGGGAAAAATGCAAGAGAATGATTTAAAAAACCTGGCACTGTAGGTCTGAAAGTGCTGGGGTGGCTTATGGCCCCACACCCTGCCCCACATGGATGGACACACACCGATCTGCATCAGTACACGGGCTCTCCCTGCCCCAAGCCTCACCCCGAGGTAAGGAACACCTTCATTTTCATCAGGTGAAGGATGTGCTTTTGGGAGAGAATAAGGCACGCAGGTCCCAGTTGCCTCCCAAAGTGGCAAGTTAGACCAGCACCAGGTCTAGTCCGACCTTCTGTACTTCTAGGCCATCATTTCACCAGCTTCCTCCTGCTCAGTATTGTGTACTTGACTAAAGCTTATCTCCCAAAGTCACCCAGCCCGGGTCAGAAGTTAGGACAGAGAAGCCACCACTTACTTAGCAGTCTGCTCCTCTGGTTGCTCACTAACGATCATAAAACATGTACTTAACACTCCGATTTGAACTTGTCTGACTTCAGCTTTCAAACAGTGGTTCTTACGCCCTCCCCTGCTAAACCAAAAACTTACAGTATTTTACATGCTAATCAAGCCACTGCTTAATCCACTTTTTGATAAGCCAAGTAGATCAAACACTTCAAATTCATTATACATGGCATTTTCTTCACTTTTCAAACACTTTTACAATTTTTACCTAGGCATCTCAAAAGATGCCAATACCTTTTACAAGATTTGGGCTGCAAAACTATTTGTAGCGTTTTGGGAGCATGCAGGAGCAGTGAGTAAGAAGCAAGCTGATTTTATTTTCCCCCCTTTGTACACTGTCAGAAAGTCGCATGTAAGAAATCTGATCAAGACTCTGGTGTGCAAGAGTGTTAAACTTTGTGAAACTCTACAGTGAGGTCAGGTCCAGCAACCCTTCCCTAGATTCTAGGTTTAATCTCTGTGGATTAGGTTCAGGCATATCCTTGATTGTTGGGTATGGAGTATTTAGGAGAGTTGTCTCTCAACTGTAAGCACTGAACATGTGTAAGTTACGGTGGGACACAAAATTCTCAAATGGCTAAAAGAAACCCTTATCTTACAGACTACAAGGCCAGGAAAATTAAAATCTTGCTTTTCGTCCCCCACAGCCCTCAGGCAGCACATACTACCTTTTAACTCCCTGGCAACAAGAAATATCAGTAACCCTGATTCAGTCAACGATCCACAAACACTGACGAAGTTCCAAAGCCCAGTAATAGACAGCGGTGCTTCACCCTGACGAGAGGAGGACCCGGTCGACTGCTGCATGTCAGCTTGCAGCAGCAGCCTCAGATGATCCTCCTCTATTCACAGCGCTCTGGCTTTCTGACGCGGTATTGGAAACTCAAATACTGATAGCAGAGGCTGATACAGGGAGGATGAAATTAAGAAACTCCTTAGAGCTCATGCTGTGATCGTATCACAGGCTGTGTTATTCTTATCTTCCTCCGCTGAATCTGCCAAGTCAACTTCCAGAAGACGCCCATGGCATTAAGATACTCCACCGATGCTGAGCACGCGTAATCTGCACTAGAACCGACTACCGAAAGCCGCAAAGCTTACTGTTCTTACTGCTGTACTATTAGTTACCAAATAGCATTCATGAGCACAAATTTTTCATTATCAAGAAGCTCCAAACATCCTAAAGGACTTAATACCCGTAAATGTGACTGATATCCTGCCAGCCTTGTGAAAAGGTTGTGACTTACACTGACCAACACGGTGTGATCAATGCCTTTGTCGTTCCCCACAGACACCTATTTACCTCTCAAACACACAGTAGTTGGGCAAATCCTGAAGATTCCCACTTGTGGCACGTCAGGTTATCTGTTCATGGCCAAACCTCCCCACTCCTGTGAGAGTCCACAGAGAAGCTGCCCAAAGGCCACCTCCAGGTATATCCTCTGAAGCTAATATTCACAGCTCAGCACAAATTTAGGCCAAGGCATAGAGATGAAGCAGTTTTACTGGCAGTGATGAACTGGTCTCCTCCTCTCAGTAGGTAGGAGGGAGGCATCTGTTCTCATTCTCCAGAGTCACTTCATGCTTAAACTTTTAACCCTGGGATCCCACTGTCTTCTGTACCGGAATTGGCAGGATAATACACGACGAGGCTTTGAATGCTTTCTGACCGGGGACAGCGGTTTCACAGTAACGGGACCGTGTTCCTCCACTGCTGGACCTTTCACTTCCAAGGTCCCCTTCCAGTCAGTGGACAGACATCTGACGGTAAACGCTCAAGTGCCAGCAAAGTAGAGGCGATGCACAAGTGGCCAGTTCAGGCAGCAGTTCAGCGGTATTTTTGGATGCGTTGTTGACACCGAGCTCTCACTTACCAGCCTGAGTAATGCTTTTCATCGCCTCCACGTGTTGTCTTACCATTTCTGTCCCATTCTGGTGTACGACTTGATTGCAATTATTCATGCCTTCGTCTCAGTTGAAGTTCAGCAATGTCAAGCATCTGGGAAGGAAACTCATGGCACTTCAGAAACCACCTAGTACACGGGACATTGCAGAACACCACCTCAGCAGCACCAGTGACTGTCCTGGACTCTACTCAAGTTCCCTGCAAAACAAAATCAAGCGCAGGGTTCTCACCTTCCTAATACTCCATGCAGCAAACCCACTGTAGCCAAAATGCTGCCCAGTAGCGTGAAGAGTATTGCTGACACCTTCGTTACTACCGGTCGGTGAGGGATGGTACGGCTTTGTGGCCAGAAAGTAGAACTGTCTCAGGATCTAATCTGAGGATATGGAATGAACCAAGAAGTAAATATCATTAATAAAGGTTTCGCCAGTTATTGCTCCATGTGAAGTGTACATTTCTTGGGCTTTGCTTTCTCTGTTATAAAAAAATAGAGCAACGTATATGTAAAAGAGGATGGGGAAAAAGTCCCACTTGCTAAAACAGGACACTATTGCATCCTTTTTTTTTTTCCTGAGGAAACTGAGAGAAAAAAAACCCTGGCAGATGTTAGTCATTTTGCTTAATGCACTCAGATACTTTGGTGATAAATGTGGTAGGAGACCTTGTACAGGATAGAATAAATGGCTTCAGTGAGGTACTGTCAAAACAGTATAAAGAAGGTATGTTTCTTATTAAAACAGAAAGGGACTAAAAGCAAATGTGTTTTGAATGAGGATGGCTGATATTAGCGATACTAAAAATAAGGGGAAGCGAAGGGGAACACAGCCCTTACTCCACTGCCAAAAGATAAAGGAAAATTCTTCTGCCTCTAAGGTGAAATTACTTCCCTCCCCAACCTCTTCTTTGCTGGTTAGCTAGTTGGGGTTGCACCATGAAGGACATCACTGGCAGAAAGGTTTCCCGGTTCCTACGGCCTTCACCGCTCTCCCAACAGGCAGCACAACCCCAGAGCATCCACTGAGAAGACGATTCCCGTTTTGTGGTGTTTTGTGCAATCTTCTGGGTTTGTTCTTGGTTTGTCCCCACCACCGCCTCAAAAATTCCTCTTTTCATAGAGAATCAGGAGGAGATTTCTTGGTACTGCCAACACTGAGCAGAGAAGACAGCCAATACCTCTCCCCACAATCGTCTTCTTCCCTCTATGCCCTCGGTTCATCAAACCCAAATGGCTTTGTCATCTTCTCTCCTCTTCCATAAAGGTCTTGGTACCAGACAAAAGAATTCAGGTGAAAAAACTGGTGGGAGGCTGCAGACTGCTAGGAGATTAATAGCACAGTGTGGAAATAGGGGAAGGAAACAAATACCCTGAATACTGTAAGAGATCAATGAATTAATTCATTGGGCAGAATTAATGAATGTTTGTGCTCCCATCTCTGTCCTTCCACTGCTGCTGAAATAGCCGAAGCAGCTCATATATATCAGAGGAGAATTAAATGGGGTATAAGAGATGCTGTCTGTGCTCCTGTGATCAGGCAATCAAATTTACCCTCCACGTTTAATACCAGAAGTAGAAGAATTGTTGCTTTTTCTTTCAAGAGCCGAGACAAGGCCGACGGGGCAAAGAGGGACAAGGTGCAGGGCAGGCACTCCGTCCCAGCTTAGCTTCCCTGTAGTATTATTAGAAACCTATTTTTGAGAAATGGATGAAACAGTTAGCTGTGCTGTGAGGATGCACTTCCCAACCCTTCAAAAGTTCATTTTGAGGCTGTTCATAAGTCTTTTCACCCTGGCGAATGGATGAGAAGGGTGCTATGGATTCCCAAATCATGCATGTAAACAGCTGAACAGAGCAATCCAGGCAGCCCCACCACCCAACAGGCTGCCTTCCCTAGAAAAGATCAGCTGGCTTTCCGCATGAAAAGGGCAGTAGCTTATTAAACTGCTGAAGCTCATTTTATTAATTTTTAAATCTTCTAAAATGCAATGTAGTCTTTAAATATAGCCTACCTCTGTGCAGCCGTAAAGCAAAGCCAAGGATGGTGTGCAACCACTGGAGTTTCTCATTTATAAACCAGCACCCAGGTGTAGCTTTGCAACGGTCAGGACGGCAGGAGATGGGAAGCTGTGGTGGCACAAAAGGTTTTGTCATCAGTTATCCAGTGAGGATAATTCCATGGATGATTTCTCCTTCTGAAATAAGTTTGAAAACCTGAATATTCTGGTTAAAGACAACTGCATTTCAGTGCAGAAGTAACATTACAGCACTTCTGGGATGCGAGGCTGAGATGGCTGAGTCCCGTTTTTCTCCCTAGACTGGGCTCTAAGGGGGAGGCTGGGCATCAGGGGAATTCTTAGCCCTGGGGCATCACCACAAACATTAGCTGGGAAGCGCTGGATGCCCTGTAAAATATATATAACAGAGCAGAAAAAATACCAGCAGGAAGGTGGATTATTTTGTGCCCTGTTTGGGAAAAGCTGGGTGTTCCCATTGACTCAGAGAGGTGGTGGATGCCCCATCCCTGGGAACATCCCAGGTCAGGCTGGACGGGGCTCTGAGCAACCTGATCTAGTTGAAGATGTCCCTGCCCATGGCAGGGGTGTTGGACTAGATGGCCCTTAAAGTCCCTTCCAATCCAAAGAGTCAATGATTCTGTGATTCAGTTCAAGGTTCAACAGCTCTCATAAGAGGCCCAAAAGGTACCACCTTAACCCCTGCTCCACAGGATGAGGTACTGGTCTTAGCAGGGAGGACAGGACAAGACTGCTTCAGCAAAGTAGTGAGCAGGGAAGAAGCTATGTAAGCTTAGCTAGGGTGCTGTAGCTTCTCCACAGCCTTGGCTGTGTACGCTAATCAGTACAAGCACTTCACTCCTCTTCTCCTCTTCCTCCCCCTCAGCCAGCCAGTATCAGTCGACAAGACTGTCAGAGCTGATTGATTCGACCGAGCCTTTTCTGAACAGCTAAATCCCCGAGAGGGTCAACGTGGAGAGCGGTGGTCAGGGTCACAGCTGACACTTGCGGGGAAACCTGCTGGTGAGTAATTCTCATCCTCACAGCGAGGACTCGCTGGCTGGCAGCCTAAAACCCAAGTGTTGATGCACCCAGCCCAGTTTATAAAACTGTAGGAGGGAGGGCTGGTCTGTTGGCTAGATTTTGATGAATTCTGCGAAAAAAATAGCCACTAACAATATTTTTCAGCTCTTGTCTTGCATAACAGCTAAGGCTGGAAGGTCGTCGTATTTTATGAAGGAACCAGCTAGAGTCCCGTATCATAAACTGATCTGATCACAAGTAATACATGTGACAGATACAAGAAATTAAGTCCTGACGTTAAAGCTAGCATTCTTCATCTGTTGGGAAATGTCTGATTTTGTAAAGTGCCACTTCATTTAATTAAACATCAATATTTTACATGGAATAGGAAAAAAGGTTTATTTTGAAACAAATATTAAAGACTCAATACTACTGTGAAACACAGGTTTGAGATCATTTATCCTTAGCAGATAGTTAAAACCACAAACTTCAATGAAGTTTCAACCCATTCTATCAGTGGGCCTTTCTCTTGCCACACCAGTTGTGGAAATCCCAAGTGATGATCCTCGCACAACCGATCCTCCATAGAGGAAAACGGTGCTTTTGCAAATTATACCTTAAACCTGTTCAACTGTCAAAACCCAGCTGGACACAGTCCTGGCAGCCTGGCCTAGCTGACCCTGCTTTGAGCAGGGCGTCGGACTAGGCGATCTCCAGAGGTCCCTTCCCACCTCCATTATTCCACGACTGCGTTCACGCAGTAGCTCTTCTGGCAGGATACTGGCAGATCACCAACCCAAACTGGATATACGCTCACCCAAATAGTCTATTCTGCGTATCATTTCCTTACAGCTGCTTAGCAGGAATCATTTTAAAGTCATCTAAAACCCAACACCAAAACCCAGCTATTGCATTTTATGAGGTTTATGCCTGTTTTGTTCTGACACGGACCTCGCTACCTCACCGTTCCCCCAGCCAGACTTCCAAGCCTCCGTCCCGAGGTTGTGGCGGCAGCGGGGCTCCGGCTGGGGCAGGTCCAGCGAAGGTAACTGGAGGAAACGCATCCCAGTGACTGCTGGGCAGGTCCATGGTGATGAGACAGGCGTGAGGTCAAGTCAGCCCACGGGCTGGGACCAGGAGGTGAGATGGAGCCACACCAAGTGCTCCTCCAGCACAGCCGGGCGCGAGGCTGAGGGCCCAGGGCTGAGCTTAAACAGAGCCCCCGGGCTGGGGGGGTGGGCGCAGGCTGGCCAGGGCCCTCCGTGCCGCTTCCCACGCGCGCCCGTGCCTCGCAAAGCGAGGTGCCCTCCTTTGCTACCGGGAACGAGCCGCAGCAGGGCCGCCCTCCGCCACGCGCAGGAGGCACGCGCGGCGGTCTCGCCCCGTCCTCCGCGCTGCTGCGCCCAGCGGAACAGGCGCTTCCGCAGGCTTCGGCCTCCTTTCCCCGGCCCCGGTCCGCGAGCCTGAGCCTAGGCAAACGCCTGTGACGCTTTGTCGGGGAGGCCCCCAAGGTGTGTAAGGACAGGTCCCTACCACGTCGCGCTCCTTCCCTTCGGCTCTGGGCATGTTCTGATGGCGGATGGCGCCGAGCTGCCTGCTGAGGGCCGCGGGGGCATTTCTGCGTTGCGGTGGTTTGCCTGAGACAATTCCCCAGCCGGATGGACACGTCCCTTTGCTCCGGCTATTCGCGCTCCCGCGCTTCTCGGCCCTTCTCCAAGTTCTTCGTCTTGACCGATGACGTCATTCCCCCTAGGAATCACGTTTTTTTGGTATTTGAGCCGATCTTCTGCTTTTGCTCTTCCAGGTCACTCTACGTCGCGAAGAGGGCACGGAAGAGCTGTAGCTGTCTGCCGTAAGCCGCGTCCTCCGGCTCGCTCAGTGCTGCACGCCGTCTGCCAGCGCCGCTACTGTCACCCCACGCGCTTCGCGGCGGGCTCCTTCTCTCCTTTCCCCCAGCTCAGCTCCAGCTTGCTCTGCGGGACAAGGTTCTGTTGCCATTGCCTGTGCGCGCACGCACAGAACCACAAATCCAGCGTGCGGGCCAGGTAAGCTACGTAGAATAGAATCATAGACTCACAGAAGGGTTTGGGTGGGAAGGGACCTCTCAAGGTCACCTAGTCCAAACCCCTGCAGTGAGCAGGGACATCTTCAACCAGATCAGGGTGCTCAGAGCCCCGTCCAGCCCAACCTGGGATGTTTCCAGGGATGGGGCATCAACCACCTCCCTGGGCAACCTGGACCAGGGTTTCACCACTCTCGTTGTGAAAAATATCTTCCTTCTATCTAGCCAAAATCTGCCCTCTTTTAGTTTAAACCCATCACCCCAAACATTACATCTCATGCACAAACATCTGAAGTCCTCAATAACCCACAGCCACACAGAAGGGCTGTGTGGACACGCGGTGTCGGCGCAGCAGCGACAGCCGTTGTAGCCCAGCCACCTTCTCCTGGGGGACCGCTCCGTGTCGGCACAGCCAGCAAGCCCGAGCACGTGCTCCCGGTCTATCCGTAACGCTCCGGCTGAAGACGGCGGCTACAGGATCTGTAGGGTTAATTGGGTAAACGCAGAGGGAAGTGATTTTTCTCCATGTAAGGAGGCTCACAAAGTTTAGGTCTTATCTAGCTTTCTTGCTTGCATCTAGGTCTTTCAGTAGATTTAGAAAATCATGTCTTAAAAAGTGCGTCTAATTTAGTCAGGGTACCACTCCGCTAACATAACTGATTTTACAAAACAATTAATTTACTAGGCTCAGCTAATTAACATCAGCTCTCTAAAGACATACCGAAGCGGTAGCCATTTAGAATTTAGATCCTAACGCTGTGATTTTTTGGAGAGTGAAAAAGGATCTCAAATTGGCAAGAAAAGTCCTGCCGTCTTTCACACATTTTGCCTACAAAAAATAGAGCAAATTTTTAAAACAAGAAAACCTTCTATGTTTTAGCCTGACAATAACTGATCCAGCAGAAAGAAGTTAGAAGAAAACAAGATCAAATAACCAATAGCTGTTTAGAGCAATGGATGCCAGCCACGTCTCTGAGCACTTTAACTGCCGGCAAGACAAGATGCAGGTTGTGATCCGAGTGGTGCGCGTTAAACTCAATGCCAGCGATTTGTTTTGCTAAGACACGTGGTGGCAGCGGAAATATTTGCTCTCTGAAGACCTCCTGTATTCTCCCGTAGGTTCAATGGCAGCAGAGCGGAGCGCTGAACGCAGGGCCAGCCGCTCGGCGCCTGCTGGCGACGGGGTGAGCAGGACTGAGGGTTTTCAGCAACAGATGCTGAAGGTCCACGGGCGGCTTCGACAACGTGGGGCAAAATCTCTTCTTCCAAACCCTGGCTACCTGAAACGTCACCAAAGCCGCATTTCTCCTTCCTTCGCTCGCGGCAGCCGGGGTGGGCTGCCAAGAGCTTGTTTCTGGGTGGCATTTGGCCCTTCTCGCCCGCCTCCGACACCAGCCTGGTTTGTGTTTCTGGGTGCTGTCACCACTTAAGGGTTCTTGGCAGCACCCTCAAGGTGTCACAGAGCAGCACTTGCATTGAAATACGTCTTCAGATGTGCTGAACTGGGATCTCTGCAACAGCCAGCGCAGTTTTAACCTTGCTAATGCGGCAGCGTAGGAGCGGCTGCTTCAGCTAGATAGCTCCGAGGGGTTTAGAGAGCGACCTATTAAACCCCCGGATAGGAAATGGATGTTAGTCATCGTAGAGTGGTAAGGACAGGGCTCCTAATTCAATATCTGTTTTCATATCCGACTGGTCAGAAAAAGAGCAGAAGGGACCCACGGTTGTAAGACAAGAAGCAAATAAAATGTTGTCTGTATTTGCAGAGCGCATTTCGAAATCCTGTGGATTGGAAACAGGGAGACACCCCGCAAACAGGCTTCGCGTTAGGTAGAGCTGCAGGAAGAAATCTCTCCGGAGCCACCTTCCCTCCTGCTCCAGCCAGAAGAAATGGCCTGGGCGTGCGGGGCGGTGCGCGGCGCAGAAAGGGGGTCCGGGCCCGAGCCCCCCGCCGGGGCGCTCTCCCGGCCCCACTGCCGAGGAGCGAGTCGGTCCCCGCCGCGGAGCAGCGGCTGCGCAGCCCTTCAGCTGGTGCCTTCGTGACCACGCAGCGGGACGCAGAGGGCTGGCAAGCTGTTCTGGCACAGCAGCACCAGGTCTCTGCAACTCGCTTGTGACATTAGGCAGGCAGAAGACTAAATAATGACTTCACTGCCAGCCTCTTCTGGCCCAGACCTTTAATCATCATTTGCAGTTTCAATTAAGTCTCTGAGCGGTTCTTTCCAGCACAAGTCCCAGCCTGCGCCGCATCTCCTGCCCACCTACGTGTGTCTCCCAGCACTGCCTTGCCAGCTTTGATTTGGGAGAATTAAGAGCGAGCCTGTTCCTTGGCTTCCCCCACCACATCCGTTCTTCCTCACAAAGTGACACAGCTGACAAGCCATTGGTCGCAATATTGAAATGAGTTTCTCCGCTGAGCAGCAGCTTTGTAAAAGTAGCACCCGAAAGTTTTGCGTTTGCTGTCTGTCCTTAATGCTGCGCTCGGGCTTAAAGATGTAAGTGTTAAAATTACTTTAAAAGTAATTTTCAGGGATAGGCAATGAGCTTCATTTGCATTCAGAAAGGACCCATCGAGGGCTATGCAGAGCGGTGCTGCGTGTTGCCGGTGGTAAGAAAGGCAAGACAAGAGAATAATTACAGCTGAAACGCAACAGAGGTGTGCATGGCCATGACCTTTATCGTACACAGGCTCCAAACGGCACAGAGACCTCGCTGTCCAAGGCTTTTCATCAGCATTAAAAGCCCCCCCAGGATCTCCTTTCCTCCGTCTCTCGTCGTCGTTTGTTTTTCCATTCATTCCCTCGCAGCAGGACACTGCATTATTTCATAAGCCATCAAGACCGATTTTCAGATCTCCTAGTGAGAGTTTCTCAGTGCCTTTCCCTGCTTTGCTGATGACAGCTCTTGCATAAGAAGCTCCTGATGGATAGTAATTAATTAGAGCCTCACACAGACAATTCACTTTTCTTTTGTTAAGGATAATTAGTGAACAGAAAGACACCTGCCAAAACCAAGCGGTTTTTCCATCCATGAGGGCGCTGCCTATTTCCAGTTTGGCTCTTCTTGAAAAGAAATTACTTTTGCGGGTCCTTTTGGCCCTCCTGGGGCTGCGTGCCAGCAGCGCAGGGCTCTGTCGTGACAGCCACAATGCAGCCACCGAGTCTCGGTGAGCGGCAGCATCGGGCCACCAGGTCAAGTGCCAAAATCTCAGCGTTTTATTGTCGCACGTCGGAAAAATCTGTATGTGCACCGAGGCCCGTGGCTTCCATTCAAGCCTTGACAAAATTAGCTCCTGGTGCTTTCCCAGCAGAAGGAAGACTGGCAGAATGGGATCCTTCCTCATACAGAAGTTCACACCAGAAACTTGCATTTTAATTACTTTTTCTGCAATAGGGAACGCACGCATTGGAATATCCCCAGCAAAATCACCGCCTGGGTAGCTCCTGGAAGCACGCAGTGCTCACGTCTGTGTTTTTAAATCACCTCCCTCCACCCGCTGGCAGTGCTCGGAACGCAGCCCCGGGCGCCGGGGGACAACTTTGCCCCAGGAGCACACGGCTGGCTCTCGGCCAGCTCGGTGCCCACCAGGTCCTCCTCTGCAGAGCCGCTTTCCAGCCCGTTGGCACCCATCCTGTACTGGGGCTTGTGCTGGGAGGCGATTCCTCCCCAGTGCAGGACTTTGCATTTTTCTTCGTCGAACTTCATGAGGCTCCTGTCGTTTCCGCAGCCCCCAGGTGTGTTAGGCACTCCCCCAGCCCTGCGTGCGCGTTCGGCGGGAGACCAGGTCGTACAACGGGGCTGCTGAGCTCTCGCAGACAGAGAGAAGCGGGATCTCTCCTGCCCTGCGCAGATCCGGGGGCCCTGTAGCTCACTGACGGGCTAAAGGCTCTTGGAGTGTCCTCTGGGGCTGGCAATTTTGTTACACAAAAGTAGTTTTGTGCTATTGTCATAAAACGCTCACCGAGGCGGCACAGCGAGGTTTAACCGGACAGGACAGACCTCACCGGTAGCACCACCAGCAAGTCGGACCCCGTGTCTCAGAGAGATGCAGGGATGCCCGGCGAGGGGTCGGGGGGTCTCCTCTCCCCCCGGCCGGCAGATACCCACCAAGAAGAGAGCCAGCGGGCGGTGGGGCTTGGCCGGGGCAGCGGAGCGGCTGCAGGCACGCAGGGGATGTTTCTTCTCTACTTCGGGACGCCGTCTCCCGACCCCCAGCTCCCTCTGCGCAGACCGGCGTTGCGTACCGTGGCCCGGATCCTCCGCCTCCCCTGCGGTGGGAGGAGAGGGTGGTGTGTGCAGGCTGGGTGGAACCACGTTCCAGCAAGGAGGAATTGAGGAAATCAAGTACAAATCCTGTGCAGAAAGGAGGTACAGAAACAGCCGTTCGAACCCAGCAGCTTGGCCCCAGCTGGTACCCGCAGGTTCATTTCCCCAACTTGCTGGGGGCTGGTAACCTGCCTGAGGCCAGCGACTACCCGCTTCACCAAATTTCACCTGCAGGTCTCCGAAATATAAACTGCAGAAAGGAGGAAGACAGCGCACTCGCCGAGACCGCGCTCGTCACCCCCGTAAATGCATCCTCCACAGCCGCCGTGCTCCGGCCATACCCTGTCACGTTGCCATCTCCCTACGCTTGTCAGCGGGGACAGCTTAGGGCAGTGATCGCGGGAGCTCGCTGCAGTAAAGCTGTAATAAAGCAGGACAATAAAACCAACTTTCTTTGGTTTGTATTATATTGTATAGAATATTATTATTCAAAATATTCAAATAGCTATAAAAACACGCTGCAGAAGTGCATCGTACTGTAGTATTTATTACGGACAACCTTAGAAATCTCCAAAAATTAATACGCCCCCCCCAGCACTCATATTGTTTTGGGGTTTTGTTGCTTTTGTTTTTTAGAGAGACACATGAAAGGAGCGTGTCCCGTCTCCTCCTGCCTCCCCGCCCCCAGCTATCCCCTGGCTACCTGTTCAGAGCAGGCTCCCCCGGAGGTGTGGATTTCCATCCTTTCCCATAGAGGTGTCAGGGAGACGGTGGCTATGAAAGAAATACCTAAAGAGGTAATTTTACCTCTTCTGTGTTTATTTAAAGGCAAAAAAACCCACCAGCCCACAACCAACCAGCTATTTCTTAGGAAAAAACCAACTTGCAGTGTCTCCATAGCTTGCCGCCACTGGTGCCTCGTCCCCTGCAGCACCCTGCTGCAAATCCTGCTTTTATCGCAGGACTTGTCCTTACGTGTCCAGAAGTAAGCGTTCCATTGATCCCCCGCGCGTCCCGGGGCAGAGCGGTGCCACCGGGGCTGGTCACGTCCGGCACGTCCCGGGCTCTGCGGTGCCCGCTGGGACCAGCGGCTCGTGGCGGGCAGAGCCCGCAGGACGGGGCGGCACGGGGCGGGTGAACGCGCGGGGCCAAGAAACGCCCGGGGCCTCGTAAAGTAAAATAACTCGGGGTGGGGACACGGGGGCTCCTTCCCCACGGCGGGGAAGCGCGAAGGGGAAAGGGCAGTTGGGGACAACCCGGCTCCCGCGGGACTCAGTGGCTTTTCAGGGCGCTGGAGGGCTTCGTGTTGCCATTTCTGCACCAGATGGGCCTGAACGGTGCGGCTGCGGGGCGAGGGAGCCGCTCGCAGCGGTGCCTTTGTCAGCTTGCTCAAAATAGCACAGGCACCTTGCAGCGTCTCGTCGCAGAATAGTCCACTCAAAGCAGGGAGGGAAATGCCAAAAACCAGAGCCGACACCGAGCAGGGTACATGCGCTGTGCCCGCCGGGCTTCGGGCAGCGACAAGGGCAAGAAATCTGCTCCTTACGTCAGTTAGTCCGCAAGCGCGGCGAGGGGCGCGTACAACAGAGCCAGACCGTGGAATCATTTAGGTTGGAAAAGACCCAAAAGATCATCCGTCCTAGCCAAAGCGGGGACACCTGCCCCTGGTTCCTCCGCGCGCTGCCCTGCGTCCGGCTGCGCAGCGTGGGACGCCGCAGGACAACAGTGTGTTACGCTTCAAGAGCCAGCAGATAGAAACGTTACGTACTGTACAGCAGCTCTGGCCTCTCTGAGGTCCAGTTCCAGTAAACCGCAAAGTGAAACTCTACAGATTTTCCCAATTTACACAGAACGAAACGCGCGGGTGCTGGAGTTCACCAGCGGGAGAGCCGGGGGGCAGGACTGGCTCCCGCGCCAGGCAACACCTCGTCAACAGAAACATCCACAATAAAGGCTTTATTCACAAAAATAATTACAAAATTGCTCCGACGCTGTTAGAAAGCGGTGTTTCAGGTTACATTCTTGCCAGCGGGAAATAATTACCGTAAATGCTCCAGAAGTGAAAGCCGCATACAGAAAAGAAATTAGTTCACGGTTTATGCAAGGGGAAAAGAAACGCACTTTTTTTTTTTTACTGCAAACTTTCAAACCCAAGGCCGACTGCACAGATCAACGGCTGAAAAACAGACGAACACTTTACACGTGCACAAAACATGAGAACCAGTTTCTTGCTGCTTCAAACATCAATTGCAGGTTTGGTTTTTTTTTAAAGGCATTTAACTGTAGCTGCAAGTGACTGTAAAAGGAATAACGACACATTTGACCAATTTGCTTAGATAAATGCGCTATCCTCCTGAATGCTCTTCAAAATTCACTTGTGAGGACTTAATGTTAAGGCTTACTACGTACTTCAGAAGCCGCACGTGGCCCCCCCTAATTGCTTATCCTGTTTAAATCGAAAAGGCCTTTCCTGGTGGGTATGGAGCCATGGCAAAAACCCCACCTCTCTGCAAAATGACCAACTTTACTGGGAATTAACACTGGATTATTTGTAGCAAGGGCATAGGTGTATCCATGGGGAAGCACTAACCCTTTCGCTAGTAGAAGCAAACAGAAGCCGTGCGGGGTTGCTCCCGCAGCCGAGCCCCGGGTTTATGGTGGCACCGAGCTCTCGGGACACTCCAAAACGCGTTTCTGCAGCGTTTCTCTTCCCTCGCCGTGCCCCAGGCACCAAGCCTGGAGCGGCCTCGGCTGGAGGGGACTGCGGCAGACCAGAGATGAAGATGAAGGTCGCCAGCCAAAAGCCACGTCATCCCAGCAACCCTCTTCCTCTGATGCCGATCGCGGCCTGACCCTGTTCCCTACTGTCTCCCCGCTTCTCGGCAGGGCCTCCCAGGACTCTTGCCACGACGGGGCCAGAGCCCAGGAGAGTTGGGCACGCATGGACCCCTGGCTCCGTTCTGTTTCAGACAGCTGGAGGGTGGGAGGGCTCTGCAGAGGGATCTGGACGGGCTGGATCAATGGTCAACTGTATGAGGTTCAACAAGGCCAAGTGCTGGGTCCTGCACTTTGGCCACAACCACCCCATGCAACGCTACAGGCTTGGGGAGGAGTGGCTGGAGAGCAGCCCGGCGGAAAGGGACCTGGGGGTGCTGGCTGACAGCCGGCTGAACATGAGCCAGCAGTGTGCCCAGGTGGCCAAGAAGGCCAACAGCGTCCTGGCCTGTACCAGCACTGGTGTGGCCAACAGGAGCAGGGCAGGGATCGTGCCCCTGGACTCGGCACTGGTGAGGCCGCACCTTGAATCCTGTGTTCGGTGTTGGGCCCCTCACTACAAGAAGGACGTTGAGGTGCTGGAGCGTGTCCAGAGAAGGGCGACGGAGCTGGGGAGGGGTCTGGAGCACAAGTCTGACGAAGAGCAGCTGAGGGAACTGGGGGTGTTATGATAACTTTGATTTCAAATGTGTTATAATGCATTTAAATTTCACTTTTGTAAGAAACGTGCCTGGAAGAGGGTTGTGCCTGCAGGTGTAATTGCTGTACAGCATTTAGAGCTCCTGTGTACTTAAGGAACGAAGCATCTGCTCTTAAAAGCCAACACTCAAACTCACTACTGGCACAAGCGAAACCCCGTTGCTGCGGGTGGAGCGTGGCCCCAGCACACCGAGGGGGCAGCGAGCCGCAGGAGATGCTGCTCCTGCGCGAAGCACACGCAGCGGCTGCCCCGCGAGAGGAGGAGACGGCTGCAAGCGCAGAATAAAACACCCTTATCTAACATGGCCTAGGAAGTACTCGGCTCTGTTACACAAACAAGCTGAGGGGAAAAAAATAACGGTGAGAAGAGAACGGGGTAACGGAGCCCAGCTTTTCATTTCCTCGCCCAAAGGCAGATGCTGCCGCAGGAGCGGCCGGGGCCGAAACCGTAACCGGAGACCAGGGCAGAGGCAGGCGGCAGCAGACGGTGCATTCAGGACATGCGGGTTTTGGCTTCATATAAGCGCAAAGAAAAGCGAAGAGCGGGACTGAAGGGCCGTTCACTGCGGATGAAAATGCCGGAGCGAGCGCCAGTTGTGGGCGGTATTTACTGAACAAACCCGTACAGCCGTGCCCTGCCCTTCACTATGGGTCGGGCCCCGGGTTTACCTGCACTATTCAGAAACGCGGGGACTGGAGACAGGGTGCGGAGGGCGTTTCAGAAAAGGCACACCTACATTAAGGGATTAAATTTTGCTTGGTTCTACAGTAATTACACTTAAAAGTCTTTTCTTTTTGCTGAAGCAGAAGAGATCAGCTCATATTTGCGGCTTTTCTTACATTCACAGCAGGGATTTCTCTAAATGCCCGGTGTGTTTTCCGCAGGACCACCACTTGCTCTGGCCATTGGGAAAAAACCATGACTGGGATGGCAGAGAGGCTCTCCAGGAGGACAGGCTGGGCTCCCAAAGGTGGCAATATCAGCATATCTACCAACTTCCATCGAGGGAAGACGTTCTGCACTTCTTTTTTTTAAGATAGCAGCCCTCGAGCACAGCTGCAGGCACCACAGCAAGCCCAGGCTGCAAACGCGCTCCTGCCATCGGCTCCGAGGCACGTCGGCGTCCTGCGTGACGGGGCAGGGAAGGTCAGCTCCCACGTTGTCCCATGTTCCCGGGACAGCCTCCACTGGTGCGCTCAGCTGATCGTTCCCACGGTTAAGGGTACTCCTGTCCTTACAGAGCTACTGGATGAGGATGTCGTATGATAAAATCAATGTCTGCTTTTCTTTTCTTGAGAAAGACGATCTTCAAACGCAACTAAATGATTTTTCTGGACACAGTAATTAAAGAAATCCGAACCTCCTGATGAGCCACGCATGTATTATGCCGGTCTACAGGGGATCGCCCTACCCCCTCTGCTTCCCAAGAGCAAGGCGTTTCGGCAGATGTGTGTGCTGCAGGGCACGGGGAGGGGAGTCCCTCCTCCGAACAGAAGGTGATACGGTTCTACTACGGCAGCTGCCACAAAACTGCATTTCAGTAGCTCATATCACCTCTGCATCCCAGGTTACCAAGAGGAGAAGTGCAGGAATCTAGGTCTTCCACCCCAAATTCACCTGCACCACATGAGGGATCCCTGTGGCACCAGCTGGGGCATCAGACCTCCACCAGCCTCCCCACATCTTCAAACTTGTGTCCAGGGGATGTTGGATCTGGTGGACAAACCATCAGGAAGGGCAGAATCCAACAGCCGAGTCCGTTCCCAGGGCGTTCTTCGCACCCTGGAGGTTGTGCCGCGTCACGTTCACGGCCTGGCAGGAGTGAATTTCTTTTTTCAGATGAATTCTAAGCTTAGCATTCACCTGGGTGCTAATCACGGGGTAAACCCTAGAACTCTGCAGGAACCTTTTCAAGACCTCAGGTTTGTCCCTGCAGCCTTCAATCACATTTTCGAGTGACAAGGACTTTTGGATACTTACACAAAACATGTTTTAATTCCCCCCGCTGCACACAGTATTTCTGAAACAAGTACATTAGACTGGTGTCATATTCAACATCCAGAAACAGAGACACCCAGCAAGAGCCAGGTTAGCAGCGTGTTTGAGAAGCAGCAGTGGGGCTTTTCTGTAAAGCTTGTGTTAAACTCAAAGTGCAGATAAATACTTGCTTTGGTCCTTTTTGCTCCATAGGATTTCTTATCACTTATGTATTAAAGTGTTTCCACATCTCTCCTACTATTTATTATTGTTGCTGGGGTTTGCCCTTTTGTTTTTCATTGCCTACATACGTTTTACATAAATTTAGCTTTGGAATACACGATATAGTAATTCTTAGCTCCTCAAAGTAGTTCTTTGAAAAGGCATGTATACAAAAATATTTACTATGAAGTAGAAAAAATATCTTTGGCTTGCAAGTAAGTGTGGTTTTCTTTACCTGCTTATCCCAGAAAAATACAGCTGAGATGCAAGATCTAATTCTCTTCCCACCTGAAGCTTTTCAGCTGAGCAGAGCAGGGCTCATGAAGGCAAACCAACTTCTCCAAGTCCACAGAGCCAGGCTAGCTCACCAAAGATCAAAAATACAGGACCCTCGGATCAAACGACCGCCTTTTCTACTCTGGGCTCTTAGGAAAGGGGTTTGGAAGAGACGTTAGTTTTACGGCAGTACCATTTGTACTAGAATCTCATGTTCAACAACAAAAATGTTGACATTTTACTTCCAAGTACATCATTTTACCCAGGTAACACCCCACAATTAACGTAGCCACAAGAATTTTGATTCTCTTTCCCTTCTTGCAGTACCGTAAGTCTTCAGCTACTGGAACCGTTACTTCTTCAGGGAGTGTTCTATACACCGATGCACTGTTCAGCACACGTCTCTGACCTTACAGTTTCTTTTACAGCTCTTTGATGCTACTGATGAATATTTTCAATTTACTTTAAGAGAGACAACATAACAGTAGCCACAAATTTGCCATCATCAGTCAGAGCCTCCCTTTTGACAGCTGAAATAGAGCGTTCCGACTGCTTCTTCACGTGGGCCATCTGAATATTCACAGGCTCAGCTTAATACGGATGTCAGCTAAGCAACAAATACATCAGGATTTTGGAGAAAAAGGCCTCACCAATGTATTTGGTATTTGTACAGTATATCCACTTACCACCAGTTCAAGTGGACACCGACGTACCACAACCTGGCAGTCTTTCTGAGCATCCAGTGGCTGCACCGCATCCCGGTCGACTCAGTCTGTAGCACTCGGCATCACAGATTGTTCCCAGCGAAATGACACAATCGAGCTTTTCCCCTCCCAAACACCACACACGAATATATTTCAATCTACCGACTAGGTCACTCCTTTCTGTCTTGCCCCTGGGGTCCCCCAAGCAAACCCTAAAAGAAGAACAAGCTCTTGCAACAGTTTGCTGACGTGTTTGAAGAGAAGAGATACTTCACGCCTAAACAGAGAGAAGCAACGTGTGTGTGGGTCAGTACCGCCGACAGACTGCGCTAACCCCCGCAAACACGGTCCTGTTTGACAACAGCAAATTGAAAGCAGCCCGCCGCTACACAACCGGGCACAACCCACAAGACTGTAAAGGGCCACGTCGTAAATGCATGAAGAAGGAGCTGTGTTCATTTGGCGCACGTTGCTCGAATCCTTCCCAGCCCTCGAGGAGCGTCTGGGCATCTCCACACCAAGGCCTGCAAAAGCCCCAACTCCTCTACCTCCCCCCGGCTGGAGGAAGAGTCGCTTGTCATCACTGACGACACATGGAAGGTACTGCTGTGCTCTGGCTGCGGATGAGCAATGTGGTGGCTGGGTATGTTCATGGCAACATCTGTTGAAGATGTTGAAGATCTGTTGATCTGCTGAAGGCTCACATTTGAACATTAGGTCAAGAAATGGAATTTCTTCCCACTAAAATCCTGGCACTCAAATATAGAACCAGTTACCCAGCTTCGAAACAGGAGAGCTCCCGAAAGAAGTCAGGAGAAGGAAAAGCAGGGGAGCATATCAATACCTAAAAAACCATTACAAATATCAAATTATGGTGTGACGACTTAAGAGTTTTTCTCTGTGGTCTCTTGCACCCTGGCTGCAGTCATTTGGAACTGCGGCATGTATGGCACAATGGCTTTATACTTAAGGCTACTTTGGATAAATGAATTTAAATTAGGAGGCATATGCTGAAGAAACCCTCCATCCTTGAGTAGATCGGTTGTATGGAACTGACACACCACCCCAGAACTTTCTGTTAAAAAAATGTCATTTTCCCTCTTTTCCAATGATGTTACCCCTAAGTAATACAGGCTCCGCTCAGGACTGTCGCCATCTGTGAAAGCGTCATCCTGATCCGAAGGCTCTGAAAATCCCTCTGAAGAAATAAGGGAAAGGGAAAGAGTCTTGCTGGGCTGCCTGCCGGGCGGATCAGGTAATACGAGGAACACCCCATTGCCCACCTCCCAAGAGCTACTTGAGAAGGCGCTGGTAACTAAGGTCTCTTCAGCTAAGAAGCACCGATCAAAACAACTTCTCGGATTCATTTTCTGTTCGTAAAGCCCACTTGATCTGGAGTTACTGATGATAGAAGCATATTTAATATCGGACTGCCCTGTAATTTCTCCACTGATTGGGTCATCATGGGAGCTCTCAGAGAAGCTGCTACTATTGAAATGGCTGCTAGAGCAAGCAGAGTCATGTTCAGAGTCTTGAATTTTTGTAAACATTGAATCAATTACTAAAAAATCTTGCGTGTCTTCTTTTTTCAGCACTTTAGTAACACTGATGTCTTCCAGCACTATTTCTGGTTCCAGAAGAAGAGGCTCAAATGACATTGCTTCAGGGTGCTTGATAAAAAGATGCTCAAAAGTTTCAGGCTAGAAGAAAAGATATATTTTAATGCTCATCTATTATTAAATAGCTTTATTTCAGTATGAAGCTACTGGTTTTAAGACTCGCAGACAAAACCCCCATAGTTTTAGTAAGAGTTGGAAATCCTCTAAAACACATTTTCTCTTTTCTTTATGTCTATGTGTAGGTGAAGATTGAGAGACGAGACCAAAAAAGTGAGAACCTGATTGTGTGTCAAGTGCTGCAAAGCAAGCGTTCTGTGCAGTGCTCAGTACTCCAGCCAAGGCAGCGTATCATTTAAGCTGAAAGAGAAGCAGCTGAATGGTCCCACTCACCTCAACATGAATAAACATGCACGTATTGTTAAAAACACACGCAAGTGCTTTGCAAGACAAAGGTCTTATCCCCTCAGGTGTCCTCGGCTTTTTATTTCAATTCTATAAACTACAGACTTAATCATTTACATGTCAACTAAAGTAACTTTCCCTGCTAGGATTATATGATTTAGGGTCAAATTCAGCCTTTCCGTAGTATTTTTAGAGCACTCAATAGCAGCTGTATGTTTGAACTGCATGAAGAGAAACACGTATTTATTTTGGAGAAATGTATACTTTACTACTACCTAATATATTCGCACATAAAACATACAGCAAAACTGGAACTCCTCGCTACAAAGGAAAATTCACTTGAAAAACATGTATTTCCTAATGGATTCAAGACAAAACAAATAGATAAAACCAGATTTTGTGTATATTAGCAAACCGTATTTTACAACAGGAAAGCTGCCAGAACAACTAGGAGCACGTCAAAATACTTAGGCTAGTGTACAATTTTCAAAAAGCATATACTAACTTGCCTATCTTGGGCTACTACTTTAGTCTAGACTAGTTGTCAGTAATGCCTATGCCGTCACGTGGCAAAGCTGGCAAGCCGGTTTCTAACTGCTTCGGTACTTGCCTCACACAAGTCCATCACCTCCCCACACTGAAGCCGACCTGCACTCTGCAATCTCTCCTAGTCTTCAAAATAACGCCAATAACCGCATATAAAATGAACCAGCTCTTGAAATGAGCTCTAGGCTGCTACCATCCTGTATGCATCAAGCCATAACCATCGTATCTTAACTGCCCGAGGAAAGCTATCCTCCCTCCGGCAGGTTTGCTCCGAGGTGGCGCAGGAACACGGGCACTGCTGTGCCAAAGCAGACCAACGCTCCCTTCAGGGTTACATTGCCCACGGTGGCATTTGTAAAACGAGAGGCAACGTATTATCGGGAAGCTTCTGGACAACCAAAAAACCATGTTTTCTCCCGACAGACCTGCCCTCCTACAACCGGCAGCTGGGTTATCCTGAACAGAGGTGGTTTATATTCCTTCCAAAATCTGCTTGCTCCCTCACTCCAGCCCCCAGTATCTGCTCTTATAAATGCATATGGGTACCACGGAAAACACAGAGATAATATTGCCTTCAAAGATGAAATACATCACATTCAAAGACAGGTATGTCGTTTGGCAAAGGCCACTATCTGTCAACTCAGACACATCACTTATTAAAACATGTCAGACATTTAATCAAATACAATGCATAGTCCAACGTCCTGAGAAAACGTGAAACTACAGCACACCAGCGGCTACAGAGTAGGCTGCGTGAAGTGCTGTATTTCCACAGTGTGTCTGCTGTAACCTGGGCACAAACTGCGTTAACCAAAGAAAGTATTTCCACAAAACTCAGGAGAAAAGTCATAGTCTCAGGTCAACAATTCCCAAACTCTGCTGACCAATTAAACAAGATCCAGACGAACAAGGAATTTCAAGCATTGCTGTATTTTGCTGTCCTGTTCTGCCTAGGTTTTAAGTTCTATTTGTCTCATAAGCAACAGAGTCCCTCTGAGCTGTAAGCCAGTCACCGTGTCTGAGACAGGTTAAAAGTCAAAATGACTTTGCACTCTAGCTGCTGAACACAGATATATCAAAATATGCTATTGGCCTAATTCTGCCACGACCAGATTTGGAGTTTCACATATATTTGACTTTACACATTGCAGATCAGCCCGTGGACGTAGCAGGGTAATTTAGATATGTGTAAGTCTTTGCAAGACTGACATTAATTCCCCTGTAAAATATCTGTAGTTGTGTTTTAAGTAATTTCTCCAACATTAGGTCCTAAAGCTTTTCTGTTTTTATTTAATGTTTTATTGAGCAAATAAGAGGAATTTGTATGATTTTGGCATTATGCATACATGTAAAGGCTTGCAAGACAGAATCTAGATGCAAGACGTGCCTGTTTTACATTACGATTTTTACCTCTTGCTGCTGTGAGCAATACAACCGGGGAAAAAATAATATTCTGTAAATGCGGTTCCGGAGTACCAAACACCAAACGTGCTATATTGAATCTAAAAAGTACTGATCAGATGTTAACTCAAGGATTTAATATTGATATGGACCAGGACAAGACAGGAGTTCTACATCAACTGCCTTCAGAAAGACATCAGAACTTTCTGGTAGTGGTATATATGCTATTTATGTAATCAATGCTTATTACAGCCAAGGAAAAATACCATACAAGTACTGTACACTGCTTTTTCTACTGGAAACGCCACGCACACGCACAAAGGCAGGATTTGGCCCTAAACACATGGTTTCAAAGAATGTGTTCTGGCCTTGGACACTCATGAGGTGAGTGAGAGATGATCATGCTAATCTGAGGACAGGCACTGTGCTTCAGTGCAATTAACATTAAGCAACATTTTCCAGTGAGATTAGTACAACGTACCGGAAAGGCATGCTTTCTACTGCATAACAAGCTGTCAAAAACCATGTCAAACTTCCAATTTCTTTCATACTTGCATGCATTATTTCTTTGCCATTAATTATGAAACAAGGCACATGAATACGGAGCAGTAGCACCGGGGTGTCAGCTTTACCCTCCTCCCCCAGTTAAAACTTCAGCAACTTTAATTCACTTATTTCGGCTCCACCAGTCGGCGAGGAGAATCATTTCCAACATGCTAAATCCAACATGCAAACTTCATGCACTTCTGCAGCGGGGGAGAGGGAGGATTGTCACGAGCTCCTTTTGCTATAGGTGAAAAGATTAAATAGGCAAATACAGGTGCACCGGTGGCACTCACACTCCTGCAATTAGCAGCTATTCAAAGAGCCGAGCCCTTCCCAGGATGCAGCCAGGGAAGCAGACATGTCAGACTGGTCTGGGATTTAACAACCTGCCCAGGTAAAACACACTTAGCTCTCTAGACAAAGCCAGAGGCGCGGGCTCTGCTCACGCCAGCCAGTGGGACTGCTGCCACGAGCCTGGAGAACACCCGCTCTTCGCTCCATCCGGCCACAACTGCATCCTCCCCCAGCAGAAGGATTTCCAGGAGTTTCATTTAACGTTAAAACATACAGCATGGTGCATCAGAGAAGTAAGTACTTTAGCACATCAAAAAGCCACAAAATATATAAGTAAAAAAATAAGCAGAAACTGCCCTAGCACCACCGAAATCAGATTTTCCTTGAGGATTTCTGGCTTGTTTTTTCAAACACAGATCTAATGTTAGAGATTTTTCAGGCATCTGCAGTGATGATGCTGCATGCTTGAACAATAGCAAGCCATATAAATAACACGCACATTGGTATTTTCAGGAAAAAGCAAGCAAGCAAACAAAAAAGCGAGGCACACCACACACCCAGTTTCCGCATTCTTTGAGTTGCTGCTGCACCCAGAAAGTTCAAAAGACCATAACGGGACAACCAAGTACTTGTGCAAATAAGAGATTTGATCACTTTGATGTGCCTGGAGTCAGTGGAAACTCCCAAGCCAGCTCTCAATTAGAACAAATACTCAACTAAAAAAAAACCCAACACTTTCAAGTGAAACCAATAACTGGGAAGATCTCGCACTTAAGCTGGATAAATCCCAAACTAGTCTGATGCCTTTGCTTCCATAGCTGCGTCCTGGGAAGAGCTGGGCTCTTTCAACTCCTTCCGAAAGCCAAGGCTTGAAAGCATTCAGCCCTGTGCCCGTCACCGCCTCAGTCAGTCGGGCAGTAAACAAAAGTTAAAGACACCAAACCTAAAGTAAGTGCTTCTGCCTGTGCAAGCGACAAACCATGTTTTGGTCTGTAATATGGCCCTTGCTCCTAATTTTTGCGAGGACATTTTGTATTTTTGACAGAGCTACTTCCAGGATTCATTATGTTTAAACAAATCAGCATTGTATTGTATCTGTGCTTTCTGTCTTCTGAATATAGATAGAAAAATCTTCTAACAATTCTGTATAGGAAGCCTGGGAGCTGGCCCAATGATTCAGCAGGCAGTGACCATGATTAGACTTCAAAGAATGTCCATTCTCTGTTTAAATGAAATTAAATAAAATAAAATAAAAGATGAGAAAATAAATCTTCACTGGGAACACAAATTAAATACTTGAAAAATCTGCTGCCATTAGATGCTCCTTCTTTTAGAAATAACAGGACTGAATTTCGATTATTGTCTCAATGATTACACACTCTCAAACTCTGAGACCATCAGAAACTTTGCTGCTGTGCACTGGCTAAGTCCATGCAAAGGCTCTTTTTTGTCACAGCTCCCGATTCACATGCCGAACAGAGCAGCAGTTTACCCCAGCAAAGAATTTGGCCTTGGATACACACACGTGGCACTCCCTGAGGCGCACAAGCATTATACCTATGGGACTCTACAACTGATTTACTAATTGTCCTGAAATTTAAACACCCTCTACATTCAAAAGAGGTGCTGGTCTCTGGTCCTGGCCTATTTCTAGATACTAGATTTCTACAGCTGAGAGAACGGCTGTATTGATAACTTCAGAGGCTCCAAGTTGCTTCGTTCAGCAATTCAGGTAGGGTCTAGTCTAACCAATAGGTTAAAGTATTCAGTACTGAGCGATCGGGCCCATGAGGCAGGGGAAGAAGCATCACCAGGGAAATACACACCTTCTGAAAATTAACTTCTTGTGCCCAGGAGCAATTCTTGGGGTTTGGAACATCTTCCCAAAACAGTTTCTTCATTCTGAAATAATAGGTAAATTCTGAGTTGGTACTGTTCTCACATATTCTGTACTGCTGTCATTCACCTTTGCTATGTCAGAAAAGGAATCTGTGCAATTTTATTTATCCAGGACACTATGATAATGAAACAATCATTTTAGATATTACAGATGGCCAAAATTTAATAGAAAAAATACAGAAATAAAGACATGACATACCAGGTGGCAGTTTTGCAAAATATAAAAGGTACAGGCAGTCTTTGCCGAATACGACCCCAATCCACCTTCCACTAAACTCAGAAGGATTTTTTCAATTGGCTCTTACTTCAGACCTTAGTTTGTGATGGCAATTAAACATGGCACTCAAGAGTGCTTTACAAATTCAAAGCACACGATGCTCATTAACTTGCCCACCCATCACTCTGCAAAAGGAGTACGTGGTACAGGCTGAAGGGAGACTTCCCAGCGAAAACAAACATCATCTTACTGCAAGGACACCAGGCCCGAAAGGGCAACGGTCTGACTTGTACAACCTAACAAGCCTGTGCACGCAAGACACACTAATTCTTGGTGCTGTATTCCACAGAGTACATTGCCTTTCAGTGCAGTACATCAGTCACACGACAAAAGTAATTCCTAGCTTTCCCCAGAAAGACCCTGCCCACCAGTCCAGCAGACAGGCATTATCTAAGCTGCATCAACTCCTGCTAAATGCCTTTTGGGACTTTAGTATGACAACAACTTACCTTTGGTGCGAAACCAGCAATGCTCCAAGCAGCAAAACTGAGGTTGAAATAACTATTGGCAGAACCACAGAGAGGCTGGCATTATTCTCATTTTCGTATCCACCTGGAAATAAATGGAATTCAGATAATAATGCAGTAAAATAATTTGTCTGAGAACAAATAGTTTGCAACAGGGAAATAAATAGTAGTAACAACAGCTTAAACACATAAAAACCCTGATAAGCAGTTTTATTGCACATCAACAAACCTTTAGCGTAAGAACAAATAGACAAAAAAGAAGGAATTCTTTTAAATGCTGAAGTGACTCCTCCATCCCTCTGGGAGGTGCCCACTGCTCCCTTGCTATTAAGAAATGAAATCAGAGCATACGATATAAGGGAATAGTCCACAACTGGAGAATGAAGAATCACAGGGGTCTGGGATCTCAGCCATTAAGCCAGCTGGATGGGAATTCACGTCCCTCACTCAACTAATCCCACAAAGTTTTCACATTAAAGCAACTGAAATCTGTATCACTGTTCATAGTTATATTACAATTACTTAATTACTGACTTTTTTTTTTTTCAGATATGATACAGACTTCTCCTGCATTTAAATTTCACTTTTACAAGCTCCTATTTCATAAACAACATACAGAAAGATCCTATAAGTCACCTTTGGTAAATTGATTGGTTGCTCTGGATTTGCCAACTCCTCCAGCAAACACAGGGTATACGCTGAACTGGTACTTCTCAATCAGAATAAAGTGATCTGGAAAAAGGGAATCAGCCTTTTGAATCAAAACTATTATCCTGCTTTTAAACAATTACCTCCACAGAGGCTCTGGTCACATACCAGAGTTCAGGTCAGTCCAGAGAGGGGAATAATGAAAGGCATCTTTTATAACTATCAGAAGATGAAAACTATTAATCTATACTGGATAACCTAGCATTATTCTGTCATGGAATGAACACCTTTATGGAGCTATTGTAAAAATTTTGAAGATTAAAGTCAAAATGCAAATGGAACACACATATTAACTTAAGATAATTAGCTGGTGTACTCTGTATTCCAGAACTAGTTTTATTGTACTGCCAATAAATGAACACACTCCTGAGCTTCATTCTCTGTTAACCTGACTATTAATGCAACAGTCAGTCCTCTAATGATAATCATGAACTGCTCTACTGGTCCTTACCATAAAAGCCATCAGAAACAGGAGCTGGGGGGGAAGGAATCCAAGAGCTCAGTAACGCTACATTTTTCTGTTCCATAACAATTAACATAATACATTGTATTTTCAAGTGCACACTCACCATAAATATAATATTTACTAATATTTGGAGGAACTCGCACCCATTTCATCTCCTCTTCTTTGTTAAGGTTCTTCCATTCAATAATAAAGGATGTTATCACATATATTTGAGGTGAAAGCGTCCAAATCAAAATCACGCAGGTGCTGTTCACTGGATAAGCGCTAAGCGACTGCACAATGTTCACTGGCAGAACAAGGAGAAAACAGCCGTGAATTATGAGCTCAGACAGAGGTGAGATGAGAGCTGGGCTACCAGGAGAGGTGTACACTATAAACTACATGCAGACAAACTACTACTATGGTTTCAGCACTTTATCATTTACTTGTTGAATTCTTATCTTCTGTATAATAAAGCCTGGTCTTTAGTTCACATAAGCAAACATTTATCTTCAAGCCACCACAGCTTGGTTTACACCAACTATTCCAAACAATAGATCAAGTTTCTTACCAGACATCAAAAAAAAAAAATCTTGATTCTCATGTGCACCTCCTTAATTATCACTCCTTAGTCAAAAAATTATCAACAACTGAACTGTCAATGTTTAGCTAATAGAGCACACATTGAGAGCCTGGAAGCTAAACCCTATGTAATACATCAAGGTCACAATCCAGGTGGACAAATGCTTCCCATTATAGCTGCTACCAACCACAGGGTTTCCAGAATATGCTTACACACGACATCAGAAAGAATTTTATCCATAAAAATGCTTGTAAAATTTCATTACAGCAGTACGGTTCTACAAATAGACTGCAGTAATGTTTCCCGCAGCATATATTTGCACATGAATGTTACACAACTGAAGTATTCAAAAGCAATAGCCTTTATTTTATTAATAAAGCAGAGTGCAGCCGAACCAATGAAGAGACTGCTTAGGAAGTAAAGCCAAACCTCTGAAAACTATGTACTCTGGCAGCCCTTCAGGTGAGCAGCCAGAGAAACAAGACCATATTTCATCTTGGAAACAACAAAACATTCCCTAGCAGGAATGTTGGCTGTTCCGAAAACAAAGTAGATGAAAGATCAGTTCTACAGTAAGATTTTACTTTTCTTTGATTAATTACTTTATATTCTTTTAGTGGAGGGAAGACAGCCCAGTGAAAGACAACTCTTTTCCCAACCCAAAGGTGATTAAGACTTTCATGCGATGGAAATTTCATTTTTCAAATAGCTCTGTTGGCAAGACATAGAATCTGTTTCCCATATACAGCTGAACGTCTCATCATAAACTTTTTTTTATTCTATCAAAGGGAATTTTATTACAAAGAAAGCTCTGTCCAAAAGCATTTCCCACATCTCAAAATGGTTACAAATTGGTGTTCTTACCTGTGCTCATTTGCTGTGATAGAGTTAAATTAAAATTAACTGAAGAAACTCCAACTGAATTCATGGCTAAAACTGTAATGGTATGTGTGCGTTCAGTCCATGGAAATGAGAAGGTAGTGCCGTTATCAACATATTCTGACCACGTGGCGTTTCCTGATGTCTGATGCTTTATAATGTATCGGCTCACGCTGCACAATGACTGACTCTTCATCAGTGGCTGCAGCGAACATTGGCATTAATTAATTTCCCATCTTTGATTTCAAAAGCAAATGTTGTTTGGGCAGAAGGCACTGTTCCAATTTTAAGAAAACATGACCCAATTCTACACTCTATACACTGGCTAATGTCCTTTTAGCAAAGGCACCGTAGTCCATTTAAAGACTTGATTTCTTCCGTCACTCTCTCTCTGAGTGTGCACACACTTACCTGCTACCTTTCCGGTGAAGGGAGGGCAAGTTGGGGGGACAAGGAAATACAAACTTTCAGACTCCTATAGTAACTCACTGTTTTACGTTAGTATTTTTCCGGATTGAAAAACTGGAACAGATGACTGTTTGCATATTAAACATGGACAAAAAGGAGTGGCAGTCACTGATGTACTTTTTTTTTTTTTAATCCGTCCTGCATTAACCTTTTAACATGGCTTTGCCCTGTTTACATGCAGTTGCAGTGGCGTTTACACAGGCAGCTGTCTAGGAGTCAGTGGCACATTCTGCTCAGAGATCTTGGTCAGCAGAACTTGGCAGCTGAAGACTGCATCCCTCATTATAACTTACAGTCTTTGATTCCGTGTTATTCTTTTTCCTGAGTATTAGAACACATTGCGTTTTACATCTCTGTTTCATAGCATTTGTACAACCAACACTGAAAGCATAAGCTGACAGGAACACGTCATACAGCTCTGACACTTCAGCTGCATTAGTACAACTCAAAAGCAGGTCTGGTCTCTGCACAAAGGCAAGAAGCTTGCAGCCTGCCCAGAGATCCCAACCCTGATGTGGCCGGACTTGATGATCTTAGAGGTCTTTTCCAACCTTAAACGGTTCTATGGTCTGAGGGTTCTCCTAAAGTAGCGAGGACTATAAGGAATAACGGGATGTTCCACACGGCTGCGATGCAGCCCCATACGCAGTTCAATGTGGCCACGGTGCACGCAAGTGGACCTGCGCAAGAATCATTTGACCGCAACCTCAGATGGGTCCACTGTACAAAAATCAGCTCACTTCAGAAGGGTGGGCTCTGAGCTTCCTAAGTCTGGCAGCGTGCCTGTTGCCAGTGTACGTCTGTGCTGAGCCTCACCTACCTCTCAACCATCCAGAGCAATCACACTGCACTAGGAAAGTTTTTGTCCTACTACATTACTATAAACTCGGTAACAATTAGGGTACAAAATCAGGATGAGGCGTGTCAGCTAGCTGCAAGATTACAGGGAATAAAAACAGAAACGGGTGAGGAGGGGAAAGTAACAGCAACAGAAGGGAGTAAAGCACAAGACAGGCTGACTGAGCAAAGATGACAGAACCGTCTCACCTTGTATCACAGTATTACAATTAACATTCACCAGCAACCTCTACTTGCCTCTAGTATTAGCCAAGCAAGAGGCAGTGACACAAAAGAAGTCATATCCCAAGTGCCTTGCATATGAAGTCCCATAAACAGCGACTGCCCAAGTTTGCCTCCCAGAGCAGTATGTGCTTATTATACTCCCTTTTTTGGCAATTCTACCAATGGTCTTGGGATCAAAGTGAAAGACCAAAATGTAATTGTTCTCACCTTCCACAGGAGCGTAACGTTCTTCTGCCTTCTTGCCGGATCTTCAGTAATAATTCTCCAAAATTCAGGGCCTTGTAAGGGAGCTGCAAGATGACATGGTTTTGAAAGAACAGTGTCACACCTCAGTCTGAAGCTGGACAGACCATCCAAGCACACTGTGAAAGCACACGTACCTTTGATATCTTTTACAGGCGCGTAGGCTGATCTGCTCCAGTTGCTCCAGTAACCTGATCCATCCAGTTCTCTGCACCGGACCTGAACAACATACTCAACACAAAGCTTCTGAACTTTTATCACAGCTGATCCCGGTACATTTGAAACTTCATAAAGCTGTAAGAGAAGTCAAAATATTCAGATGAATTAAAAAAAGCTGTTTAGGCATCTGTTAGAGTCAAAATTCCTGAAAATTAATCCAATGAGAAAGTGGTCTAATCAGTAATATTCCTTTGCTAGATAGTGCAAATGCTTATAACCATTGATTCATTGCATGCCACAAGTTCCACAGAAACCAGCCTAACACTCTAAAGGACAACACTGCAACAATTCATGCTTCAATCTAGATTAAAAAAGACAGTACCTCCCAAGTAATTGCTTCTCTGTTCACAGCATACCGAATCTGAAATTTAAGATCATTGTTTGTAAATACTGGGTTTGTCCAGCTCACATTCAGCAGTCCAACATTCCTGGTAATTTCTGCTTTAACACTGGAGGGAGGAAGCAGCTTCACTAGAAAATTGAAAGAAAAGAAATTACTATAAAGTCTGCACTGACATTTCTTATTAAATCAAATCATCATGGTTTACTTTCTTCTGTCCTGAGGGTGGCAGGTAACACATTGTGGCCTCTGCTACTCCAAGTAAAGCTGGACTATAATGCAAACACATAACAACCCGGGCTGGCTGGCCCATTCATTCCAATTTTGACCCAAACTAAAATCACCAAAGAAAATCTTGAGTTGAAATATCAAAATCAAAGTTTCTTAGAGAATAAACATTTTATTTAGGGGGCGGGGGGGGGCGGAAATCCATGGGCAAGTTTCAGTACATTTCATTTTTCATTTCAGTCCCAGTTGACTGGAAGTTAGCAAATGTGACACCCGTCTACAAGAACGGCTGGAAAGAGGATCCAGAGAAATACAGGCCTGTCAGTCTGACCTTGGTGCTGGGGAAGGAAATGGAGCAGATCATCTTGAGCGTCATCAGACAGCATGTACAGGATAACCAGGTGATCAGGCCCAGTCAGCATGGGTTTATGAAAGGCAGGTCCTGCTTGACCAACCTGATCTCTTTCTATGACAAGGTGACACGCTTAGTGACTGAAGGAAAGGCTGCAGATGTTGTGTACCTAGGCTTTCATAAAGCCTTTGACACCATTTCCCACAGCATTCTCCTGGAGTAACTGTCTGCTCATGGCTTGGATGAGGGTACTCTTCACTGGGTAAAAAACTGGCTGGATGGCTGAGCCCAGAGAGTTGTGGCAAATGGAGTTAAACCCAGCTGGCAACTGGTCGCAAGCGGTGTTCCCCAGGGCTCAGCACTGGGGCCAGTTCTGTTTAGTATCGTTATCAGTGGTCTAGACAAGGGGATCGAGTGCACCTTCAGTCAGTCTGTAGACGACACCAAGTTGGGTGGGGCTGCTGATGTTCTTGAGGGCAGGCAGTGCTACAAGAGGGATGTGGACAGGCTGGATCCAAGGCCAAGTGTATGAGGTTCAACACAGCCAAGAGCCAGATCCTGCACTTGGGTCAGAATAACCCCATGCAACGCTACACGCTTGGGGAAAAGCGGCTGGAGAGCTGCCCTGTGAAAAAGGACTTGAGGGTGTTGGTCAACAGCCGGCTGAATATGAGCTGGTCAAGCTATATGTGCCCAGCTGGTCAAGAAGGCATCCTGGCTTATATCAGAAATAGTGTGGCCAGCAGGGCTAGGGAAGTGATCATCCCCCTGTACTTGGCACTGGTGAGGCTGCACCTCAAATACTGTGTGCAGTGTTGGGCCCCTCACTACAAGAAAGGCCTTGTTGCTCTCTACAACCATTTGAAAGGGGGTTGTAGTGAGGTGGGTGTTGGTCTCTTCTCCCAAGTAACCAGCAATAGGATGAGAGGAAACGGCCTCAAGTCGCGCCAGGGGAGGTTTAGACTGGATATTGGGAAAAATTTCTTCACCAAAAGCTTTTTCAAGCATTGGAACAGGCTGCCCAGGGAAGTGGTGGAGTCACCATTGCTGGAGGTATTTAAACATGTAGACATGGTGCTTAGGGACATGGTTTAGTGCTAGGTTAACGGTTGGACTTGATGATCTTAAAGGTCTTTTCCAACCTAAATGATTCTGTTTTTAATTTAAACAACAGTAGCTTATATTCGTGCTAGCACCTGGTACTTCCCCTGGTACCATCAGCAAAAGATACAGCCTGGTACTAATGGGGTGCACCACTGTGGAAAGTAGCGGCACACATGGCCCAGAAAGGCAGCTCCTATAAAGGATGGCGACAGACATTATGCAATGATAAATGGAAATATTATGTTAAGTTTTCATTTTGCTAACAGGAAATTCCACCAAAATTGAGCTTCTCCAGCAGACTGAACATGAACATCACAAACCCCTCATTTGTTAACAAAGCAAAGTTAGAAGAAACTTGTTTTAACTAATCAGATGGTGAGTGAGGAGAGTCTAACAACAAAAAAATGAAATAAGCTTTAAATTTTGGGTGGTGCTAGAATGAGTATGTTTTCTTTTACTATGATACAGAACACCTTTCATCCAGTGTAAGTCAATTCTATTCACTGCTTTTTATTTAAAGTGATGACTTGAATAAACCAAACTTCTAAGGTTCTGCTAGAATTCCTCACCGGGCAGCACTGTATAAAGCCACCGCCTTTCCCCAAAAAAGCAGAGCCAACTGAGAGCACAGACGTGCCCGACACAGACTAACCCAGCTGCCACGCCGACAAGGTGCCAGGTTCTCCTGGCAAATTGTCTAAGCAACAGAAGTGCAGGATCTCCACCCGCCATCCCTCACACCACCCTCCTTTCTGACGCTCAAGGCTCCCAGCAGATAATCAGCAAAGTTGCTTGTCAAAAAGGCACAAAACAGCCCTCTTTGAACTAGACAGGAGCAACCTTGAAAACCACAAGGTGACCGAATTAATAGTAATAATAGTAATAATAATTCCCATAGCCCACTTAGCTAAAATGCACTAAACTTTGCCTTTCCTTCCTGAGACGTTCACTTTTGCTCGCTCTATTTATTTGAAATGCAAAGGATAGTTTGGTTTAGTTTACGTCCTCTGTATGCATGCGACCCCACACACATAATACATGTATTCTATTATTCTGCTTTATTTCATGCAGCACTTCTAGCTGCCATGTTTTCTCTCTACATATGTTCACATTTGTGTCCAAAAAATACACAGTCCAAAGAACACACTGAGTCATAGACCAGATAATAAGACGCGCTTTGCACATTTTGCAGTTTGAAAACACTCAAACGCCTTTCCTGCCTCTTGCTTTTATACAAATTTAAGTGCTCTGTGTCACAAAAGAAACTTTGCAAGAGCATGCAAGAGCATGAACAGTCCCCATGACTTTAAATGAATATATAACTGCGTAATACCTATAGTGCTACGCTGTATCAAAGTATAAAAAACAATTACTTGAAGACTTCAGAAAAATTAGATAATCAAAAACCTTAAAAATGAGAATGCCTTTTTAAATATGATACTTGCATTTTCTGTAGATGTCTTTGCAAAACACCCGAGAGGATAAACATGCAAAACTGGCTGTTTCATTTTATAGGTATTAGCCGCAGTTACAATCTGCTCCTGTGCCAAGTAAAATGTATGGAAATAACATTTAATCCAATGTCTTTTAGAAGATAATATCAAAGCTCTTATGTTTTTATGCTCTTTCCACAATTGAATTTATTTAAAATGCTATGAATAAGTACTTTACCTACACCATACAAGGAATGAAATCCAAGGTCACAAGTGAAGAAAGACACGCACGAATCTTGACCTACCCACATCTGCTGGAACGACACAAGTTGGTGAGGATTCAAGTGTTCCTAGTAAGTGCTTAAACTCTATCCACATGGTATATCCAGATAAAAGAAAAATAGGCTGAAATGTGCACTCATAAGAATGATTCTTCTGTAAATGGCATTCTTTCACCTCTGATTTTGGAGAAGTACTTGGAAAGTCAGAACAATAAAGTCTGCTCCTTAAAAGAGAAAAAAAACAACATTCAGTTAATACATTGCAACTACAAGCTGCTCATGGCATCAGTAAAATAGAACTCTGAAGGCAATTAAAACAAGTGGTGTCACTGGAACCATCTGGGGTTTTTTGATGATTATTTGGACAGATCTTGAGCTTGAACCTGCACTGAATGGATAAAGAACACTGCAGTGTTGCTCCTCAGAGCTTTGGCTCTTAGCCTGAGAAAAGCAAAGCATGAAGGCTCTCCCCAGTGCAAAACCTTTTGATAAGAGACTAACAACAGGAAGAAACGGCTACGACAAGAGCAGGCATCTCCAAATACTCATAAATCACATTACTTGTGTGGTATGTATTAGCGATAAACACAGCAAGGCAGACTTCAGCCAAGAATTTACTCCAGCCAGGAATATGACTTTCAAATACCAACTGGTGTCCGGGGAAAGCTGCCACATGGAACAATCGGACATGTACGATGACGTCTCCAGGAGATGGAAATCCCATAAAAATATCAATTCTGGAGGGTGGTATTAAAATGCCACATACAGTCAGTATCACATCTGGCAACAGAAGAGAGGAGACCTGGACTCTGGATAAAATGGCCCTGGACATCTTATCGGTGATGGAAAGGAAAGCTGTCAAACTCCTCCTAATTTCTCCTAAGCTTGTGCACAGCTCAGACTTGTGGTTGAGTGTGGCCAGACAGGGTATTAGTTATTCAGCTGAACCACAAAAGTTACACTTAGCTGAATCTCTCCTCTTCCTCTCAACGTAGCCAACAGCGATTAAACTGGTGCCATATGCTTTGAAGGTTTAGCTTAGCGTTCTCTGTTTTTACAGGATGATCATTTCTGTGCTGTTTCTGTTGGCAGCACTGACTGTAGAGGAAGACGCAGTAACAACCCAACCAAAACAAGACACCAACAGCAAAGCTTTCACACCACATTAACGTAGAGCGTTAGATTTCATCTGTAAAATGTGACTGCATCAGTAACTAAGAAGAATAGCTCCTGGAAAACCTGACGTGTCCGATGTCGATGCAACACATCTAACTTCCGGCTATTACCGAGGACTTGTCTGTGTCTAAGCAAATACTAGCAACTCCAACATATTTATGGTGCCTCTTACAATCAAGCCTGAGCAATTAAAAAACCTGACCATTTCATTTGGTTTCAAGCTTGTAAACATTTAAGTTCTTTTTGTACCCAAAAGAATATTATGCAAGTGATACCGGTCTTTTCATAGCTATAAATTTTTAAACATCTTATACTTTTTCGGTAGTCACAATCATGGTCCTCCATGATTTAAATTTTTGAATTTTTTTATTTTTCCTCTTGCAGATCTTACTATTAACAAACGACAAAAAAAAGAACAAACAGAAAGATCACAATAAATACTAGCATCTGGGAAGCATTTTCAGTCCGTATTAATGTTCACTGTTTGGTCTAGCAGGAACGCTGTAACAAATGTATAGATTACCACCTCCTACCAGAAAATAACATTTTTAGTTAAACCCGAACAATGAAAAAGTTGGAATAAAAAACATAGCAAGAGCAACATGGTTTTTATTTCAAGCTCCCTGCCCAGCAGTACACTCATTACATTCATATTTGTGAAGACAGTTGAAACAAAACCTACCTTAGCAGTCAGCTAGTCATTAATCCTGCCCTAAATCTCAAGCATTCCAGTTACTACTTTAGTCCACAAAATCCTGAGAAATATTCACCTGGGTGCTACGATAGTTCAAAACTTTACTCCACCTCCAACAGAGAAGACAGTCCAGCTTTCCAAAGGATTAGGACCTCAGGGCTGATCTAAGCTTGTTTGCCAAAACTTCTGCCATTGTCAGTCCAGCAGAGCAGTAAAACAGAAGATTTTTTTCTCAGGAAGGGCTGTCTGTCTGCCTTGTTTATATAAAGACTAACACAGTTCGAGGAGACCCTCAAGCTGAATATATTAGTAACTCAAAAGGGATTTTTTTAGTTTCATCGGAAAACAATACTATCACAGGCAATATTTGTGCACACGAATGAAGATAAGGATGATCATGCCCCTGATTTAATAATCAGTTTTGTATTTTGCAAACAATAACGTGTTTCCTCCACAGCACACCCCAGTTCTTCTGCTCTGTCCAAAAGACAGACAAAATTAAACCAACTACCTGAAAACAAGCTAGGCCAGAACACCTGACCAAAACCACAAAAACTAAGACTTGCTCTAGCCACCAAAGACATTTCTTTCTTAAAGCAATACTCCCCTTATGAACCAAGATTTGATTCTCTCTTTATGGATTTTTTCCATCTGGAATGAATTAAATTCCATCCCTATATTTTTATCTACTGTCTGTATATAGAAAAAAAGATACAGAATTATAGAAAAATTGAAGATTGAATGGAGACCTCCAGAGGTCTCAAGTGCTACCTCCAACTCAAAGCAGGGTTAAATTCAAAAGCAGATGAAGTTGCCCAGGATCCTATCCATTTGAGATCTGAAAGTCTCCAAGGACAGAGATTCTACAGCCTCCCTGGGCCACTGCTCCAAGTGCTCAGTCACTCTCACTGTGAATGGGGTTTTTTCCTTACTGCCTTACAATTTGCAGACACGAGCAACTAGAAGAATAATTTTTATAACTGACAAGCAAACACATCTACTTCGAGAGAATTGGCTTCCAAACTGCATCTACAGGTTTTACAAATGCTGAAAAACATTGTAAATAGAGTCCATGTTACATACTCTGGTAATCTGTGGTCCCCTTTCTGTACACGTAGTTAATACCTCTGGAGTTCCAGCTGGGAAAAAGCCCAGCTTACAGAAACTGCGCACATTTTCTAACTACATCTATTCACTCAGAATTCTTTGCTGTAACAGTATTTCCAGAGCAACGCTTTTGAACATAAAGAGTGCATTAAAACCTAGACATACCTGTAGTATCTTAACTGCAAGGAATTCCCCAGGAGCAATGTGTTTGGGTTTGCAGACCATCTGCAAGTCATCTTAGTTAAGTACCCATCCGTTTCACATGTGATATTAATATTCACATCTAATCAAAACACATTGAAAGTTTATTAATAAAGATATAATTGTAATGCATGTTTTTTGTGTAAACAAGTTGTAACTGCTCAATAAAAGCTAACTGCAGTTTAAAATTGAAATATTCTGACCTTACTATTAAAATGCACCAAAATTATAATTTAAAATCATCTGGAATCTTACCTACTACATATAATTCAGCGTATCTATGATGGCATTCCCTATTTTGATGACAACAGTATAATGCGTTATAGAAGAAACTTCCTCTAGGTTTTGTTGCTTTCAAGTTGAAAAGAGTAACTTTGCTTACGCGATCATTCACAAGCGTATACTGACTTTCTGGGATTTCTTCTGCTAAATTCAGCCACCAAACAATCTTCTTGGAAACTACAATCTTGGTTTTGTTTTTATAGATGCAATGAAAGGAAACGTTAGAACCAACACTGGTCAGTATCTTAGGAGGGAAGTACAGGACTTCAGCTACACAGGAAGGGAAAAAAAGGAAAAAAATCCATTGAGATTAGAATCTGAACAAAAAAAAACACATAAAAGCGTATGTCAATGGAAAAATATTATTATCATTCAGTTGTATTTCTAAATTTCCTAATTTATTACTATTAGCAACTATAGGAGAGGGGGGCAGAAATGAGCCTCCGTAACTGATGCTGTAAATTCTGATAAAAATTATCTTTAATATCCCCAGGCAAACAGGAATTAAATGAGCAGAAAATCACTGGAGGGTACAGTGAAAGCAATACACAACAGCACAAAGGAAACAGGGAATCATATGGGCTCCTGTAAATTAAATCTTGGGAAACTAGATTAACACTGCTGTTTTTCACTCATCCCAATTTTTTTTAAGACATCAGGTCAGCTTATTTAAATACTGCAACAAGTACGTGCAACCTAGAAAGGGTTAGCTTCTGTAACTCATCTCACAAACACATACACCACACATTTTAAAATCATAAAATTGTCCTCAGGTAAAAGTGAGAGAAGATCCAAATAAGAGAAGAGCAATGTTTGGGTTTGGGGAAAAAAAACCAACCTAATCCTTTGAACCCTGCAAGGATGCTGAAATCCTATGTTAGCTGAAGCATTACTGTAACACTGGAACATAGATTTTGCGAGAATTGCTATTCTGAACTGGGGGAGAGGGCATTGAAAAAAATATCACTTAAAAAATTAAAAATCAAGCTTTCCAGTAGTTACTAATTCTGCTCCTATTGAAGTCAGCAGGAGATTGCTGTCTCAAAAACTTGTTTTACAGTCTCAGCATTGTAGTTAATACTAAATGGTAGCAGTGATACAGTAAGCAATTCACCTAGGCATAAAGGCACTGAATTTGCAAAGCATGTAAACAGGCGTAAGCTCAGCTTCAATCAGTCAGGTACTTAACCCCTCTACGCTGCCATCAGGTTTGCCACAACGGGATTATTTTGCTGATGAGCTGTATATTTAATACAACTACGTTTTCTGTAACAGGATTAATAAAAAAATAATCTGACAGTATCTACTGCACCTCTTTTACGTCTGTATTTCTCAATACATTCATAAACGCGTTCTGAAAATATCGGTGTATGAGTACGTGGGGTAAATACACATGTACTCTCTCAAAAAAAACTCTCAAAGCTGTATAGTCTTATATATATATGCACACACACTTCTTAAAAATTTTTTATATATATATAAAACCAAAAGACTAAGGGCCAGTTAGGCTGCTAGTCATGTAAGCAGACATCCTGTGTTTCATGCTCAGTTGCCACGAGGGTCTGTGAATTTTCAGCTTTCTTGGAAGTGAGCTCCTTCTGCAAAGCTTAGTTATTTCCTTGGTACTTGATTTAAGCGCAGACACTACGCTGCTCAGCATACGGCAGGCAGGTGTACTTGCAAGCGCCTAGGTAAAGCACCAGTACTGTCACGTACTGGCTCAGAGGATACCTGTGACAACACAGACTGAAACATTTCCAGTTCATCACAAGCAGAGCATGGAAAAACACAATGCAAAAAATCCTGAAATCTTTAGGCCAACCCAAAACAACTCGATCTGCAAAGCGAATCAGCAAGCCTGATTACTGATCAAGGATGTGCCAAACAAAATTTCTTTCCCTTCCTATATACTCTGACCACGAATAAAGAGCCATTGTGATCTATCATTTAGCTATGTTGATATAAGGGACCTCATTAAATCCTAAGGGCCCTTTACTCACCCCCCAGGAGAGCTCTTACTGTGTGTAACATGTCAGGAACTCACCCTGTTTGGGCAGTAAATTGATTTCACTATTTAAGATTATATGCTTAACACTAAAGCCACATGCACTGAAACTGTCTGACTGGGGCTATTACGCAGGTTACGAACGGGGCTCAGCATTACAAACCAAGGTGGATTATGTTGTATCTACAACTCCAAAACTGTGTTCTGTGCTTTTTGTTCAGATACAAAGCCTCATACTAAATTAAAAGCTAGAGGAAGCATTAGGAGAAAAACCTTGTATTGCGTAGAGATTAAACGCTGCCAACTGTCTTTTGAAAAACTCTTAGAAAAAGAGCTTTTTCTGGCTCTGAACAGGTGCTTGGTGAGTAAGCACAAGGGCCAGACAAGGAGGTGTCGTGGAACTGACTGTGCAGTCTACATGTATTAGTTCAGAACTCTTTTAATGCAAGTCTTGTACAAAGGATAGAGCAGAATCTCAGGCAAAGCCATGCAGAAAGAGAAGGGGAAGGGGAAAGAACTTCCACAGGCTTTTTCAGCCCAACTCATGCACACTGTACCTCCCTGGACAACACATGCTCTCAAATACTCATTCCACAAAACAAACCAAACTGGGCAATCTTTTCTATGCCGAAAGACTGCTTACTGCACATAAGGGACTGCACGTGACCTACCTCCCAAGTTGAGATTATACGGTGTGCTCCAGTCACTCCAGAACCCTGGACCATGATGATTCCTGCACCGCACTTGAACTAAGTATGAAGAATCAAGTAGTGTATTGTCTATGACCAGTGAGGTTTCTAAAGCAACCTGAACCATCTGTTGGATTATCAGAAAGCCATTATTGTTGTACAACGAAACAAGAAAAAGAGACAGATCGAGGGAATCAAAATAAATAGTCTAGAGAGTAGTTTTTAGCTAGCAAGTTGGGTAAAAAAAGCTTTCTTCTTTAAATTTACTGTAAATTTGAATATGGTAAAGGTTGCATACCTCTGTGGAAAACATGTTATTTCATTATGGACTGCTAATTAACAGCTGCTTTTTATTCCAGAACCAGTTGCATGGTAGCAACAGAAAAAGCAATTCACTAATAAAAGCTATAGATATTAAACATATATGCATGTATCATGGAATTTGGGGTTTGCTGAAAGGAAAGCTTTGCCTTTAGACTTCACAAAACCTAGCATTTCATCCAAAAAGAAAGATGGGAGTTTGTTTGTAAGACCCAACAGGAGACAGGTCTTTCGTCACTGCGTAGCGGCTCTCCTACTGTAACAGTTGTGAAGTCCAGCTTGCCACAACCACACTCTGTTGACATTTACCAGGGTCTACTGGACATACCAGCTCAGGAGAAACCAGTGTGCCATGCCCAGCTCCACCAGACCAGCCACGTTGCTCAACCCACCAGAGCCACTGCCCAAGGACAAAAAGGGTGATAAGAAATCCTGGGCTCTGGAAGAGACCCACCGACCCGCACTGCTCCATCATAAAACAAAGCGAGCAGACCTGACTCACCTGCCAGCCGTTTTGACCTGAATTTGCAGAGATCTTCACTTCATACTGAAGTGGGTATGGCATCAGCACAGGGTGGGACCAGCAAATCTTCACTTGACCTTTCTCAGTCATTTCTAGACGCAGGTTCAAAGGCGGTTCAGGCTTTACTGCAGACAAATTAATTGACAAGTTTACCACTAACATTATTGCCTGTGACTGCTGGCAGTAATGGGTTTTTACTGATTCAAAAGCCTCTTTCATGCCCTTTCTTTAAACTGTTTTCAAGAGCTGCTCTACCACTAGACTATGACAGAGTCCTGTTGTGTAGTATGACAGGAAAAGTGCACCCTGGCACTCATATATAGTCAGTTATCAGGACATGCTGTTTGACCTAGCGTTTGCCTTAAAACTACATTAACCTCTTTCCTTGGGCCATGATTCTTCCCAGTAACCAAGCACTAACTTACCTGTTTTGCTGAAAAGAAGACTGGGAGGGACAGAAGCGCTGAGCAAAGCAATTTGCTCTGCTCCTTCAGGGACAGGAGATAATGTCCTCATATTGTACACAAAGAATTTCTAAATAATCCCATCCCTTCCACAGTGATTATGGATGTGAAAGAAGGTCTCCAGGAGAGCTACATTAGGGCAAAGTAAAACCAGAGGATTTCAGAAATTTCCCACAAGGATGAAGAGAACTCTCCGGAGAGAGAAACTAGGCAATTTGGAATGATGATTAGGATTATATTCACTCTTCCTCGGAAAAATGCATAGGCTTTAAAACAAAAGTCAGCAACTTCTCCATCACACTTCATGACTCTTACAATACAAATTTTGTCTGTTCTACTGATGCCACCTGTTCCACTGATACCATCTATAAGCAAGTGCAACTCTACATTACACAAGTATTCATAGTTTTACTTTCAAAATAATTTTTAATTGAGCTAAGTCTTGGCAGAACACATACTAATATTATGCATTTTTAAAATATACTTCATTAAGCATAACAGACTATGTCATTTTAAACACTGGCAGATGCAACTCTGAATTTTTAATTTTTTCCTGTAGCATAATTTAAAGGCAGCACGATGATAAATGCAACCTCTCATCTTCAAAACTAACACAGCCAGAGGCTTCTAACCTATTCTGTCTGCAAAGCACATCAGTTAAGAAGTTTATAAAACTTCTTTTTTTTTTTTCCACACAGTTGACAGCGTCCCTACCTTTTTGAAATTTGCCAAGATCTGCAGTAACTGTGCATATTAGATAGCAACACATATCAAATTCATAACATCAGTAAGGTTTTCACTTGATCCAGTTATACAGAGGAATGTTTTCCAACTTGGAAAACACTGGAATTGTATGTGTAAGGAAGAAAGAATCAGAACTACAGAGCTGCTTGAAAGAAGAGGTAGTTTTATCTGCTAAGTAACTTTTGGAACAGCTTTTTTCCCCCTCATTTTTTAATTTAAGTCCTCAGCAACATAGACAAATAGGCTCAGGCACAGAGCAGTCCTGATTAGAAATGAAAGCTCAAGTAGGTTGACAGCCCAGCCTTCGCTCAGCACGGTTTTTACTGGAGCCCAGAAGGCATTAGGTGGCTAGGGAACATGGAGAGCACCACCCTGAGCAAGTGAGGCAGCACCAGGAAGTCTTCTCCTGTTCCACCTGTGCCCTCCTTCTCCAGAAGTGACCTCCTGCTGCTGTTCTCCATTAAAAAGGTTTAAAATATAGGTTATACTCACCTATGTCCATGGGCTTGACTGACATCAGAGGTGACCATAGAGGTGTTACACCAGTCGTCATCTTCAGCCACATGATGTAAGTGTAGTTGAGTCTCAGAGAAGGCACACAGCACTCACACTTGTCATACTCACTACAGTCACACTGAGCAACCATGACAGTCCCCTTTAGAGAGCTTGTAGATACATCTCCCAGTGACAGCTCTGATCTACAAGGGAAAAAACAAACCATAAACCAAAACAAAGCAATATTTCTTCCTATACTCTACCTCAATACAGGAGGTTTGTCCATCTGGATAAGGTTTATAAGAAAAAAAAAAAAAGAAAAGAAAAAAGTAAAAAAGGCAGTAATTGTAACCAATTGCTTTTACTTTGCTGCTCTTCCCTTTTTAAATGGTTTCCCAGTAAAGTAGTTACGATGATTTCATGAAAAGTATTCCTAAGGTTTGACTTTAAAACAAATGTGTTACAATACTAGATGAGACCAGTAGTTAAGTCAGACTAGTTTCTGATTCCTGATGATAACTATTACTAGATACTTCTTAGGCACACAAAGTTAGTTTACCTCACAGTGGACTAATTGGCAGCCCTCTGCCACCCTCGTAGAGATTATGTTCTAATTCGTATTCATGAAGCACCAAAATAAAATCTAAACAATTTAGCATTCCTTTCAGCTTCTGCTACAATCAAGCATTACAAGTAATATAATAAGCAAAAACTCTTATTCAAGTGAAAAACAAAAGGCTAAAGAACTCCACCACACGTTATAGTACTCATTTTCAGTAACTTACAGTATTTGGTGGGGGGAAAAAACCCCCAACAAATCTGTGTCCTCCAAAAGTCTTTGGACATTGTGTAGTTAATTACAAGATAAGGCTTTAATTATTTTTATGCACAGCATGTTTGTCTCTTAGATAGTCTGACTGTTCCTAAGAAAGCAAATAATTTACTCACACGCATTGCTACTATTGTCTTGGACAGGGTCACGGAAAGTATTTAGTAACTTACTGCATTTTGCTTTTATTGCTTCTCAGAGTAAAGCTCATGGGACTATTTTTGACTGAATGTTCAGATTTAGTTTCAAGAGTTTTCTTTTTCTTTTTTTTTTTCTTTCTATTAACACTCCTTCCTTGACGGTTTAGCATACAGGTTTTGATTCCATAACCCACTGCAAAGATTCTATGGTCTACAATAAACTTTTTAAGCTTTAAGCAAATAATAGCTGCATGGGCCTAATATATGTTTCATGAACAGTTTGATCAGATTATCTATTAATATGATTTCAATTTATTGTAAATGAAGTAAATTACAAAGTAGTGTATATTGATACAAGCAGTCACACTTTGTGTCTCTTGATGCTAGCAAATGTTTTATAGGATACTAAAAGAACACACGCATTGATACTGAAATACAGGCCACCCCATTTCGATTGTATCTCCAAACCTTCCTTGGGTCAACTTCAAGAAGCAGCACAAAGATGACCCATGCTACTTCCCATGTACACATTAGGACACAGATGCTTTTCAAGTATGTTTTACAGGCATTTTTAGAGCAATCCTCACGTGTATGATTACTCTTTTATACATGTTTTCAATCCCCATTTACTTTAGTGAAACTATTCTCGATTTATGACGTAAATACTGCGCAAGCGGGCACAAAGCTGCTCCTATTCTGAACCAGCAGTTCCCAAAGCATTCTTCATTCTTATTTCTATTCCACAGATACTCTCTAGGCTCTTTGGAACACAGATGTACCGTGGGTATTCAGTGACACAGGCCTCCTTAAGGTAGTGAATTTAATAGCGTGAATACTTTGTGGTCAAACTTCTCACAGCAGCGAAGCCAAGACATATCCTGACAGCTAAACCATCCTGGATTCTTTCCTGCTTTTGACATTTCATCCTTAGAAAAAAAGCTTATGTTTTGAATTGTTATGAAGTAATTTTGGAATTATTTCTGGACAGTAAGGGTTTTGTTTTGCTAATTCAGAGAAAGAAATTGAAGTTAATAGAATAAGAACCTTTCTGTAAAATCTTTAAATAGTTTTGTAGTTGGCCTGACTCATTGTAACGCTTGAATTCAGGGAGGGCAGAGAACTCTACATTGGAGAAGAATGAAGGACAAGATTTCCTGCTTTTTTTGTTTTTAGTCAATTTGGTATCTAGTACGTTTAATCAGCTGCAGAGCACAAGGGAAATGGGCATGATTCACTGGTCCCGTTACAATAATCTGCCCTAGTTAAAAAAGAAAAGGTCAAAAACTGAGGAGAGGTTGGAAGCAAACAAAAGGCTGATGAATTACAGGGAAGAGAGCGTGCAAATCATGCTGTCTGGGACTGCAACGGAACGCACAGTGTACACACATGGCTCTCCTTGAATCGGGGCCCCACTCTCCTCATCATTCACCGATCAGCACACACACATTGTGCACCCACCTTGTTTTTAGGATACTCTTTGAAGCTGGAAACACAAGGATTTTCAGTAACGCTCTGCCCTCATAACACCTGTGCTCTGGAGTAATGACCCCATAAGTTATGCAGGTTCATATGAATACGTAGTTTACATTTATTAGTGCTACCGTGAATACCGACATTCCTAAAATAATTTTCACCAGGACTCAAAGACTTCAGCACACGAGAATTAAGGAACCTTATGCTGATGGTACCTGGCAGACAGATGGCTTTTAAATTACTTGGAATATTTTTGTTTTTATAGTTGTGGCTCCACTTCTTTCTCCTGAATTTCCTTTCAAAGACTTCGCAGAATCTTTCAAGTTTCCCTGCCTTCTAGTGTTGCTCACAGTTTTTATTAGTCTCAAGAAACCCACAATCAATCCATAAGAATGTAGTCTTTTCATCAAACCATGTCTTTAATGGGATCTATCTGGAAAGCAGCTACCAGCACACCACCACCCTCATCCTTCTCCTAATCATTCCTAATAAGTATTTCAATTTTTCACCGTCAAACTAAGTTTATTTGCACTCAGAACACCACCTGTGTACAGGGGAAAAAAAATGCTAGAGAGCTCCTTCCCATACTGTGTTGTGCCAGTATTGTGGTTCAAAGGCCACTTGTTTGGCAGTAAACAGGCATGGGTTGTTATTTCTCCCTGCTCCCTCCGCACAAACCTTTTCATTTGTTTACTATATAAAACGCTGTGTGTAGGAATGCCGAGTGTAACTGGAGGAAAACCCTGTTGCTCCATGCCAGGCAGGTCTTCCACCCCTTGTGACAGAGCATCACCAGGACCTCACTTCTACGCTGTAGGCTTCTCTTACAGCTCACTACCTCTGCAGGCAACCAGGGCAAAGCAAGGGGAAAGACCAAGCTATGTTATCAGATGCCTGGTCTGCTCCTGGTGGAAGATATCCAGATACTAAGAAACAGGGTAATGATCCTCACATTTCCGCAAACTGGCAAGACACAGGAACTGTCTCAGAAAAGTGAGTTTGGGATAAGAGAATAGATCAATGGAGGACATGATCACGAGGGGTGCCCACATCAAGTTATTCCAAATCACCAAGCCTGGGCTAAATGTACGAGATCTGATTACAAGTAAAACAACAGAAAGCCAAAGTGTTTTGGAGAACTGCCACAGCCTGGGATTGCACGAGCAGCCTGTCGTCTTCATTTCGGCTGCAAATGGATCCAGTCACAGAACAACCACCGTTCCTAAACTGCAAATACAGACTTTAGAGGAGCCTATGCTTATAAAGCCCTCACAAGTTCAGGAGAGGTCACTGTCTTCATTCAGTAGAATGACAGGAGAAACTTTGGGGAAAGTTAAAACAAAGCAATGGGCTGTTAAAAACTGGAGTTTTCCATGAGGCTTGCAGCACACTGAAAGAAGCTATAAATCCTGATTCAACAAGCACTTTACATCACGCAAGGGTAACCAGATCCAAATTGTGGTGGGAGGAAGGGAAGACAGAGGGTTTACAAAACGTATGAGTATATACTATGTCCCTATTCAGTTTTATAGTGCTGGCCGCCGGAATTGGAGAGATTTGTCTTGGCACAGAGAGGTAAGCAAGAACCAGATAGATACTAAGCATCTGAACTTCTGTGAACAGATTACCGGAGCCCACCTCTGAGATTTGTCGTGGTTTAGCCCCAGCCGGCAACTAAGCACCACGCAGCCGCTCGCTCACTCCCCCTCCCACAGTAGGGTGGGGGAGAGAATTAGGAAAAAAACCTTGTGGGTTGAGATAAACACAGTTTAATAGGACAGAAAGAAAGAAGGAAACAACAATGATAATACCGACAAAGGAATGTACAAGAACAAGTGATGCCCAATACAGCAATTGCTCACCACCCCGTGATCGACAGCCCGTCCCCGAGCAGCGATTTCCGCCCCCCGGCCAACTCCAGTTTATGTACTGGGCATGACGTCGGATGGTAGGGAATATCTCTTTGGCCAGTCTGGGTCAGCTGTCCCGGCTGTGTCCCCTCCCAGCTCCCCGTGCACCCCCAGCCTGCTCGCTGGCAGGCCAGCACAGGAAGCTGGACTGTCCTTGACTGCTCAGCAGCAACCCAAAACATCAGCACATTATCAACAGTTCCTCATCCCAAATCCAAAACAGTCTCACACTGGCTTCTGTGAAGAAAACCAGCTCTATCCTGGCTGAAACCAGGACAGTATCCACCCCTTATTCCATACCATTTACGTCATGCCCAGGTCCTGTACTTTCAATACATTCCAATTATTCATTATTACTCTTCCTGTCTTTTAATATATACACACAGATATCACTTTCTTAGTCCATGGGCCATCACTTTAAAATGTCTGTGTAGTTCATTCAGTCCATGACTCTGGGCTTCATCCATCATAGCAGTCTCTCAGGGCAGGGGAGATGGTATGTGGTGTTGGATCGTTACCTGGCACGGTCCATGTCCGTGATCTGCAGGTCGAAGATGTCGGTCTCGAGGGATTTGTTGGGCGCAAGCTGCTGAAGCCAGTTCTGGTTCCATCACTGCTGCATGTTGCTTAGTTTCGGTGAAGCTCATTCTTCATCAGTCTGGGTGATTCTTACTGTAATACCATCGATATGGTAGATAGCAACCATAGTAGTAATGACATACTGTATTGTGTAACAATTAACATAATACAATTCAAATCATTGACTATTTTCACCCAAAATCAAGTCTCCTTGAGGTACACATCGGACTTCCCCATCCTTCCGCATTACCCACCAAGTGCACCCAGGTCCCTGGGCAAAGGCAATCCCACGAACGGGTTTACCTTTGCCTGAGGCAGGAGTAACCCAGACTGTCTTCCCCAGCATATTTCTCACATGCACCACAGGGACTTTATCCCCTTCTACAGTACGTAAAAGTTTTGATTGGGCAGGGCCGGCTCTATTAGTAGATCCCCTAGTGTTGACTGACCAGGTGGCTTTTGCTAAATGTTTATCCCAATGTTTGAATGTCCCATCACCCATTGCTCTCAGTGTAGTCTTTAACAGTCCGTTGTATCGTTCAATTTTTCCGGAAGCTGGTGCATGATAGGGGATATGATACACCCACTCAATGCCGTGCTCTTTGGCCCAGGTGTCTATGAGGTTGTTTCGGAAATGAGTCCCATTGTCTGACTCAATTCTTTCGGGGGTGCCATGTCGCCATAAGACTTGCTTTTCAAGGCCCAGGATAGTGTTTCGGGCGGTGGCATGGGGCACAGGGTATGTTTCCAGCCATCCGGTGGTTGCTTCCACCATGGTAAGCACATAGCGCTTGCCTTGGCGAGTTTGTGGAAGTGTGATATAGTCAATCTGCCAGGCCTCCCCATATTTATATTTCAACCATCGTCCTTCATACCAGAGGGGCTTTAACCGCTTGGCTTGTTTGATCGCAGCACACGTTTCACATTCATGGATAACCTGTGCAATAGCGTCCATGGTCAGGTCCACCCCTCGATCCCGAGCCCATCTATATGTTGCATCTCTTCCCTGATGGCCTGAGGTGTCATGGGCCCACCGAGCTATAAATAATTCACCCTTATGTTGCCAGATCCACCTGAGCCACTTCAATCTTAGCAGCCTGATCCACCTGATGGTTGTTTTGATGTTCTTCGGTGGCCCGACTCTTGGGTACGTGAGCATCTACATGGCGTACTTTTATGACCAGATTCTCTAGTCGGGCAGCAATATCTTGCCACAATTCAGCAGCCCAGATGGGCTTGCCTCTGCGTTGCCAGTTGCTCTGCTTCCATTGCTGTAGCCACCCCCATAGAGCATTTGCCACCATCCATGAGTCAGTATAAAGATAGAGTACTGGCCATTTTTCTCGTTCAGCAATATCTAAAGCCAGCTGGATGGCTTTCACCTCTGCAAACTGACTTGATTCACCTTGTCCTTCAGCGGCTTCTGCGACTCGTCGTGTAGGGCTCCATACAGCAGCTTTCCACCTTCGATGTTTGCCTACAATACGACAGGACCCATCAGTAAATAGGGCATATTGCCTTTCATTCTCTGGCAGTTCATTATATGGTGGAGCCTCTTCAGCACGCGCCACCTCCTCTTCTGGTGATATTCCAAAATCTTTGCCTTCTGGCCAGTCCATGATCACTTCCAAGATTCCCGGGCGATTAAGGTTTCCTATTCGAGCCCGCTGTGTAATAAGCGCGACCCACTTACTCCACGTAGCATCAGTCGCATGATGCGTAGAGGGGACCCTCCCTTTGAACATCCAGCCCAGCACCGGCAGTCGGGGTGCCAGGAGGAGCTGTGCTTCAGTGCCAACCACTTCTGAGGCAGCTCGAACTCCTTCATATGCTGCCAGTATCTCCTTTTCAGTTGGAGTATAACGGGACTCAGATCCCCTATATCCTCGACTCCAAAACCCGAGAGGTCGACCTCGAGTCTCTCCTGGTGCCTTCTGCCAGAGACTCCAGGTAGGGCCATTCTCCCCGGCTGCCGTGTAGAGCACATTTTTAACATCTTGTCCTGCTCAGACTGGCCCAAGGGCTACAGCACGAACTATCTCCTGCTTAATTTGCTCGAAGGCTTGTCGTTGCTCAGGGCCCCATTTAAAATCATTCTTCTTCCGGGTCACTTGATAAAGAGGGCTTACAATCAGACTGTAATTTGGAATATGCATTCTCCAGAAACCCACAACGCCCAGAAATGCTTGTGTTTCTTTTTTGCTAGTTGGTGGAGACATAGCTGTTATTTTGTTGATCACATCCGTTGGGATCTGTCGACGTCCATCTTGCCATTTTATTCCTAAAAACTGGATCTCTTGTGCAGGTCCTTTGACCTTACTTTGTTTTATAGCAAAACCAGCTTTCAGAAGGATTTGAATTATTTTCTTCCCTTTCTCAAAAACTTCTTCTGCTGTGTTGCCCCATACGATGATGTCGTCAATGTATTGCAGATGCTCTGGAGCTTCACCCTGTTCCAGTGCAGTTTGTATCAGCCCATGGCAAATGGTAGGGCTGTGTTTCCACCCCTGGGGAAGTCGATTCCAGGTGTATTGGACACCCCTCCAGGTGAAAGCAAACTGTGGCCTGCACTCTGCCGCCAAAGGGATCGAGAAAAACGCGTTAGCAATATCAATGGTGGCGTACCACTTGGCTGCCTTTGACTCCAGTTCATATTGAAGTTCTAGCATGTCTGGCACGGCAGCGCTCAGTGGTGGCGTGACTTCATTCAGGCCACGATAGTCTACTGTCAGTCTCCACTCTCCATTAGACTTTCGCACTGGCCATATGGGGCTGTTAAAGGGTGAGCGAGTCTTGCTGATCACTCCTTGGCTCTCCAGCCGACGAATCAGCTCATGGATGGGGATCAGGGAGTCTCTGTTGGTGCGATATTGCCGCCGGTGCACTGTTGTGGTAGCGATCGGCACCTGTTGTTCTTCGACCCTGAGCAACCCCACCACAGAAGGGTCCTCTGAGAGACCAGGCAAGGTGGACAGCTGTTTAATTTCTTCCGTCTCCAAGGCAGCTATACCAAAAGCCCACCGGTACCCTTTTGGGTCCTTGAAATACCCTCTGCTGAGGTAGTCTATGCCCAGGATGCACGGAGCCTCTGGGCCAGTCACAATGGGGTGCTTCTGCCACTCATTCCCAGTTAGGCTCACTTCGGCCTCCAGCACAGTCAGCTGTTGGGATCCCCCTGTCACCCCAGAAATACAGATGGGTTCTGCCCCTATATGGCTTGATGGCATTAAGGTACATTGTGCACCAGTATCCACTAAAGCCTTATATTCCTGTGGGTCTGATGTGCCAGGCCATCTAATCCACACAGTCCAATAAACTCGGTTATCCCTCTCCTCCGCCTGGCTGGAGGCAGGGCCCCTCTAATCCTGCTCATAGTACTCGTTACCCACTTCTTGTAAATAGGAATCAGAAGTCCCCTCAAGAGGATCAGAGGTGAGATCAGCTCTTCTATTCTTTCTGGGGAACTGCCCACTGGAAAGTGGAGCGACGATTTTTCTGGAGGAACATGAACGCCCTTTTGTAATTGTTTTCCCTTGCAGCTCACGTACTCGTGCCTCTAGGGTCGAGGTAGGTTTTCCATCCCACCTCCTCATGTCCTCTCCGTAGTCACGCAATTGAAACCACAGGGTGGCTCGCGGTGTGTATCCTCTATATCCTCTCTCTTGAACAGAAGAGCGTTTACTCCTAATGGCTGAGACACTGGTCCGTACGGGTGGAGGGTAGGGCATATCCTCTTTGAATTGCCGGAACTCCTGGGACAGTTTCTCTACAGCAGAGACGCAGGCCCGTAGGGAGGAAGAGAGACTTTCTTCGTATTGCCGGAGTTGGCCAGCCAATTCATCCACCGTTGGTCTCTCTCCGTCTTTCCAGGCCATTATTGCTAATGAGTTGGCATATGATGATGGTGCACTCCGTACAAACTTCCGCCACATAGGTCGCGTGCAATTGACTTCATCTGGATCTTTGGATGATTGTCCATTGTCCAAGTCACCATAAATCACTTCCAGCACCGCTAGCTCCCTCAGGTACTGGATACCTTTCTCCATGGTGGTCCACTTGCCTGGGTGACATAGAACATCTTCCTTGAAGGGGTACCTTTCCTTCACACCCGACAGGAGTCGTCTCCAGAGGCTGAGGACTCGTGCACCTTTTCCAATTGCTTTGTCAATGCCCCCTTCCCTAGAAAGGGATCCCAGCTGCTTGGCTTCCCTACCCTCTAATTCCAGGCTACTGGCCCCATTATCCCAGCATCGGAGCAGCCAGGTGACAATGTGCTCACCTGGACGACGGCTGAAATCCTTTCGCATATCTCGCAATTCACTCAGGGATAGAGATCGGGTAGTTACCGTCTCTTTTATAAGTTCTTCCTCTTCCTCCTCTTCAAGCCATGACCTGCTCTCTTCCCTCTTCAGTCCTTGTGATGGCCCTGCTTCAGAGCACTCTGCCTCCTCACTCGCTTCCTCTGCCTCCCTCTTAGCAGAATCTTCCTCCTCCCTTACTAAACGAGCTGACTTCCGCTTCCAAGATTTCTTCTTTTGTACAGGGGCAACTGATACTGGGATGGGCTGGTTCTCTGGTTCAGCTGCAACAGTCTGAGTAGCTACAGTGCCTGTTGCAGGGGTTGGAGTAGTCACAGTGCCTGCCACATTGCCATCAGACCCAGAGAGCCCCTCTCCCCTTTGCACAGTGTTAAATAGAGCTCGGTAGGCATGGGCCAGGCCCCAGCACATGGCAATGATTTGTGTCTCCTTGGAGCTGCCAGGCTGACAGCATACTTCTTCCAGATATTCTGCTAGTTTATCAGGATTCTGCACTTGTTCGGGAGTGAAGCTCCAAAACACCGGAGGTGCCCACCGCCCCAGGCATTTGCCCATGCTGTTCCACACGCCCTGCCATTCATAACTATCCAGCCTTGGGGCAGATCTCCGGGTGATATTCTTAAATCGCTTGCCAACCTTAGACAAAACCGAAACAATGTTCCCCAGAAGTAGCAATAGAGGTATTATAACTACCCAAGGGTGTTCAAAATACGGAAAAATTACTGTGATGAAGGAGGAAACGTTATGATAGAGGGTAGCAAAGGTATCATTCTGCATTTCCTCCATAGAAAGCCTTTCAGAGGCAGAAGTATAATTGCTAATCGTCTCCACAAGACTGTAGCCAAAATACAGTAACGGCTTTAGTACAGAGCTCAGATGATACCACATTAAGCTCAAGGTCAGTGCTCGAAAAACAAAACTTGCAGGCGAGTACAGCAGCCCGCAGAGACCAACACCGATCCTTAACATGTACAACAAAGACGAGAGCATCATGCAAATCAAATAAACTGATATTGTGACCTGCAACTGTTATTATCTCAAGCCTCGTGCCCCACGTTGGGCGCCAAAAAGGACTGTCGTGGTTTAGCCCCAGCCGGCAACTAAGCACCACGCAGCCACTCGCTCACTCCCCCTCCCACAGTAGGGTGGGGGAGAGAATTAGGAAAAAAACCTTGTGGGTTGAGATAAACACAGTTTAATAGGACAGAAAGAAAGAAGGAAACAACAATGATAATACCGACAAAGGAATGTACAAGAACAAGTGATGCCCAATACAGCAATTGCTCACCACCCGGCGATCGACAGCCCGTCCCCGAGCAGCGATTTCCGCCCCCCAGCCAACTCCAGTTTATGTACTGGGCATGACGTCGGATGGTAGGGAATATCCCTCTGGCCAGCCTGGGTCAGCTGTCCCGGCTGTGTCCCCTCCCAGCTCCCCGTGCACCCCCAGCCTGCTCGCTGGCAGGCCAGCACAGGAAGCTGGACTGTCCTTGACCGCTCAGCAACAACCCAAAACATCAGCACGTTATCAACAGTTTCTCATCCCAAATCCAAAACAGTCTCACACTGGCTTCTGTGAAGAAAACCAGCTCTATCCTGGCTGAAACCAGGACAGATTCAACAGAAAACTAGTGAACGCCACACTTAAGTTTTAACGGCTGGCAGAGAAGGGAGGGAGAATGGGCAAAGGCAATGTAACTCTAACCTGGAAACACAGCACTAAAGCACACGACACTGCAGAAGAGGGAAAACGAATACTGCACGCCCTGAACCACAGAAGTAATTAACATTGCAACAAGGGCATGTGTCCATAACATTGCAACAAGGGCATGTGTCCAAGGCTTGATTTTCTTTTCCACTCCAAACACTGCACTTGTCAGTTGTACACAGACAGTTCTTTTAGTCTACACCTTAAGTTAACACCTCCTAAATGTTTTGTATTTTGGTGCACAATTCAACCATACTTTGGAAGGTGGTGTTACTTATGCTAAATTAATCTGTGGCCCTGTGGTGAACACTGCAGAATGTCTTTATGGAATTTCAATCAATTTCTTGCAATTGAAACAACCTAACCAAAACCAACAGATCAAAATTGTTTTAAGAAGAAATACATGACCTTCTACAATTCCTCTAACTTCCAGAAAGGTACATCATCACATTTAGGTAGCTGTGCTGAGGCATAGCAGAAATAAGGTCACCATTTGTAACTCCGCTTCCAGTATTTCTATATATTGTGTTTGTGCAAGCACCACCTTGATTAGGAATTGATAGAGCAAGGCTATCTGGGGTTCCAAGGATTTTCAATAATTATATCTCAATGTATTTCATATATAGCAGTTCTAGGACAGCACTTATTTGAACAAGCTGCCCCTTTACACTGCAGAACACCTGATGGCTGCCTAGCTCATGAGAGGATAACTCTCTCATGAAAGGTTCATGTTCTCCAGCTGAAGAAGGCTCAATGTACAACTGATGCACTCAACTAAGCCACCGGTCTTGAGGCAAATTGCATGATTTATCATTAAAAATGGGAGCCTGGGCCCAGCACTAAAGGAGAGCCTCACAGGTACTTCAAATAGCTCAAAAATGGGAGTACACCCTACACATCACCATCTGCTGAAAAGGGCAAATTATAAGCAGTGCTCAAAATTAAACTGGGAGCATTCATCTGTGTCACTACGACAGGCTCCTTAACGCTAAGTGATTTCAGTTAATGCAATTAATCATCAGGGTTTACAGCATTCCTAGAATACATACAACTGGAAAGATCATTCACTTTGGGTAGACCATTAGCCTAATTTATCTAATTCAGTTTCAGAACAATCTTTTTCCTCCCAAAGACATGCTGCTAGGGAAGGTAAAGGCCCTACCATTACCCTTGCTTGAGCCTCTTACAGAATACTGTCAAGGCACTGTTTTGGACAGAACAAAACATTTTCTATTAAAAGTAACTTGATATAGTTTACAAGCAGGCAAACTGTGAATGTGTAAAGTAAAAGGATACTTCTTTAATGCTGAAAAAATTAAAACAAGTGGAGGGCCCAAGCGTTTTTGTTGCAGATTCTTCTAGGTCATTATTTTTGTACATTGCCTGTCCTATATGTGAGAATTCTGGCTTGATCCCCAGATTCCCAGGGAGTAACACATGCCAGGAATGCATATTTTTAAAACTGGGAATGTTTTCAAGGTATTTTTGGCCCATGTGAATAAAATGTTCAGGTATCAGCAAGCCAGCTTGGTTGGCAAGGGAAAGCTGTCACCTTACCAAAACCTGAAATGCTTTGCTAGCTGTTTCCCCAGAACATAGGGACCCTAAAAGAAAAATATGAATATGAAATCTGAGGAGTGAAACAAGTTCTCCAATGTCGGGGACTTCACTGCATCTCACCTTTGGAACAAAAAGCAATCAAATACAGAAATGCCACAAGGACTCTAGTGAGTCTACAGGGCCTCCTCTCATATTCTATATTCATATTCTATTCTCAACTATTCTATGATTCTGTGATTCATAAATTGCACAACATTTACTGAATTCCCTTCAAAAGACAAAGAACCTCTTCATCGCAGCTGGGACTTGAATCTGTTGTTCCACAGATGTTAGGCATACCAAAAAATGCAATATAGAGATTACAACACTAGTCTTACTGGCAAAGATTTTTCTACTGCAGTTGAGACTGGATGGACAGAGGCAAAGTCAGGTCTACTTCTCCCACAGGTGTAATGGTATTTCAGAAATCAGAGTAACAAGGAACACTGGAAATAGGAACCCACTCAAAATTGGATTTCAGCTCTAAAGTAGTATATCAACTAAACAACCATACTTATTACCAGATAATACACTTGCTTTCTACATTGACTACAGGGATAATTTGTGGCAAGTGACATCTGGCTTTTTAAGTAGAAATCATCACTTGTAAATTCAATGAATTCAACTATTTATGTTGAGCCTGTTTCCTAAGGAAATTAAGTCTGTGTCTTCATGCCATTCCTTCCAATCTATCAGTAATTCAGAAAAAAAAAAAGTGAAATCAAACAGATCTTTTTATGATCAAATCAGGCAGGTCAGGTCATGTATACAAGACCTAGCCACTCCACAGTCAGGACAATTACCATCTATTACCATGCCAGAGATTATTTACCACAGTGACAACTGCACAGGTGAGTGTCTCTCGGAAGCACCGATGTGACTAGAGTAGCATTTGGCACTGTATTAAATGTTAAGTAACATAATTACTTCAAGAGAGAACATTATGATCAAAAGCATAAAAAAAGCAGAACTAAGATTGCAGCTTCAAAATTAAGTAACTGTAAAAGCAAAGATATTTTAGCAACTCAACACTGATTTCACTAAAGCATTTTAAGAAACATGGAAAGGACAGAGGAGAGAGACTCTCCATTCTAACCATTTCTCATTCAAAGACAGAAGCGTAAACTTTCCATATTGTCTTAGATTACTTTTAGGTAAGACAAAGGTACATAACGTATCACCTGCTTGCAAAGCCAATGCTACCACTGTGCTGCCAGCTTGAGAGGCCGATGTTGCTGTTTTAGAAAATGCTTTCAGATTTCTAATGCTAGTAGTGACAAATTTAACAGAGTCTGTACTTACACAGCATATAAAAGATTAACCTTCAAGTCAGCTCTGAAGTACAACTTCAAAAACCGCAGGCTGCAAACTAACAGGTCCAGCTTGCCTTTAATCCAACATTCAATATTCCAACTTGAATCTAAACAAAAGAAAAGGAATAAACATTTCTGAACTATATGGAAACAAAAAACCCACCCCAACAACTGAAGCAACTGAAGAGCCAGGATAAAATTCACCCACAAAGAGAGGACAAGTAACAGATATTCATGAAGGTGTGGCTGGACCCCAAGTGTGCAAATGTTTATGAAAAATCCTTGCTGAATTGGGCACCAGTATATGCCCTTAAGCACTTAAAAGGCTAACAACCTATGTGATACTGCTGCATGCTGATTATTAGAGAAGGACTATATTTTACCTGGCTTTATTAACAAGGCCACAAGGGGAAGAAAGAAATTAAGCTGCTACTGCTGGTTGAACGTTTTGCTACTGTTAACTGGTACAGCCTCCGTGTGGCTGTACTGTGTAGACTTCGTGCACACATACGCAGCTGTACTGCATACACAACAGCAACAAACTTAGTGTGGCAGTCTTTAACAGAGATTTATTTGTTCCATGGGACAGTTCTAGTAAAATGAAATTCTGCTCTACTGAGGTCAATAAGAATCCTGCCACTAATAGCAGAAAGCCAGCTGGCCAGTATGCTGCTCAGAGACTGTGGTTTATGGGAGGAGAAAAACAGCCTAGGGAAAAAAATAATTCAATCTAATCCATGTACAGATATTTACTAAGGCATCATAATCCAGGCAGAAAAGATGGCACTTGCTCTCCATCTCCCCCATCTCCTGAAGGAGTTGAAAGCCCATATCCACAGAAATATTTCAAATATTTCTCATAGTGTCTAAACACCTTTGAAGATCTGGACTTACATCCTCATACGCAATGCTATATATTTTATTCAGCATTCCCCTAGAAAGACAGCCAGCTATTTTTTTCCCCTTTGAATCTATGCTATACAATTTCCTTCATCTTCCACTACAGACTTCTGTGAGGAAGGACTTTACGACACTATGTTGTCTGCTCTGGATAAAAATGAATACCCACTGATACAACCCAGCCCCTCTCCCCCCAAAAAACAAAAACTCCAGCCACTTTTTGAAGTAACTTCTTATGTCCCCAAATGGAAAACCTACCTGTTTCCTGAGAAGCGGAGATACTTATTTCTGAAGGAATAAACTTCCTTGCTTGCATGCTTGCTCTGTATGAAGAACAATCAATGTTATTATCACTCCAAAGGCAACACAGAAAACTTTCTTCACTCATTAGCACTGGAGGCTTAGTTTCGGACGCTCCATACTCTCTCCTCACACGAGACCAGCTCTCTACAACTCCAGCAGAGAAAGGACTCAAGAATGTCCCGTTCAGCAGCATACAGGGTAATGTAAAGTTCCTGGGAGGAATCTGATGGACCATACAATGGGCAAATGCCGTTTGAAGAAAGCCTGCAAATATAAAGGCCAAGGCATCAGAAATAAAAGAAAAAGTTCACATTACTTGATAATGAAAAGAGAGTGACCAATGTTACATAGAAACACATTCATTGCACAAAAATCAGACTATTTCCAGGGGCTATTACACTCTGAGTTGCAGAGTTGTTTCTAAAAACAACCTGACTACACTGGTGTCACACCTGACAGATGCCATCCTTCTCCCCCAAAGTCATTCCACCTAACTTTTTGTTTCCTCAACCTCTTGAAATAGGTCAAGACCAAGACTGTAGAGGAAGCATCTCTTTGGGGTAAATTGGCTTATATTAAAATACAGTGAATCCCAAATCTAAGTTCACACACTATACAGGTATGAGTCTCATCTCCCTCTGCAGTGCTGGGACCCCTGCAATCCATCTCTTATAACATGGCTCCTTTACTGTAGGAAAAGATAATCCCGCTGTAAATATAACACATAGTCACACTGTAACTGTTAAATACCAAAGAATAAAATTACAAGAATACATGACTGGATGTAACCATGCAGCCCCAGGGCATTATCTGGGAAATGAGATGCAGGAAAAGAATAATCTTTTCCATCAGACTTCGATTCTTCAAAATAAAATTGTTCTGACCACATTTGCAGCTCTTGTTGGTAAGTCATAGCTTGAATTACGTTAACAATGATTTTGAGAATGATAAGCATGTCGGTTTTGGAAATAGCTTACTGTAAAACACTGCATGAATTTCAAAGATTAAAGCTCTAGTTACAGAAAGGCATGTGGGTCATTTGTGCACTTTACATTTAGCTTTTCGCTCAGTAAGGGCATAAATATTTTAAGCCGTTCATTAGATAGAAATTAATTCATGCCCTATTCCTTCCAATAGCCAAAATAAGAAAAACAGAATTTCTCTAGCACTGTTTGACTAATAGCACATAAGCACAAGCTAAATAATACAAAAACACTAAATGAAAGCTTTTAAAAAAGTAGATGCATGCTACCTTAAAAGCAGACCGCGTCACTATGCGGTGGGTTAAAGTGTTTCATTTTCTCTTTACACAGATTTTTTATTGCCAGACTCCTGAAGGGTTCTGCTCTGTCCTCCTCTCTCATTTAACAAGAGTTTGTGCCTCTGTAAGTATCACCTTCATTAGGTTTCCCGGCTGCATGCGGAGGATTCAGCTGACCAAACAGACGGTTAGTCCGTAATACGGGATTAAAAAAGGACAAATGAGTAAGTGACATGACTGCCTGTGAAGCAGGACAGATAACTAACATACTGCCCAGTTCACAGAGTCAACTGGGGGGTGGGAAGAGATTCCTGCCAGTCATCTCTTTTTCTAAAAAAAACAACTGTCCCCTCACATGTCACACCAGACAATCTCTTCGTTCTACGTAACTTCCAAGAGACTTATGTTTTAGTAACTTACCCAATAGCACAAACATGGTCAGAATGATTTGCCAAGACATCTTGTTTTGTAGAGCTGATCTGAAAAACATGTAGAAAATTAACTGAGAGCTGATAATTATCAGTCTATTATTTCATTAGGATTTCATTTTGGTGCACTTCAGCTAATGTGATATCCACACCTTTGTAAGCAGAAAGGAAGAACAAAATCAGAATGTCATTTGAGGAAAAAAAACCAACCATCGCTTAGAATATCAATTATTATTATATCTATCAATCATTAGAGCTATATAATACCTCATCTCTCCAAGCTTTTGCTGATCATTTTTCACCTTCTGAATTTGGCCGTCTGAAAGGCACTATGCATCCAAATAATGAAAATGCCCAAGAGGTACTAAATTTTCAGAGTGTAGCACACATAAAAGCACTCGGACATCCATTTCAACTGTGAAGACTTCACTAAACTTTACAGTAGTATTTCAATACTGTTCTTTCATTTGAGATACTTTGTTCAATTTTCATCCCATAGTCACATATATTCTGGTAAAACCCAAATACAAGCGTTTTTGTATTTTAAAAAAAGCTCAACAGAGGATCTCAGAGGAAAACATACAGAGTTTAGTTGCCCTTGTAGTTAACCAGAACAGGATGATTAGTAAAATTTACATATCAAGTCAGACAGAGAATGCTGGGGCAAGAAATAAGATTTGGGGAGTCCCTCCAAAGTATTCTCATTCCTTAAATATTTCTGAGAACAATTTCCCTGAGAACATCCATGTTGCCAAAAGAACTGGTGCCAGTGCTACGTAATCCACTGGCCCTTCAGTTTGGGGGAGCACGTACTGTACTACATATACACACACGGTGTGACGCACACAGACTGCTGTGGAGGGGGAGTCTCCGTACTGCCTACACAGCAGCTGGCTCTGCGACCTGGAAGGAAAGCGTACGTGGACACAGAAGACCAGAAGGAGAGGAAAAGGGTAATCCCTTCCTGGTTTTTACCACTCCTGTCAGTGTACATGCCCGCTGTCTCAGCCAGGGCAGCAACTCAACAAGCCCCTTGCCGGTCCCACGGAGGAACCAGCGGCTGCCCATAAAACCAAAGAATTTGGTTACAAGGAAAGCCACCCTCTGCTCACAGCCATCCCCCCGCTCCCTTTCGCCCTCACCAGAGACTTTGATAGGATCATCCAGTGACCTTGACACTGCTTTAAGCCCTGACCACGGCTTAAAGCAAGGTGATTCTCTAGGCATAGCTGCCCACCTGAAGCAGCACGCAACTGACCAGTGAAGTTACAATATTCCGGTATTGCAAGCTCTGCCACAAGGAAAGCCCTTGCAAATTTAGCTGGGGCTGGAAAGGGAGCCAAGCCATTTCTTCAGCACAGACCACCTTCATTTTAGTCTGCAAGATGAGTCAGTCCTATCCACTTTTCTCCCCATCTACCCAGGTCATAATCAGAGTACATTTTAAGCTACATTTTGAGCAATTAAAGAGGAAAGCTCAAAATTTTAAAGGCAGTGCTTCACAACCCCTACTTCAGAGGAAAATGTGCCTCTCAGCACAGCTGTTAGGAGGCCAACCTCACCTGTACCTCTTCCATTAGTCTAATGCCTAAGAGGTGAGCCCTGAAGGCCAGAAGAATTACCCATCTACAACCTTCTATTAAGTCTGTCATTTCACAAAGATACAGGCCGGAATTATTTCCAAAAGCCTATGATCAAAGTTATCTATTTTCTTCCCAAGTTTCTGACTGAAAGGAAAAACCCCAACCTTTTAAAATAATTTACTTGACATAAGCATACACTATTCACACTATTAAATGTACGGTTTAATGAAAAACAGTCCATGTTCCTCTCTTACAGGTGCAACAAAAATTTGCTGTTCATCGCTCCACCACATCTCAGCAAGAAACTGGCAGAGATCACTTCCATATGCTGTACAAGAAAATCAGACATATACTTCAAAAGCTCATAAAGTTATCAATATGTCATGGATGTTATTGCAAATGCTTTAAAGCTCACCTTTTCAATACAAGTAAAAAATTTCTATCATCAAGAGCTCTAAATAATCCGTAAAGCTATGGTCCATCACTTGCTTTCCCATCATAGGCAACTGCAAGAAGTAAAAGCTGTCACTCAGATATCTTAGCCCTATTACTCCTAGATGTTTGAAGGAAAGAACCACTATTTTGGTAACTATACATATTTCACTATATTATTTCAAAGCAGAATGTGAAAGACCAGTGAAACACCATCTCTTGTTTGTTCCTGGAAGGAAGACGACAAATAGTTAATTCTGTTAACAGGAGATTCTGTGTTAAGTTTCACCCCTGCAATACCCACTGTAGACTGAAAGGCAAACAACCACAGATCCCCAGAACCACATACACCTCAAAGAGCGAAAGTTATAATTATGTTGTCTACTGAAGACAAAGGCATTTGGACTTCCTGCTGCCATATAATGTCCAGATAGAGCAATCAGAAGAGATTCTTATATCAGCACTAATTTAATCATAATCAACAATATTTGGACAAGAAGGAAAAAAATACAGTTCAGATCAGCTCAAGACATCTTCTTTTCCTACTTCTATTGCATCAATCTAGGCTGATTTTTACAAAGGTGTTATTTGTCAATCCTGGTTCCAACAACATTAATGAACAAAAAAATGGTGCTGCACATGATCAAAAAGCAGTGTCAGCTGCATGTCACCAGCATTAGCTCCTTTTCTGTTCGAAGTTCAGTATCGCTTCTGCAAACTTTACATAGGTATTGGGTAACAAGAGATACCTACAGATAACTCCCAGGACAAAATGAATGTACAACTGGACTGGAGTACCAAATATCTTTTCTGGTGAGAATACTGAACTTACCTGAAATCCTAACTTCGTTGTAAGAAAGAATACAAGTTCTACAAGAACAGTTACAGGGAACAGGAAGGTAAATAATGGAGAATTATTAAAACTTCTAACTATAGCTCTACCCCAGAGAGAGTAAGTTAACACAGCAAGTACAAATGGGTTTATGCCTGGCTGGGGAAGTACCCATACAAATGGAAGGAATCGGGGCCCGTTTTAACACCTCTATCCAACACACTGCAGTCTGAAACTGCCAACTTTGCTGCTGCTGCATGCAAGAAATTTTCAAATTTCATATGTAAATAGTACATTCCTCTCCATGCTAACCACTGTACAAAACACTTCAGTAAGGGTAGGCCCTCTTGTAACAAAAACATAAAATTTCAAACAAAACACAGCATATATGACAAGCAAAGAGGACAACAATGAAAGATCATTTTTCTTCACAGACCAGTTGAGAAGTCGTACAATCCATTGGCATATCAGCATGGGAAACATTTTCAGCACAGCCTGAAACAAGCATGACTGGTGATCCACAAACACCTGCTCCCGGGGCACGGAAAATGTACTGAAAGTTTTCCTTTTCCTTCTGGAGCTACCTCTTTCTTTTTTTTTTTACCTCCTCCAGTTTCTTGTCTTGACAACTTATATTTCTGCATCCTTTTTTCATCTCCTTTCTGAAGTACAAAAAAGGGTTGATGTGAAAAGAGGACTGCAGTATGAGGCAGGTCTACCTGTCCAGTTTGAACATCAGTGAACAGAGGGTGGCACTGGTGACCAAGAGTGCCAAGTCTCTACAACCCGTCCTGGACGGAGTAGCACAATCCTGACACCGCTAAACTCCGCTGTAAGATTCTCACCAACTTTTATGGGGACAATGGGACTGGATGAGCAAATGTTGCAAGATCCGAGCCTTACATGTCAGCAGTTTGCCAATGAGCAATTTCAAAGTCTACAGAAACTCAGTCGCCAGGGTCTCATATTTTTCTTCAAGTAATGTAGTACCACACACACATACAGGGTCTGGAGGTTTTTTTTTTTCTTATTCCCACCCTCCCAAAAATACAACAGCTGCTAGTTAATGGGAAACAGGAACGTAATACCGCAAGCACACGAACTGTCCCTGACTTTTGAAAGTACTCCACTAGAGCTGTTTTTTAATATGTAAAAGATCTCTATAAACCATAAAAATATTCTAGTCATAATGCCTATGCACAGCGCCTTCTGGCCTGCTCTTTAAGGGTGCTGAAGGCTTTCCATTCCTGTTGGTACTGGCAAGACCAGTGGTTCTCAGGCAGCCCTCCTGGGCACAGAATTTCACTGCATTTGTTTGTCATTTCGTATATTAGTAAACATTACTAATAAAGAGTTCAGAGCAAATGGAACATTCAAAATAGCAAGGAGAATGCCTTGCAGTGGATATTTTTTTGCTTTCTAATACCACCAAAGCTTTAACCAAGGCAATCCAAGTGGCATGTTTCCCCACACACTGAGTACAGTAAAACTAGCAGCAGAACTACCCTTGTCTCACCCGTGCACAAGCACAGCTACAAAACCAGGCTCCAAGTCTGCCGATGGAGCCTCTCCTCTGAAACGCACCAGTGAAACATCTCCAATTCTAGAGTTTCTCTAGACTGCACAATTTTTTTTGATGGAACTGAAACTGCCCCCTCATTTCACAAACACCCACACTGCTCCAAGACAGGTTCCCTTCACCAGCCCACCGCAGAGATGGAAGACGGGTGGGATCCCCCAGCACAGCAGTTGAATTTGTTCCTGCATCTCCACCACCACAGCACCGAAGGCAGTACTGAAGTTTGTGCACACTCATCACTCACAATTTGAGAGATTTAAGTTGCATAAATATTCCTGACTTCAAGTCAGCAGTAAAGTGATTTTAATAAACACTTACCTTCGTTGTTTTTCACTGATGAACATATGTTGGTTTTTCCTTACACGCAGCAGTAAGTAGAGCTCCTGCAACTACCTGGCACTTAAAGCTCCTTCACATTGCAGCCACACTTGGTAGTTAAGAGCTCTCCGTGTTTTCATTATAAACGCTATTTACAAACACTGTGTCAATAATTAACATTACATTTCCAAAGTGCTCTTCTATCAGGCTGGACCATAATGGCTTCTGCAGCATCAGTGACTCACAGCCCACATTCACGGAGATTTCTTTTTTTTTTTTTCTTCAAACACTAAGCCTCAAGAGGGGAAGGAAAAAAAAAAAGAAAGGTCTGATTTGGGTACACCGCGCCAACCTCCAAAGTTGCCTCGACTTTTAGAAGGCTGATCTGCGAGGGAGAAGACCAACGCTCGCCCACCGCCTGCGTTCCGCTCTCAACGTGTATTTCAGCAAAAGCCACCTGTCTTTCACGCGTGGCATCCCCACGCTGCCTCCCTTTTCCCCCACTACCACGCGGGAAGGTGCCGGCCCGCCGGGCGGAGGAGTGCTTGACCCCTCACGGCCAGACCGCGGCCCCGCCGGCCGCCCCACGGGTGGAAGGCAGCGTCCCGCGAAGCCGGCAGGGAGGGAGGGATGGAAGCGGGCAGGGGCCGCCAGCCCCACGGCTGTCGGGCGGGGAAAGCCGCGGAAGAAAGAAAAAAGCGGGGGAAAAAAAAAGTAAATTCACCGACCTACTTCGCTTCGTGCCCGGGGTCTGAACCGACGGCCGAAGTTACGCGGCGGCCGGTCATGCCAGGCGCCTTCCAGCCCCGCGGCCGAGCAGGAGGCGGCCAGCCGCGCTGCCCGCTCCCCGCAGCGGCCCGGCGGAGCCCGCGGCCCCGCCTCGGCCGAACGCTCGCCAGGGCGGCCCGGCCCGGCCCGCCCCGCCCGCCCGGCTCCGCGGCGGAGGCGGCGGCGAGGGGCCGGTTCCCCGCGCGCGGGCCCGGCCTCTCCGCACACACAAGATGCCGGGGCCGGGCTTCAGAAGGGGGGTGCCCCCTCGCAGCGCAGGGACGGGGTGGCGTTTCCCTCGGTGGATTTTCATGCAACTTCACACAAAGAGCACGTCACTGAAGAAAATAAAAGTTTAAGCCTTCAAACCGCTCCCAGCCAGCGCGGCGGGACGCGTGTTCAGCGAGGGCCGTGGAAAGCCAGGCCACGGCCACCACGCCGCTGGCCGCCCGCGGGGAGGCCGCAGTGCTTCGCCCCGAGAAGCGCGTTAAGCCCCGATATGGCGTCACCTCTCTCGGCCCTGCGGCGCACAAACAACAGCGTTTTCGGAGGGAAGTTCCAGGTGAAGCCCCGCGCCGCTCCCTTGCCCGGCCACCGCGCCAGCCGCGCGGGGCGGGGGAGGCGTTGCGGGGGCTTGTCCTGCGTGGGCTGAGGGAGAGCGGGGAGTTCTGCGCGGACTTCTCCGCTGCGGCAGCCCGTCGCACGGTGAACGGTATAGAGGGAACGTTAATGCCAGTTCTTACCTTCTTTATTTTTCTTAATGCGGAGTGGGACCGTTTCACCCACCTAGAGAGCCTGCGGGGACCAGTTAGCGCTGTCTGTATCCACACAAACATTTGTTAAGAATTTAATTAACGTTTATCTTAACTATTCCGGTTAGCGGTCTTAGCAGTGGAGGTGGTACAAAATACCCAATTGTTAGTGTAAAAGGTGACATAAACCAGAAGTACAGGGAATGCTTTCTAGCTATTAGGACTATTCGTTGTGTTTCCCAAGGTTCTCCGCATTTTCACAAAATGATAAACATGAACGTTGTGAATTATTATTCACAAACATGTCTACTTGTCAGTAGAAGGACAAAGATTAGGGTCTCAAAAAAACTGATTCAGATATACTTCTTTTACATGCACATTAAGCAGTGCTATGCTTAACATTATATATATCATAACAGATATAACTTATCTGTTGTGATGGTTTGTTGAATTACGTACTAGAAAAATCAATATCAGAATTTGGTTCTGAAAATCCCATTCCTTAAAGTTGTGAAAGTGTCAGTATCAGTAGCTTGCCAGGGACTTCAAGGTGTAATAAGGGTGTGAACATACAGCATAAACAATTTGTTATGCATAACTATTTTAATCCAAAAGTCTGAACCACAGCTTAGCGTTCACCAGTAACTTAAGGATACAGTTTTGATAAAGAAAAGCAGTTTTACAATCTAGAACAACACAGATACTGCAAATTTCCAAAATAACCCAAGGGTAGGTGATTGTTTTAAAAGATCAGTTATTTATAAACTACCTCTTGTTTAAAAAACCTTGTTTATACAAGACAGAATGTAATGTTGGGCAAAATACTAAAAGTTTTGCCATCATCTTTACTGCAGTGATGATTTCACCTGTTGTATTAGCTATCATTTGAATTTGTATTTAGATTTATTTTTAAATAGTAATTTGCCCTCAGATTGTTTAAGGACAAAAATCAGAGCTTTATTTTGAAGGTGTCTTCTGATTTTTCTAAAGATACCAAAAAGCAGGATAGCTTATACTCTAAGCTCTGTTCGTTATATACACAGAATCATACATAGAGGCTAAGTAAAGGATACATGCATAGCTCTATAATAACATCAGGTACATATAGATCCATATTAGGAGGCTATACACTGTTGCATGCCTTTTTTTTTTTTTTTTTAAACAAAGGCAATCCATCGGGAAAGTCACAGTGTTTTTACACACAGGATGATTCACAGAGAAGCCTGCTCCTCTGTTCATGTCACGGGTAAGGGTTTGTGACCGATTTACCAATCCAAGCACTCATGTGCATTTGCAAATACAAAACTTGGCTCATTGCTTTTGCATCCGCTGGGATGAAGCCTTCATATGGAGGTGATCCTTGCATCTTTATCCCTCCAGGTTCCTGCTTACCCTATATGCAGCCCTGCTCACTGCAAGTCCTTGGGGGCATACGCCACAGTTGAGCAGCACTACCATTCTGCTGTCCACGGAGAACTCAGTAGTCTGAAGAAATTTGTTCTGAAATGACTCTCCAGAAAAAAAAAAATACAGAATTTAATTTCTTTTTAGAATTATGATATCAAACAATGGGGTGGTTTCCTCAGAACACCTATATTTCCAACCAGAACTCACTTCTGCCTCATAAAATTGTCGAAGATAATGTGTTTTTAAAAAAGCATTAGGCTTGTCAGTTATGAACCATTCAGTTGAAAGACAGATAATTTCACATTATTTTAAAAACTACACATTTCTGTGAGCAATCTGGATGCAGAGAGACTATTTTCATCTCTTCTTTACTATATTACTCCCCTATAGCTAATGGTGTTTTAATATCAGCTATATATGGAATGTTATCCCAAAAATCCTGAGCCATACCAAAGAAATTGAGAGTAAAAAATTAATAACTAGAACTAAGTTTAAATCCTGACCTTGATTTGTTAAAATTAGTTTTTCAAGTATTAAATTTGTGGAGACCAGGTCAACAACGAATACGCTGTACCAATCTGTACTTCCCCAAAAAGCTATACCATATATAGCTTAGCAGCTACATTCACATGGAAGCTGGCAGTCCGGTTACTAAGATAAAAAAATGCCACTTTTTTTTTGGTACGTTTGTTCTTTCTTCTAACACATAGCTATGGTCCCAGTTACGCACATGAATTTCCAGTTGAGATCAAGCCCACAGTAGAATACGCACCAAGAACGCCTTGTCGCTAACAGTAGTCCATGCCAGGTGACACTAAAGGTATTGCAAGAAAGCCAACCAAAGGAGACTTGGAAAAAATACTAAAACAAACTGCAAAAGCAGAGTTGAAGTTACAGATTAGAGATAACCCCCTTAAAACAAACAGCAAAAGTAGAGATTACAGGTTTGCCGTAACCCCACGTTAGATACAGAATCTCCTCTGTTTGACATAAAGATAACGATGTTGACCGCAGCATTAAAAGCAGGAAGCATAACACGTGGGCAAGCAAACCAAAATTACTGTAGCCACAGTAGGGAGAACACTGAAAGGGTTTAATACATGAAAACAGATAATGATACTACATATTTAACAGGAACTTCCAATTAAAGAACAAAACCCAGAAATTACGTCAAGGAACTTAAAGTGGGGACTAAGCCCTGCTAGAAAAGACGGACCTTTCATCTTGCTTGTGCTCATCCTTTTTCTTGGAGAAGGCAGCAAGAGTTCAGAACCAATGTACTGGAGACTGAGAAGTCCCAGATATGCGCAACTGAGGTTTTTTACAGTGTTTTTTTCTTTTCAGCAATATTATTTTAAAACAAATGCAAAACCAGTAACTCTGCTTCATAAGGTATGAAGAAAAGTATTTTTATTTACCTACTGAAAGCTCTTCTCAGTAAACAGACTTCAACATGAGTATCATACCATCTTGTGTTGTATAAATAGTTCTACCATGGCTGTATGAACAAACCTACTGATTGGCTTTAATTTATTTATTGACTTTTCGTAATTCATGAGCCATTTCCTCAAAGTAGCATCAGCCCATTTCACTCCTTATTAAAATAACCACCATCTCTAATTGATAAATTCTATTTTTAAAGTATTTCTGTATTCTAATACGACAGTTTGGGAAATCTGACACAGTATGTGTCCGAGGTTAGGAAGCTGTTGAAGTTTTTGTATCCCAGACTTTCATAACGTAAGCAAAGCTGTCACAAGCTGTCTAGTCTGCCATGTCTCTGCTGGCCAAAATCCAAAGAGGGTTCACTACAAAATAATTTTCTATTTCGGTTAGAAGATCTAGAGACAAACATTTGACAGGGTTAAGTTTTCTTTCACTTCCCTATCTAACACTGGTGTTCAGTGAACCAGAAAAAAAAAAAAATCCCCTACGTAAGCTGCACTAGTGCATACTTATTTAAAGGTGGGTTTTTTTCTCTTTTAATATATTTAATATCTATTTAAACTAAATCTTCCTGCAGTTTAATCCTCTTACTTTGTCATATACTCGAGAAAGACAGAAGACAGGTAATTCCTCCTTTTAGAAGTCCTTTGATGTATGTTACGTTGCTGTCTCATACTGATTATCCTTTGTGTAAACTAAAGCTCCAGTTCTTTCAGTCTTTGTTCATAGACCATCTTTCCTGGAGACCTGCTAGAGCTTACTGATCCCCTTCGGACTTATTCCTGTGGCTCTCTCTCTCTTTTCTAAAGAGCAATGGCCAAAGTACTCCAACAAAGCTCTTGGTAGTGCTATTAGGGGGAAGAAATATCTCACTTTTTACGTGACAGAACCCTGTTTACACATCCCATAAGGATGTTTGCTTTTTTTCCTCCCAGCAGCATGCCCATGTTGACTCAGGCTCAGTTTGCACATCTCCCTAACCCTCAGATCCTTTCTGCAGAACTTTTGGTTGTGAAGTTGATTATTTCTCACTTGTCTTTACTGAATTACAGCCTATTTATTTCAGACCAATTCAGCAATGTGGTAAGATCACTTTGAATTCTAATCTTGTTCTCTAAAGCGTTTGCAACTGTTGCTAACATTTTGTTATCCAAAGATTTAATGTAACTATGATGTTATAGGTTTTCCATATGTAGGAAAACTCCCCTCACTACAAAGAACGTTTTCTTGGTCACCCGTAGGGACCCTTTCTCTTCTGTCCTTTGTCTTTCTGATTTAACCCTATATGCTTGTGTCATCCTTTCACAAGTCCTCTTCAATAACTTAACCTAGCTTTCAATTCCAACTAAAGTTTCACATTACTGAGGAAAATATTATTTGCTACTCTACTAACTTTCCTACGTTTAATTCACATTGGAGCAGATGCTTTCTGGCGTTTCATGTAGTGGTCTTTGTTTGTTTGTTTGTTTGTTTCTTCAAGAAAATGCAAACTCTTCTGGACAACTCTTCGCTTTAGACTTACTTTCCATTTGATGTTCACTCTAATTGAGTTTATTGAAGTTTTCTTTCTCAAATACTTTTTTCTTCATTCTGCTGCGTTCTTACATCTTCACATTCTCAAGTGGTTCCTCTTCCTCAGTCCAGGATTTAAAAAAGAAATCTAGAAGAGTCTTCTCTCAGGATGTTCACCAGCTCTGGTTAAAAAGGTCCTCATCCACCTGACTTCTTTGGCAATATACAATAAACACTTACCTTGATCTTTTCTTCATATCTTTGCCCAGACACTTTCGTACTTCACCTCCTATATATGCTGGGTCTCAGCAAAAATCATATGCATCTTTGTGAGAAAGACTTCATTCCTCCCATGCCTTCAGACCTCTCTGAACAAGTCTTTCCTTTCACTTCTGAATTATCGCACAAAGTTTCTGTTTTGCCAGTGCAGTTATAATTTTGACTCAATACAAAGATTTTCGGTTTCTCCATACTTTATTCATTAGTACACAGACATCCAGGATGTTAAGCAAACTGACGCATGATTTTCCTTCTTTTGCTCCTGGAACCGTATCGTGAGCGAGCTCCCTAGCTTTTGCACCTTTTCCATGTTACCAAAATTTATACTTAACCATTGGGCCTATGACATTGGCTCCTGCCAGTCTGAACTCAAAGGAATCCACTCCAGTTTAGCAGGTCTGTGAGCAAAGACAATGTTCTCCAGCCTCAGGACAGCATGCCTTCTTCTTAGGGCCTCACCCTCTGAGAGGAACAATGGTGGAACATTTTTTGGAGAATATAATTTTATAAATATAAACACAAGGAAATTTATTTTCTCTCAGCCTCCACATTTCACCTCAGACTTTCTCCCTTGAAGCATTATAAAAATAACAAAGGTCCAGAAGCCTTTCAAAGAGTTACACATTGAAGAACAACAAAATACCGTAAAATACCAAGTCCCAAGTGTTTTTGCAAAGCATGTGAGAAGATTTCAGTGACCTGAGAGCAAGAAACATGTAACTGTAGATGAAGTTCCACTGACAGAACAAAAATACTTAATGTTATTTAGCCTTGAAAGTTTATTTGTTTAAAAAATGCTGCATTAAAACTATTCCTTCCCTTCCACCAATCGTGCTGTATACAGTCATATAGCCAAGGCATCAGCAGATAATGCTAGTACCCTGACCTCTTACAAATAAAAGTGTCTATATTCCTGCACAGCTTTACATCCCTATAGATACCTATTGAAATGCTAATCGTGCTGCCAGCTAGTACTGCAACCAAATCTCTTCTAGCCCTGTAGAAAGACCCGCAAACTTCCCACTCAAGAGCAAAAAAACCCAGTTATTTTCCTCCTGTAGTGAGGAAAAACGCTACAGCCATCGGCCCTCACTCTCAGACGTCTATGCCAGCATCAAGAGAAACTTTTGAACAACAGTGTAGTATGACTAGATCTTCTCTTTTTTAAAGATCTCTTAGACTCATATCTTTGTCTCACAGGATGGCAGGATAAGACCAGTTTGTCTGTGGATAGTGGAAGAGCTGAATTGTCCTGTCTGCAGAGCAGTTATCGCAGACTGCCCTGGTAACATGCTATTAAGATGTCCACTGGGAAAAAGAGAAGTGGGATTCCAACAGTGACAGGTTATGACAACGTAACAAGTCTAAACAGAAGTACTTGTCTGAGGTTTCCAGTTCTGAATAAAGATGCAGAAATCTGAAGCATACTAACCTTAGCTACTTGGTGCAAATTGAGCGATTATGCATCTGAAAGAGATAGAAAAGAGCTAGAAATTCCGCTTCAGTTCTACCAGGTTAAATTTGTCATTTCTGAGGGCAGCTGAGCTCCTTCTGCGTTTTTAGCATGAGTTTCAACATTTTTCTTGGGTTTTTTCCCCCCTTCTAATCCATCCAATTTGATTCATGCCAGGTTAACCAATTTGTATTTAAACAGGTGGAAGAGACTAACTATGGGACTGCTACAGAAAAATCAAATACTGTTATTCTATATAAAAACAAATCACATGTATGTATGCATCAGAAGTTTTTCTAAATCATTTAATGACCACCAGAAGTGAAAAGTCTGTCCTCATTATGAAGTTAATGCAAAGATGGGCTCTGCCTCCACAAGGGGATGTTTTCAGAAAGCAATTAATTTTTGCTGCTGAAAGAATGTTTTGCATTTAATCTCTCTGCACCTCTTTACCACCATCCACATCTAACCAGCCAACCAAAAGCTTGCTACTGCATTAAGACCACCAACAAAATTAAACCTTACTTTTTGTACACCCACAGAAATGCTCTCTGCAATCCACATTGCAAACTGAAAATAGCAGAGGGGTGATTATACATGTTCTGTGCAAAGAATATGTTCTTTCCCCCGAGAGATTCATCTGTTTCCCACCGCTGTACACATACTACAGTCCTGTACTTTGACTGATTCAATAAATTGGCATCAAATACACCAATAAACTAAACTTTTAGTTGCAGAATCAAAAAAATAGAGTCATCTTATAACCAGAGGAAAGGACAGCTGAATAGACATTAAACTTATTGGACATACCATTATCAAATACAGCCAGGTAATTAAGCGCATGTTCCTCCTTTGTTGGAAACCCCTAGCAACTGCATGCTCAAATTTCCTCTCCAAACTGATGCAAGTATAACTATATTAATTAAATAAAGACAATCCAAGAGACACACCTTTCTAATTTAGAGCAGGATAATTCCTCCCTATTATTCAGAAGTCCCCTGTTGATTCATTTGGTTATAGGACAAAAAGTTGAAGTGTTGCTTTGGACTGAAGGAACAATTGCAGCTCTGGGAGCACACACGTTTACCTTCCAGGACAGAATCATGCATCGTTAGGTGTCTAAACCTCATTGACAGTGATTCACCTTGGAGGCGTACACAAATGAATCACATCTGTTAACAGCAGAGATGCTAGCAGCAAAATAGGCATCTTAAAACATTGACTCACTCTCAGACGTCTATGCCAGCATCAAGAGAAACTTTTGAACAACAGTGTAGTATGACTAGATCTTCTCTTTTTTAAAGATCTCTTAGACTCATATCTTTGTCTCACAGGATGGCAGGATAAGACCAGTTTGTCTGTGGATAGTGGAAGAGCTGAATTGTCCTGTCTGCAGAGCAGTTATTGCAGACTGCCCTGGTAACATGCTATTAAGATGTCCACTGGGAAAAAGAGAAGTGAGATTCCAAATCTGTGTCTTTATATGAAAGAATAAAATTCCTCTCTGACACACTGGACAAGCACCTAAAAGGGAGCAGATCCTTCTCCTGTGAGAAACAAATCCAGGTGAAATTACTGACAAAGAGTGACCTGGTTTCAGCCAGGGTAGAGTTAATGGCTAAACTACGACAAAGAGTTAACAAGTTCTGTCTTTGAGGTTAAATTTAATAGTAATGAAAAACATACCTCACTGCACAATTGTATTAACCTCAAACCTTTTCTCCAAGGAACTTCATGCTTTAGATATTCTACCAGTGCACTATGAGAGGATGCTCCTGGTTCCAGAAAGCATGCAGGAAACAACAGAAGGATGAGAAACAAGAGACAGATGAAAATCTTAAGAAATAATAGGCTAATATTCAACAAAGCTTTGATTTAGAACTGTTTGGCTTTTAACTGTAGTTTCCCTAGCACGAGTATTCCCACCCTGGCTGAAGGATATCGGTGTCCCAAGATGGATGTGGCAGTCCTGATGGAAACACGCAGAAGCAAAAGGAAGAAGTAACTGCCAAGCTGAAGAAAGTAGCGTTGTCCTCAGGGAATTTATGCTCAGCTGCATATTCTAGATGCTCAGAAATGTGTACATTCAAATATTCCATTCCTAATACATAAAAAAAAAATTTGAGAGCGACATAAATGTATGTAGATTGTCATATACACTACTATTGCCATCTTAAATGGAAGTTTTTGCGGCAAGAAAATAGTTGCAGAGGATGAAATAATTCAGTGAGTCATATAGATAGAAATTACACAAAGCTGATAAGTCTCTGAGGATAATAGACACTTTGAAAATTATTCATGAGAGAAGTGTAAAAAGTTTGATTCATATGTGACAAATTGCCCACTTTGGCATCATGCTTTTTTCCTCACACATTAATAATTCAAGTTGATAGACGCATCAGGTTTCTAGATTTTTATGTTTCCTTGTGCTTTTAAGCATCTGTGTTACCTCCATGAACCACCTCAGGATTTACAAAGTGAGTCTGTCTGAAGCATCTATACAAACAATACTAAAAATATTTAGGAACAGCAGGCATATTTGCAGGAAAAACATGTCATCTTCTGGATGCATCAGTACCAAACTTTTTCAAATTGGCGAGCACTGCACAAATTCTTCTGGGGAGGTTATCAAGACGACAGAACCAGGCCCTTCAACGTGGGGCTCAGTCAGAAGACAAGAGACAACAGACATAAATTGAAATGAGAGAGTTTAGAAATGATAGAAAAACACTTTTTCCTCATGAGGTCAGCCAAGTAGTAGAATCGGAAGACCAGTCCCCATCCTTGGAGGTTTTCAAGACCAGAATACATAAAGGCTGTAGGAGTTGTATGTCATCATCAAGAGAAATTAACGACAACTTAGACAATATATGTTTTTTAAAAAATAACTGGAAAGCAATTACACCCCCCCCATTTTTCTCCCTTATGAATGCATTCCTGTATCTATCTGTACACCTGCAAAGATGCATTTGATGTTCTATGTTATCCCAAAGAAAGGTTTTTCCTAAGGCAGCCAAGCTTACAAGGCTTCAGTTGAGTCTGTAGCTGTGATTGCTTACTGGCAGGACAGCCCGAGCATAGCCCAAAAGGTTAAACCACCACACCATGCTAACTGGTCTGGTAGGCGCTGGAGAGCAAGTCATTGCGGCTCTGCAAGCTCAGCCTAGTGCCTCAAGTACAGCCCTAGGAGAACAGGTCCGTGGCGGTCCTGGACCTACACCGTAAATTTGCATGGTGTCCTTCTAGCCACATGGACTTGTTAGCCAAAGCCTCCACTGCTTGCACCATGTTTGTGTAGATTTGATTAGTTTGGCCATAAGCTGAGTCACTGGAACTGGTCTCAGCCCATCGGGTATTCATTGGCAATGCTGGCAATTCTTTCAGTCTTGTCTGTTAAAGTAGAACCTCCTCTGGGCAAGTGATGTCCCTTGGAAACGCTCATTCATTGCCCATCACAGTGAGTCCTGATCTCAGCTTATCAGCAATATCAAAACTGAGTTTTAACGAACAGCTTGAGAAAGATGACCACTGACAGCAAGCGAGACTTAAGCTACATCTACATCACAATCCCAGGTGCACAGGTTGCACAGTAACACCGGTTTTTCTATGGGCTAGGTCAGATTACAGATACTGTGCATAAAATTTTTCTCCTCGCCGTAGCCAGGGATCTAACCAGACAGCACAGTGCACTGTACCTTGCTCTGTTCCCGTGTGGAGAAGCACCTCAGTCTCCCTCCATCCCATCGCAAGCTGTGTAACAGCCTTTCCCTCTCTGCCCTGGCTAGGTGAGTTGCATCCGGATTCTCCAGTTTTCTGTTTGCTACTGCCCTCTCTCCCTGGGTGACATTCTTACAACATATTTGAGCCCCGTTCCTTAGCTTCAAGCTAGTTCTTTCCTTTTATTATCAGGCTTCACACCCATTTGCTCCTCCCTCTTGGCTTTCAATCTTTCCAGTCCTCTGTGAGGACTTTTCCTTCAGCCTCCCTGGGGCCTCAGATCCTGTTGGCAACCATCCTAAAAGCTTATCTAGGAGGCTTGTTCCCTTCACATCTCCTTCACCAAATCCCATCCTTCCCAGAAGACAGGAACCCTGCAGGACATACGCCACATGCTTAAAGCCTGAAGGGTACCAAAACCCCTCAGAGAACTTATAGCTGGCAGAAAGGTTGTATCTTAACCTCTTTGCAAGAGCCTGATAAGCTTGTGATGTTCCCAAATGCTTCTAGCAGGGCCTGCTGCAATAGGACAAGGGGTAATGGTTTTAAATTAAAAGAGGGCAGATTTAGACTAGATAAAGAAGAAATTTTTCACAACGAGGGTGGTGAACCCCTGGCCCAGGTTGCCCAGAGAGGTGGTGGATGCCCCATCCCTGGAAACATCCCAGGTCAGGCTGGACGGGGCTCTGAGCACCCTGATCCAGTTGAAGATGTCCCTGCTCATGGCAGGGGGGGTTGGACTAAATGGCCTTTAGAGAGCACTTCTGACCCAAACTATTCTATGATTCTGTGATCTTTTAGGAAACAAACTGTGTCAAATACAGCACAACACGAGTTTGCTCCTGGCAAACTTAAACGCATCAATGGTCTAGGCTCAAAAGCCTCACTGTCCAACACAGAATACGTAACACCCACAGGTTAAACAGCAAGGACACACTCTTAATCATCTTTTAGGCAAACAGCTAACACGAGTTTATGCTAGCAAGCATAGGGAAGTTTTCAAAATGGAAAATATGAGCACAAAAAGCATATGCCTTTGATATTCATAAGATATGACACATCATTTATGCAAATCTGTAATTACTTTATAATCAAAGCAGAGCTGACACCCCAGGGGACAGCCAGCACTGACGGCAGCCCTGGCTGTGGCCAGCACAGAGTCAGGAGCGGCACGGAGTCGCACCAGCTGACTGGAAGGAAGAGAGGAAACAGCAGCACTAAACACACCTGGCTTCAAGGGACACCTCTCCTGTTCAGCTGAATCAGTGGAACAGGAGGGAGGAATATATAATATTTTGTAACATAGTCTTAATTCTTTTATAGTTAGGTAGCTCTAGCTGTTAGGAATAAGCTTTCGGGGAAGCAGGAGGGAATGCTCTATAGAAAATTCCCTAGAAGGAACCTTCATCCCTTTTTAAGCCTTTGCATGGCTGCATGAGAGGTCCCAGGTAAATAGTGCTATCACCATTAGCGAAGCCTATTTCCTGAGTGCCAGAATGCAATCTGGCAAGAAGAAAATATTGAGTGCATTTGGGGGGTGGGGGGCAAGGGGAGAATTGCAGCAAAAAATATGTTTGGCAAAAAAAGTGTTCCTTCAATTAGCAGGCTCTGCAGCTTAACTTACATTTTGACATGTTATATGGGTTTGATATGTCTATTTTGCTGGGCTTTTAAATAAAAAACACTAGTTACTATAGTAACATTTACATCATAGGTTGTACTTATGCTGCCTCTGACATACAGAAAACCAATCTGCTATGTTAACCTTTGTACTTCACTTCTGCAATATTTTAAACAACAATCCTGTTTTCTAATAAATTGTCTTTTTGTCTAATTATTTTACTTCTCAGATTATAAATTAAAATATATTCGATCTAATTTTCTTTTAAATGACTGAGCCCTGTGTGTGGGAACATGCAACCTGATTCCAGGGAGAACAAGGAGAATGTAAGCAGAAAGAAAACTGCAGTATGGGGAAATAAGACAAATCTTGCTTTTCTAGTCCTTCTGTCATTTAGTTTCCTCTTACAGGAATCATGGTAAAATGACAGATTATTATTCCTTTGGACAAATAGTCTTCTCCTTTGTAGCTTTTATTTTAGCCTGTTAGAATCACAAAGCAGCACAGCCCACGTTGAGCTCTGCCTCTCCTGTCCTTTCCACTAATTTCCCAACCTCTTATCAGTTGGTCTGTTATAATTTTCAAGCGCTTCTCTACGTCTCCTATATTTGCACCCTTGCATACCTATCAGTTTGCTTTATTAAAGTTACAGTTAGTAATCACAAGACAGAACATAGACAACCTTGCTCAGCCAGCTTAGGAAGACCTATTTTGCTCTCCATGAGGTCTTCTTGCTGCAAGCTGGCGTGGTTAAACTCTGTCCTAACTCTACAAAAGCAGTATATTTAGATAGCAAAATGCAACCCTCTTCGGCAGATGAGGAGGAACTGAACCAAGGACATACAATGCTAGAGAACAGGTGCCTATAGCTGCACCTTTCCATAGTTCATATCATTACGGGCAGGAATAAAGACTGAGAGTACAAAGGCACAATCAAGTTACAATAAAAGCAACTATTGAAAGCCTCCTCTCATGTCCCTGTGGCAGGGAAAACAGAAACGAGCCCTCTACATGTTCTTACATGTTGATTTCCCTCCCTGAAATCTTCATCTTACAGCATTTACCTAGAGGTCAGCTTATGGACTCTGATTTAATATGTTTCCAACTTACAACAGCAGAATGAGATCCTCCGTGCCTTCTCTCCTCTGCAAAGATGGGCTCAAACACTTACTAGGGAAGTGTGTCTGGGGGGAGAGGAGTGGATCAAAAAAGGGAAATTAAAAAAAATGCAGCTCAGGGTAAAAGATCATTGGTGCTTTAGCCAGCGTTCTTGATTCCAGTAAAAACACTTTGTGATCAGGCATTTACCTAACAAATGAGCAGCTAGAAAATACAGAAAGCAGAGGATAATGGAAAGAGTGAAGGTAACTTACCTAGAGCTGTCAGACACCTCTCCGATGGGTTGACTTGCTTTTTCCTTCCATTTTACTTCCTGATGTAAAGTCAATTCAGACTGGAGTGAGAATGGGCATGAATGGGGCTGTAGCACAGCCAAAACACTGCTGGTCACGTAAAGTTACTCTTAGCTGATGTCATATCCATGGAAAAAAGAACCCGATTTGCTTTTGGTTCAGAGGAGAAGCATTGTTTAGTCTATTATACCGATAATCCTTGCCAGGATGAGAGCACTACTCAACTACATTTCAGTGAAAGGAAAGTAAATGCCACTACTTTTTCCCTAAGGGTGTGGTGGTGAAAATCTATCTTCAGAAGCGCTTTATAAAACCTGGCACCAGCCCGAGTTTCTCAAGTGTGTCATCTAGCACAGAGGATATGAATGCACAGAACATAACTGGAAAGAGAGATAAATGGTGGAGAAGATGAGAAGGTTTGAGTAAGTACCTTAATGAAAAAAAAAAAATCTAGGCCTTTTAGCAACTTAGACAATTTCTAAACCTAGCAGAAGTTTAGCCTGTTACCCAGTGTGACATTCATGCATTCAATATTACAGAGGAAAAAATACCAAATGAAATGGTGGTCTAATCCAAATTGAGGCCACTTTTGTGGTTTTGGCTATGGAAACAGGATTTTACTTGAACTGTTTATGTATCAGTGACGAGCTGGATGAATCCAAGACAAAATAGAAACCCCCATCTACTTCATGCCCACAATAAATGAAAATGCCACCATTTCTCCATGAAAGCAGGGGATAGTTAGAGAATGGGTACAAGGATCCTCACCCACCTTGTCCCACCATCCCAAAAGGGAAAAAAATTCTTAAATAAGAGAGAACGTCACACATATCCTTCATAGTTCTTTTCAGATGCATTATTCTTCTCTAAAAAAGGAAAGGATCATATGTCCATCCATTATAGCTTAAGAGGCATTTTTACCGGAGGACAAAACAGGCAAGTCCAGAAAAGAAGCAGACCCAACAATGTTCTTCGACAAATGTAACTGGAGCAGAGATTCTGGACATGCCACTGTCTAAGAGTACCAGACCTCCAGAGACTGAAGCCACCTTCACATCAATGCATGTGCAGACTGAAAGGATCTGACTATCATTTCATTTTTACATTCCATTTGTAGTTAGAATCCCTTTGTTAATATTTCCTATACTTTAAGAGTAGCCAGTGCTTTTATAAATTGCTTCGCAGACGTCATCCTGCAAAACAGAAGCCACATAACTACACTGGAAATTCGTAACCAAACCAATTCCTAATCCATCAAAACATATTTAATGCAATTAGTCTCACAGGACTCCAGCCAGTCCTATCACTCATCTTCTGTCCTTTCAGTACCTGCAAGGCCACAGTGCCTCTGCGCCCAAGGTCAGCCTTATATCTGCCTCTTCTCTCACTCCCTACATTTGACCTTCTCCCAAGCTGTCCTGTGTGTAGAACTTCTCTAGCCCGCTAGCTGGGACCCCCAAATGCTTAGTCAAAGACCGCTTCAAAATTTGTTTTGTCCAAAAATCAATTTCCATCTCTCATGTAACACCAGAGTATGAAGGAAAAGCACCTCTAAATTATTTAGACAGAATTATTTTAAAACAAAGGAGGAGGAAGAGATTAACTAGAATTTTGAGTGTTCAGATGGACTGTCACACTGTGTAGTAGCCGAGACTAAGTTCCTCCAGGTGGAATCTATCTGGTTTACGCGATTTGTACAATATTGAAGTCAACACCACGTAAATGCAGTGATTAAACCGTAAGCTACCATACCTACATGACTAGAATACACTGTACATGGAACAGATTTCATTGCCGTGCATTTGGAATGGGTGCATTGCTTCTGAGTATCAGGGTCAAAAGTAAATGGAGCTCATTGCAATATATGAACTGCTGGTACAAACACCGCATGCATTCACGACATATCAGTAATACCCACTTGTGATCATAACCACCTCTAAGATATGGTTAAAATCCTAGAAATAGGTACAGAGCATTTTATGATGCCAACACGAACACGTGGTATTTTCAGAGCAGGCAGAACTCACCTTCAACGCACCAGCCAGCACGACACGCTCTGCAGCCCAACATACCGTGTTCCTGTTGTTACATAAACTCTCTTTGCACAGGAATTCAACTTGCTGAAGATACCAGGTATCTTAAAAGCACCATCCCATGTTTGTCGCTCCAGTTCAGCAACAATTGCTCTTTTGAGTGGTTTGTCAAGCAACTATTAATTAATTTCATGGGGCTTTTTGGCAGGAGCCCTTTGCCGAGCTTCAGTGTATCATGTTTGGACCCATTTCATAATCGAGTGTCTACTGAGAACATGCTTTTTTCTCCTAACTTCTAGCAAATGCTGTAATCTGCCCCAAAGCATCTGCAACAATGAAAAATCTAAAACTCAGATTATCTTCCCTAAATATTGAGCGAAATCCTAGCATACTGTGTCCAGTTTTCAGCTACTAGTTTTTCAATGTTGCTCCAAACCACATCTTTAGGCACTAATTTTAGGGAGAATTTGGCATCTACCCTTGAGGACCTGTGCCTCATTCTCCAAAATCTGGCAGTATTTCATGCATATTAAGATGCACTGTGATCAAGACCTATTAGAAAGCACATCCTACATGCATCTCAAAACCAGATGCACTGGTTTGCTGAGACATTATGTGCAGCGGTGAAGACATTTCTGTCTCAGTAACTTTTCAGAGCCAGACCTGACAATTTCAGAACATCAGGGAATATTCCAACGTAAGTGGCCAATAGTTCTGGAAGAAAATCAGAAAAATGGAGTGGAGAAAAAAAGTGGGGAATGGGTGGACCCCTTTCTATGCTGAGATGTTGATATTCTGCACTACTTTCTAGACAAAGAATAATGGGTAAGAAGGAGGGCGCAGCTTGGGAAAACAGCATGAGAAAAAAGAACACAAGAGTGTAGAAAGAGTGTATGATGGAAAGACAGGGAAAAATGGGCTAGGAAGGGCCAGATATGGGGAGACACAAAAATAACAAGCAGATGGATCCTGCTGGGGCGGAAATGATGTGTACAGATAGCCCTGGCACAGAGGAGGTGTGACCGATGGGAAGACCATGGGATTCTGATATGAGAGAAAGGGTCAACAGGGAAACAGAGCCCCAAACAAAAGTGGGGGCTGAAGTCCCTGAGAAGGGGCTCATGCTACCAGGAGGAAGCATCCATGCTGCCTGCAGGAAGGGTGCAATGCCCTTGTACGTATCGTATTTAGGGGCTGGTGAGAGTACTTCTGGCTGTGACACTGGATTTTGAAATTTTTACCCTCTACACTTGGCAGCAAAAATTGGAGCAGTAAGGTGTGGACACCAAGCCAACAAGCACTGACTTGGACAGCCGCTTGCTATTGTAGCAACCCCCGTTTTCAGTGCCATGTGGCACCGAGTACGCTGACGCATGGAGGGAGGCTTGTGGGGAGGGAGGTGATCTGCGTGGCATGGTTCATTCCCACATCAACTCCACATGGGAAACGTTTCCTCAGACAGTATTACCTCCCGTTGCCAACTGCTCTTGCTTCCGCACAAGGAGGTAAAGGCTAAGCCACTGCTGATGCTTGAGAAGATGAGAAGGATGGGCAGGGAAGGAGTCAGCCCTCTCACGCTGGTTTCTGTTGGCAAGGACACACACAAACACCAGTGAACCTTGAAATCAGGATCACAAGGAGAGCAGACATGCATTTCAGTCCTTGCACACACAGACAAAAATGCTGTGCTGTACGCAGACCAGAGCCGCTCATCCAAGACTAGGTTAGAGCAGAAGAGAAGACTCAGGTACAGAACATACACTAGCCTTTTACTTGTATCCCATGCCTTGCATCCTGGTTAAAATGTCACAGTCCTTTGTTTTGCACATTTAGAGGTAGTCTGCATCTCCAGACATCAAGATTCTCCCTTATTGATTAGATATTTTAGCCAAAAGGTCTCCACTTGAAGTGTGTCAAACACAAATGTAATTTGATTATTCAGTTCAGACAGGTTTTCCCTTCAGAAAGGTCATATTTAATGCAGCATTATTCCATCATGCATCTGACTGCAGGACATCTGAACGGCTGCTAATACTGCGGCACCCATGGATAACCCCAGCTAAGCATCGGCTGCCTTTCCCTCCACCCGGCCGCTTTTCATTTCCACCACTCCAGTTTCCTCGTGTGTGGGTTAGAGAGAGACAAAATTGACTATTGAACATGATTAATAAAACTAACTTCAAAAGGTTTCATTTTGGGTAGGAAGTTTTGATGTTTAAATGGGAACAAAATAGCCTAAATCCTGTTCCCACACTCAGTCTCCAAATAAAAATACAGTAATAACGAATGGCCTATTACTGCAATTTAAAAGTTTTCAGAAGGCCAGGGAAATGCTATCAAGTTAACGCGATTACTAAAAGCGCTACAGGAAAACACGTATTGACTGATCCTCATAATGAGTTTACCTACAGACTTCCTCATTACCTGCGCATTACAGGAGAGATTTAGTGAAGAGAATACAATTAGCTTCAGTAACTTATAATACCTTACACCATAACTGAGAAGAGTTGTGTACAATAAAAACGGGCACTTAAATGTCAGACAAACAGATGGAAGAATGATGGTTTTACCCTTTGATTTACTTATCCAAAACCTTTTATGAAGAATCTGAAAGTTCGGGATCTATTTGTAAATGATCCACCAAAACTGACTTTATTTCTCTCTATCGGTGTAATTATTCTGTCACTAAAGAAAAAGGAATATGCGTAGATATCAGTGCTGTCATTAACTATGACTTCCATCACTTGTCAGAAGCATTCATTGTATAAGCAGAAGATGAAACTAAAATTAATTGGGCCATTTTCATACCAAATCAGAGGTATACATTTAAAAAATACCTTAGAGCCCACAAAGTTTGAGAAATTATTTTTGAACAAACGTCATACAGTGAAACACAGTAAATCGTAAACACTGCCAGAGCATATACTTTCAAGAATTATAAAGCAGACATTAGGTTTCTATATTTAATAAAAATTCCTCAATTCCGCACACAGCTTAGGACATGAGTAAGAGTTCATATTTAAAACAGGATATTAAAAAAATCCAAATATGCCAGAGCTAGTGAAAAAGTTTATCTTTTAAAAATTATTAACAAAGCCTTCAAGATTTAGCACAAGGAATTTACTGTATATCTCACCACTAAAAAGACAGGTAATAAAACAGCCCAATTACAATCATCTGTGGCTTTTTTTTTTTTTTTTAAATCAGAAATATCATCACTGCATCTTAAGAAAAACCTGTAAACTTTAACCTGTGCAGCATCACAGCTACTGACGGTCTCACGCGGAGCCGCGCCATGAGGAACCGCTACCGTTTCATTTGCGCCGCACTCCGTTGCATTCTGCCTTCTCAAAAGCCACCACACACGACATTAATCTACTTCAGCTGCACTCTTTCTCTTAAGTTTAATGAAATGATTTCTACTGAAATTCGATTGGACTATGGAGGTACCAAACTATGGGCTGCTCACCGAGGGACTGGAGGAATTCAGGCCTAACTTGAAACCCAGTGATTTCAACAGGAGCTGAATCAAGCTCTGAAAAAGAGCAGAATTGACTTATTTATTCATGCTGGAATCCTCTCACTAGTTAATGATCAATCTACCACCATCATTTAGTCCAATTCAACCCCCAGAAAACTCACTGACAAGAGAAAAGTTCTTCTGTAAGATTTTTTTTTTTTTTTTTGTCTTTCAGGTGACTTCCTGCAGGAAAAGAGATTTGTCTTTTTAATGTACACTCCATGTTTTTATTTTAAGTCAGATATTTTGTTCCCTGTTCAAATCTGAGTTCTGTCACAGTGAAAAAGATGACTCTTTCCTCATCCTGGAGTCATTATGCAGAATATTCTGTATTTTAGAAAGAAATTATACCTACAAAAGTCTGCATGGGAGTATATGAATATATATATGTATGTACTTACACATTTAACAGGAATTGTCCCAGACAGCTACCACTTTTCTCCGTTACCATGACACGTCCCGGCTGTGGCTGTACAAACATACCTTTAGACACTGCTAGAAAAGCACAAGTCCTGACCTACTATAGGATTTTGGTTATCAGATATTCTGCGGCAAACTCAGTACTCGAATCCCAGGCTGGAAGTGGTGTTGGAAGCACGTATGTAAAACCGTTCCTGCCAGGATCTCATCCAGAATTCACTGAAACCACCAGGAGGCTTTCCACTGATTTTTAGGGGATTTTGGGTGAAGTTTAAGTGAAGATAAATGCTGAACTTTTAACAAATAGCATTTTTCTGTACACAGGGGCAAATCAGGGATATAATCTCGACACTTCTGCTATGCCAGTTGTACTGGAATAAGATTAATAAAATGCATCCTGGCATAGTGATTATTGGCCTTGTCTAGCAATGCTGGATTTATATAATGCATTAATAAGTGATGCTCAAAAAGCACATTCTTTAAGAGCATGTGCTAATTTCTGTGAAAATATGGACTCTATCTCAAGGCTACCCACACATCTGCTCTCCTTAGTCTTACCACATCTAAAGAGGCTCTGGATAATCCTCATTACATCCCAGGAGACCTTCTGGGGAATGAACTTTGTCCTTCTACTCAAGCCCTCTGGTTCTTTAATGCATTTGACAGAAAGGTGACTACAACAACGGGAGTTAGCATTCAGCACCTCAACACGAACTGTTGTGCAGCTCCCAAATTCAAGGCCAAGCATCCACCTTGGACAGACAAGATGTTTTAAAAGTTAGCCAGTGTTGTGGTTACAAAATGCAAACTCAAATTTTTCCTTAAACAGGGTTGTGCTAAAAAAAAAAAAAAAAAATAAAAAAATTGCTTTTTTTATATGCATGTTGCTATAGCAAGTTATACAAGAAATCCTGGCTTTAATAGCAAAGACACCAAAAGGCAAATGAAGGAAAATGGGGCGAGGACAATCAAAACAACAGCACTCAAAAGGAAGAACTATAATTGCCCAACTGTTTCTCTCTGGTTAAAGAAACTGTCATCTCAGAATGGCTTCTTGGTGTATCCGAGAAAGTCAGTCCTTACAGAAGAGCACTGAGTATTTTTAGCTTCTTTCTGTTAAACACAAGTTTTAAGTAATTAGAAATTGGAAGTCAGAGCCATCAATTCGCATCCAGAACCAATTAGTATCTTATGACATAGTCCTTTCTAAATTGCCACTTGGCTGCCCTTCTTTCCATCTCGTTATGACTATCCATAAATCTGTGTTTGTTAAGTTGTTTTGAATGTGTGACTTGCTCTTGGCTCAGCTTCTTGTGACACCCAGAGTTGACAAGAGCTCAGGGCAGGGAAGCAAGGGCTGGTTGCAATTACTGACTCTGGGAGTTTAAAGTTCACCCTCTTAGTCCGGAGAACCTGGAACCGCCAGCAATTGGGAGAGGGTTGTTTTGGGTCGGTTTTGTACAGAATTGTAGCTAAAGGCGCATGTGGAGCAGGGAGGACACCCTCTAGGCCCCACCGAAGGCTGGCGTCAGGTAAGGGATCCGAGGGCCTTGCGAGCAACCCCAGGAGTCAGGATGAAGGTCAGGACAGAGCTGCAGCTCAACACCTACTTGGAGCTGGGACCTTCGGTGCTTTTCATGCCGGGCTGGGCCCTGGGGGAAGGGGACGAAAGATGAAGAGAACGGACTAATGGTGGGGTACAACACTGGAAAAGAGGAAAGGAACAGAGACACCTGCAACTGTCTTCAGGTGTCTAAAGGGATTTGACTAATCTGAATCCTAACTGAGGGTATTTGCTGAATCCTAATTAACTTTAGACATAGCTCATTTATGAGGCTACCAGATAAGGACTGTGCATTTGGAAATGGTTTCTAATGAGTATCTGTCTAGCTGTTAAAAGGTTCTTGTAAACAAATAAATTTTCTTCTGTAGATTTTAATTAAACAGCAAAATATTTGTTAAGAATGCAGTCGTCTTTGAAGGAACGAATAGAGGAGAGCATGCTCTGAACTGTCTGTGGTATGTTATTTTGTATTATCTGATTCAAAGGTAAAATTTACTTTATGTGTGCATATGAGAAATATTCTGCATTTCTTAATACATTAAAATTAAACCAAGAGCAAAGTTCTCCTTCCAGACTTATTATATGGGAAACTGTTTTATCATCATGAAATTGTTTCAAGCACCTTAATGTCTCATTGCAATCATTAGCATTTATCTAGTTAGAAAAAAACAGACCACCAAAGAAAGATTGGCCAAGCAGGGTGACACTGAGCCATGTTATTAGAAACAAGAACAAGCTGTTAAATCCTCTCCAGGAGTAAAGTGCCCTCTGTTGAAATACAAGCATATGGATTTTTGTAGCCAGCATCAGCCCCATATCCTGTGTGGTGCAGCCAGGAGACACGGACACTCCGAGAAGATGGAGAGTCTGTTCCATAAGGTGACTCATAAGCACGCTCGCAGGCTGCCCGCAGACACGAAGCGTTCCAGCATCTAACGGGATTAGGCCTCTCTCATCTCTCCTTCCCCAGCCCGTTGACCCCAACAGCAAATTCCTGCCAGCTTCAGAAGGGGAGCACTTGACCAGGAGCCAGGAAGTTACAACTATTGCAGCTTTTGTTTCTCTGTTGTGTAAAGGCTTCTTTTTAAAACATGGAAGACTGGTAACAAAGGCTCCTATTATATTGCGAAATACCAGTCTTAGGCAAGAATTAAATGAATAACAAAATCACAAGCCCAGATCAAACAGTCACAACAACGGGTAAGCAAAACATAAATGTCACGATCAATCCTCTTATTCCAAGCAATATGCTTTGTAAAACGTGATAAATACTGTTTAACTTCTCCCCAAACCCTCAAGCAAATAAAAACATCCAAACAGCATCTGTCATTTATTGATATTGACCAAGAAAATTAAAGAACCTTAACCAGGATATTAGAAAGTGAAGCTCAAAGCAGGTGATAAAACCAAAATTCCCAGACATCAATAACCTCAGCTGACCTCCTGGACATCAACATCCCTTTTTGCCTTGAGCTCTGTTTGAGCCTCAGGACTCTATTCTCCACTTAAAGGTTTCAAATGAACTATATACAACTTGAACTTGAATATGATTTGGGGCTTTTTTTTTTTTGTGTGGTGGTGGTGTTTTTTTTAAACTCCACAGAAGTAAGCAGTTAATTTTATAAGCATTATCCAGGAAAACATACAATTAAAAATAAAATATAACACAGGCAACTTCTACCACTGAATGCCAGTTCATCTGCTAGGAAGCAGACAGCTAACAAAGAAAATGTCAGGGTTTCAGGTCACAACACCTGGGAGGACTGCTGTAACTACATACCTAAAATATTTCATCTTAATAGACAGCGATATTACAAGCATGTTTCACAGGAAGAAGTCTTCACTATATGCAAAGGCTCAAAAGCAAGACTGTAATTGTGCAAAACTGCACGATATGTTCATTATACGTATATTACTTCATTAAACAAAGTCATAGCTTTGGTCTCACTTTGAAAACAATATTCCTCCTCTTATCTCAGGATTTTCTGGGGGGAACTAGCATGTTTTTATAATCCCTGTGCTCTCCCCAGCAGCATCTGCCTCATAGATGGCCATAAGGACCTCCAAATGTTGAGGGCCAGCAGGAAGAAAGCCATCTGCACAGGCAGACAAGGGATGGTCACCCTCACGGAAGAGGAAGCAGGGAATAATCAACCAGTCCATTTAAAAGGAGCCATTAGAAAGAACCAGTGTCCAGAATATTTGTTAAAAATCTAGAACTAGTCTATGGGAAGTAGCAGTTACAAAAAGCTAAGTGAAGTACATCCAGCTGAAATGCTAGTCATGGGGTATAAACAACTGTAACCAATTTTTGAAAATAACCCAGAGACACAGCTGAAATAAACTTCAGCATAAAGAGCAAAAGCAAAACAATAAAACAAGAGATAAATATAGGAACAGGCCATTGGAGAAAGTGTTTCTCTAAGAGCATCCAGCTGATATTTAAAATTTAATCCAGTTCACCAGTCAATGCTTTCTTACATGTTTTATCAAGAGACACTTCCCTGTAAAGCCCTCTAAGTAACATACTGGTCATGTATTTGCAGGGGCCACTGAAACAAATCAATTAGTCATTAGTACCTGGTGTGCACCCAGCTTAATGAAATAGTTTTTTTATCCATTATCATAGATCAGAAACAATCCCTGCAGAGTAAATGATGCAGTATCTTAAAAGTCATGCTGTGTTAACAATTGAGATTGGGGTTAGAGAGATCATTTTAGAGCTTTACATAATTTTCAGTTTAACAACAAAAATCTGCATGTGGCTTACTAGGACAAGTTTGTTTGGTTAACTCCTGGGTATTAATGAGCTTACATTCATTTTATGGGATTAAAGTCTGTTTAAAAGTTTTTAAGGAAGTTACCCAAGGTCATAACTAGTTAGGGAGGTTACCAGCTTTCTTAAAGGACTGAACAGACTACAAAACCAATGCAAGACTATAACCAGTACCCCCCGCTCCTGACCCCTTATGCATATTTTATTTTTTCCTCCAGCTAACTCTAAGTTGACAGGGAACAGCTCTGTTAACTACAAAAACAAGCAGCTACAAGAACAAGGGTGGGAGAGATAAGAAATAAAAGTTATGCCATACAGGTAACATTAGCAAATCCAGAACCAGGTTAAATAAGGGAGCTCAGGAACCAAGCCTGGAGCCTGAAGTTACTCTACATGCAAAGCATGTTGAGCTAGGCAGTACAGAATCGCAGACCTAAACATTCATTTTGCAGAACAGGGCAAAGCCAGCAGCTAACTGATTCAAAGCACAAATTACACTCCCCTCCCCAAAGCCTGGTTGGCCAAATCGTTGCTGTAAACAGAAAGCATCAGCTATTCAGAACAGAGATGCTATAGCCTTCTTCTCCTGATGGCGGGTGCTTTCACAAATGGATTAAAATAACTGCGCAAGCTTCATTTTCACAAGCACTGATGGGATCAAAATCACCCACTTAATATTCACCAACTTAACTATGGGAGTACTGACCTAAAAAAAGAGAGCTTTGATGCCTTCTGCATCCCTGGTTCCATCAGTGCTGACAGAGCAGATCACAGAATCACAGAATCATTAAGGTTGGAAAAGACCTTTAAGGTCATCAAGTCCAACCATCAACCCACCACCACCATGCCCCACTAAACCATGTCCCAAAGTGCCATGTCCTCACATTTTTTGAACACTTCCAGTGATGGTGACTCCACCACCTCCCTGGGCAGCCTGTTCCAACGCTTGACCACTCTCTCCATACAGAAATTTTTCCTGATATCTAATCTAAACCTCCCCTGGCGCAACTTGAGGCCATTTCCTCTCGCCCTATCGCTGGTTACTTGGGAGAAGAGACCAAACACCCACCTCACTACAACCCCCTTTCAGGTAGTTGTAGAGAGCGATGAGGTCTCCCCTCAGCCTCCTCTTCTCCAGACTGAACAACCCCAGTTCCCTCAGCCGCTCCTCATAAGACTTGTGCTCCAGACCCCTCACCAGCTTCGCTGCCCTTCTCTGGACACGCTCCAGCACCTCAACATCCTTCTTGTAGTGAGAGGCCCAACACTGAACACAGTATTCAAGGTGCAGCCTCACCAGTGCCGAGTACAGGGGCACGATCACTGCCCTACTCCTGCTGGCCACACTATTGCTGATACAGGCCAGGACACTGTTGCCTTCTTGGCCACCTGGGCACACGTTCAGCCGGCTGTCAACCAGCACCCCCAGGTCCTTTTCCTCTGGGCAGCTCTCCAGCCACTCCTCCCCAAGCCTGTAGCGTTGCATGGGGTTGTTGTGACCAAAGTGCAGGACCTGGCACTTGGCCTTATTAAACCTCATGCAGTTGACCTCCGCCCGTTGATCCAGCCTGTCCAGATCCCTCTGCAGAGCCCTTCTACTCTCCAGTAGATCAATACTGCCACCCAACTTGGTGTCATCTGCAAACTTACTGAGGGAGCACTTGATCCAGGTCATCAATAAAGATATTGAACAAGACCAGCCCCAGAACCGAGCCCTGGGGAACACTGCTTGTGACTGGCCACCAGCTGGATTTAACTCTATTCGCCACAACTCTCTGGGCTCAGCCATCCAGCCAGTTCTTTACCCAGCAAAGAGTAAACTTGTCTAAGCCACGAGCCGCCAGTTTCTCCAGGAGAATGCTGTGGGAGACACTGTCAAAGGCTTTACTAGAGTCCAGGTAGACAACATCCACAGCCTTTCCCTCATCCACTAGGCCGGTCACCTGGTCATAGAAGATCAGGTTGGTCAAGCAGGACCTGCCTTTCATGAACCCATGCTGGCTGAGCCTGATCCCTTGGTTGTCCTAAAATGTGTCTTACTCTAGACTCTTTTGAAGCAAGGAAAGTGGAAGAGGTCAAGTATTACCTTACATACCATCCTTTTTTGAACACCTTTAAAAAGCTCGCTGATTTACCATGTACATGAGAGATGCAGGTAAATTATCATCACGTATATTTGAATACAACCTCTACAATAATGCATGACATAACAGTAATTCTATTGCAACTAGATCATGGCTTTTGAAATTTGTTCCCCCGTGTTTTGATCTCATCAGCACTGACTGACCTTCCTGATGACCAAGCACCCAAGTACCAAAGCCTCTGCAGAGCCAGGAACCACAAGCGCTTACTATGTATCTCTAGAAAAAGATGTGAAGGAGCTCTGGGAGAAAGAACACCTGGCAAAATAGTCCCCAAGGGTCCCAATACTGAGAATCCACCTGAAGACCCCATTTCACTACACAGCAATTAAGAAATATCAACATGAGTACAAGAGACACTTGAACTGCTCATTTACCTCCTACTGTGGCCATGCCAGACAGCTACAATACCATTATGAAAGCACCACTGGATATGTTGTTTCTCTTATCTTTCCTCTCACTCACGAGTCTGTTGTCACCTCTTGAAATTTAAGACAGACAAATACTTCAGCGTCAGATATGTTTATTAGACAATTCAAAAAGTCATTTTTATTAGACAATTCAAAAAGAAAAGTAGAATATGTTTTAATGTCCATGTTTTAATAAGTCATCCTCAAGAACCTGACAATCACAGAAAATAAAAACAGTGTTTACAAAAGCTACAAAAGCTGCACTGCATTCCGAATTACAGAAAACATGGTTAGTTGACAAGGACGCTTTATAAAATGCAGTAACAGATTTTCACCTGATTACAAAACATAGTGATAGTGCCATGTATATGCATTCACAAAACAGCATAGTGTTGAAATTAAGGCACTTTGGATACATAGTATTCACTTCCATATAGGAAAACAATTTCAGAGAAACCACAGTGAATTGCTACTGGTAGATAGTGACACTATGCCCAGTACTGGCCATCAAAGCACCAGTTTGTGTGAATGAGTGAAGCTCTTGATAAAAAAAGCATTGAAACTTTTTTTTTTTAACCCTGACTATTTGGTATCAAAGACTCATTCAAGCAAATTTACTTTTAAAGAGGTTAAAGAAGATTTCCATGATTTAAACACCTTTAAACACAATTTTTAAACATTTTAAAATAAGAGCCCATGGTGAAAACTGCATGAAGTTCACATTAAGATTAGTGCATGTAGCTGCTTCAAAAGAAAAACAACCAACATTGACTTTCTCCATTCAACATTTACCTGCCATTTCATGAGGTACCCACCAACCACAGTAATATCAAAGGAAATACAGTACAACAGAACAATTTGGCAAAGCAACCTCTCTTCAAGACCTCCTTTTCATTTTAGATTGTCATGTTTACTGCCTGTATCCCAATCTGCCACAAGCACACTATTTACCAGTAGATCTAGAACAGATTCTACAAATAATGATTCTCTAATTTAAAGAAAAATTAATTTTGTCTGTTTTTCACACTACTGTCTTGTAAGCAAAATTTCATCAGTAACTCAGTAGGTTTGTAGACTTCTATACAGCCTTTGGTACATAAGTTCTAAGGAGTAAAAATACTCAAGAACCTAACACTGCAAGCACACAAATACTTTAACAGGAGTTAAATAGAATTGTTAGCAATTACTTTAGGCATTTACAGGATCAGGCACTTAAATAGTGTTTAAATTTAAATTTTAAATTGTTGCTCTTTTAATTCACCAATTTGAATGAAAAATGCCATAGTATAGGAAAAAATACATCTTCTTCAAAAATCAAAGCAGGACTTATATGTGGAAACTATGATTACTCTAAACAACCTTGCTCATAATTAGAACAAATAATTTCCACAGTAGTACTCTACAAATCAGTAGGGTCCAACAGATTTCACCTAAAGTCAGGAACAAGGGAACAAGACACTGTAAGAGAACTTGTTTATGCACAGCATCTTTACAAGTATATTCCTGCTATGTCTTTGAAACACCAACATCCAGAAAAAACTGCCATTTAAAAGTTAACTCTTCTTTTACAAGAATGACAGCCTAGACACACTGCAATATAAAATACAGCTACTTTGCATTCCTCAGCACTGAACCGTTCACCTTACACACATCTTTAAATTTAAACACATGTAATTAACCTTCCTGAAACATGATATCCCATTCCTACTGAAGTGATACTACACTACTTGGACCACAGAATGATTTCTGCACCCTTCTAGGGCACTGAGCACAAACAAAAGACCCAGTATCAGACCGTTCATGTAACATTCATTAATTTTTGAACCTTTGCTCTGCACAGCAATCCACAGGACACCATTTTGCAGTACACGAGTATTGAGAGAGTTTGGAGAGCAGTGGAAGTAATTCCATACAACTTAGAGGGCAAAAAGCACTGCCTTGATGAAGCTGCCACATCTTGTAGGGTGGAGTCTACTTATACAATGTCCCTCATAGCTACACAGGGCGATAGCAGTCAGCTGTGAACTAACACACACAGCTATAAGATACTCATTTGCAATCTGCTAGTCTAAAGAACTTGAAATAGTAAAACATACCCTATGCAGGAATTACAGGTTCTGACTTCATAGAGCAGAAACCTCCTTATGTCCATTTTTCTATTAAAGAATAAACTAAGGTGTCTCTTCCTTTACCTGTTTGCAGATTACTGGAACATCTTCTAGAGTTAGGGTTGTATCAGAATGCGTGTTTACGGAACTACATGCCTCCATAGTTTGCAAGTCAAAACAGTAATAAAGTTTACTTTTATAAGTGCGATTATGTGAATGTTTAGTAGGATAATGACATTTAAAAATATAGTTTTAATATAACAATCTCTTCTTACAGACAAAAAAAGTAGTTATTAAGTACGTTTTCAAAGCAATTAGAACTGAGGAGATAACAAGTCCTACCCAGCAGATCACTCACTTCTTGGCAATTCAGGCAGTTCACACATAAGAATACAGAGTTGTATACAACATTGTGATTGTAAGAGTCCTGGGCGTAGTTTCTTCTTTTGTGAACCTTCATAAGAGAAGTAATGTCAGCTCTAAGCATTAGAGAAGCATTAAAGTATATTATTCCCAAAATACATCCACAGTTAAGCTGAACAGGGACAAAGCCTGAGTATCTTGGGCAGGGAATTATTTTATAAGTGAACACCGTAAGTGGAAGGAAGGATTTTTAACCAGGGTTATTTTCTTTCTCCTTCATTAGGCAGTAAAGGAGTTGGCATAACCTATGCTGCTTTTTATGTAATCAAGAAAAAACACTAAAATTACAGTTACTCAAATGAAAAGCAAGTATTCATTCATCCCTAATCAAAGCAGAAAGATCGGTCAAGTTGAATAATACCAAGTAGGATAATCTTTATATTGGCCTATTAACTATATGTGGCTAAAAAACCCAACAGGCATGCTGACCAATATCACATGTATCAATAATATGACTGTGATTAAAACAAAAGTTAATGCACACATAGTGAAAAAATTAGTAAAACAGCTTATGTTTTGTAAACTTATTTTGGGACAAATTTGCAACCGTGATTCCAGCTTTTACTGAGTACATTAAGACAGCTGTCACAAGGGCCTATTCCCTTTAGCCAAAATGCCTTTTAAAAAAGCATGTTATGATCTGATAATATAAAACTACGTGCATAAGCACATACGTACATCTCGGCGTGCACACACACATGTTATAATATATACACATATACACACACAGAGTATACATATGGTGATACATGCTGTAAAATATTACCAGCATCAGAGCGATGTCCTACCACTGTTCCCAGCTAAAATCATCTCCTCTACCAAACACAAGAAAAAAGCCTAAAATAGTAAGGAAAATGACTGCATTGCCAGCCAGCACCAGACCACAGGCTCCCCATTTGATCTGAAATGCAAGGAAATTAAACAATCAAAAAAGCAGTTCTTATAAGATAGGTTCAGGCCAGTTATTTATACACATTAGTTAAACTAAACAATATACTACAGAAAGGTGCTAAAAGCATAAAGGAAAAAGACAAACAATAATTTAATTTATGTGACTAATTATTTAATTAGCAACCACTCATATTACTAATACAGCACTTCAACAAGACAAGCTAATAATGCTATGTTTTAGAACAAGCTAATTACCTTGCCATAGAAGTCACTAAAATATACCTAAGTCACAGAAAAAAAAATGGTGAAACTAATGCTCTCCTTTAATTGCTATGCAACAACAAAAAAAAATTTGGCCTTTCAAATAAATGCCAGTAACAAGCATGGAAAACAGTATGTGGTCTTAAAGGCAAAAAACTCTCTTTAGCTATCTGCCCGACTAAATCTACTCAAGTAAGTGACAGTTTAAAAGATATAGCTATGAATGAGACTCCCCCCTCGTGGTCACTTCTGGTCCTGCCTATTGTCAGGTCCACAAAAACACAAATGCAGTGTCAGGGAAATTGTGCATTACAAATTTTAACTAAGCACACAAGTTTTAAGCAAAACTGAAAGACTGAAGGGGAAAAACAACGCAACACAAAAATGCCATTGGGTAGACAGGGTTCTTTGCCTTGCAAAACAAACATGACAAAAATCTCACCACTGAAGAGCAGTTCAGAAAGCAAAGAGAAAACAAGCTAGCAGAATTTCCTCAGACTTTGAGGGGTAAAGCACAAGCTTGGGAAATGCTTTGAAAACCAGAAGGGCAGCTCTGGAAGTTTGGCCTTTTATCTTTTAACTGATAATGCACTCCAGTCACCAAGTTTTCAGCATCCTATATGGAGAAAGCAGACATTCTGAGATAAAAATAAGGAAGGTGGCGCAAGAAGCAGTGCAAAAGTTGATGAGACACAGAGGCATGAGATGTAGGAAGAGATATCATCTTGTGCTGGAACAAAACAAATCTGGAAAAAAACCAGCTAAAAAGTTTTTACTAATGCAAGTCCTTTGTTCAGGCCAAAAAAGCAGCACTGACAGATGAAATTTCAGCAGAATGATTATTTTCATCAGAATCTAGAAATGTCACAGCAATGAAATTAAAGATGGGATTTACAAGCAGCAACAGTGTACTTAATTATACTCAGTAACTGGTATCTTACAATAAAAATTCGCAAGCAGAACTTACCGCTTCAACCCGTGCAAGGATTATAGGAAATCCAAAGGCAGAAACAACAATTCCAGTTGTGAAGAAATATGCCAATTCCCTGCAGGCACTGCTGGCTGCATCACTGTCATCACTTACTCTTTTTGCAATGAAGTGGGGAATGGGGCAGATGAAGTAAAATATTAAGACAAACAAAGGCCAGTATACACTGGGGAGGGGGGAGAAAAGGAAATACGCAATCAGTTTAGGTGGATGCTTCAGGAAAAAGTATCTTCTGTTTAGAAGAAGTAATTGCAATAGCTGTAATCCTACCTTATGTTTTGAAAAGTGGATTACATGATTTAACCACAAGCTTTCACCCAAAGGGGCAATCCCACCTCGTTTTGCCCTGCTTACTGGCACAAGCACTCATACAGCCTCACGTAAAGCAAAATCCACTCTCTCACACAACCAAACGTTAATTCATTTAAATTTGCATCACCTTACTGGTTCAACTCATACCACCATCTCACAAAAACGACCATCACCACGCAGGGAACAGGAAACGCATGCAAGCGGGATGGGAACCAAGAACTTTCCCAAATTAGAGGGATCCTGGAGTATAAACAAGCTGATGGTGAAGGCACACCCTTGCACGCTCAGCTCTGGGCGAGAGCTCTTATTAGCTTCACCCGGATTTTTAAGTGTGATAGACAACCTGGGTGGAGTCTTGTGGTAGGAGGGTTGTTTAAAGAAACAGGGAAGTAAGGGAAAAGAATTGTGCGAGGTTAAAAATGACCGTTCAGCAAGATGGCACCGCTTTTCCTGAGGAAGCGTAGAGCTGTTTTCAGTCATTTTTTTAAGGGAAATGCAAGTACTGGCTAAGAAGGCAGTTATTTAATCACAACGAACTACCATGTGCCAAGAGCCAGAAAGTCGGCAACTGCTGGAAGATAACTAAAGCCAAACAGCTCGATTAAATACGATTAACACCTCAATTAACAGGTATTAAGAAGGGGAAGTTTTGGAAAGGAAGGCAGCCCGCTCACCCGTAGTACTCCAGGGCGCAGCCCAGCATGAGAAACGTCAGGCCGATGGCTCCGCTGAAGGACAGCGCCACGAGAGCTGCAACGGCACAAGGCAGGTGGTGAGGTGGTTCCCGCCTCACCGGTTACCGGTTATCCCTCCCCGCGACTCCCGCCCCCGCTGACGCGATGCCCGGGAAGTGGAAGCGCAACCCGGTCACTCTGCTCTCTCAGAAGGTGACGGCCTTGGCCAAACGGCAGCTCCGAGCCGCTCCCCGCTGGCAACGCTCGGTACCTTTGATGCCCGCCATGTTCGGCGCTCTGACCGACGGCGAGCTGAGGTGGCGGCGAGCGACTTCCGCCTACCGGCCGCTTTACCCCGCCTCCTCCTGCATCACGTGAGCGGCCGCTTTAAAGGGCCCGCGTCACCTAACGAGGTGATTCCCGTGAACGGGAGCGCTGCGCCCTTTAAGGCGCAGGCGGCGTCTCGCTGTGGGGAAGCGCTTGGGCCAGGAGCCTCGCGTCGCCATGGTTACGGGGCGGTGTTTCGCTGCCTCCAGCCAGGCCATGGGGCCGGTGTTCAATGCATATACCCCAAAGAGACACATCTATGTATGTGTAAGGTGTATATATGTGTAAACAGATGTATAGATGTGTGCACGGGCACGATTTAAATACATAAACACAGTTTTAAAGGCGCCCCTCCCATCAGTCACTGCCATTTTGGAGGCTGCTGCTTGAAACCCAAGTGTTCACCCCCAAAAATGGGCCCAGCCACCTGCTCGTTTCATATGGTGCCTTCGCAGGCTCTGGATCATCCACCCTTGACAGGGCCCTACACTTCTGCTAATCTGCACCAAGAAGGACACATCTTTATTTTAGTGCAGTATTTTGCAAGCTTTCGTTTTTTGGATGCCATTTTTGACCCAAGAACGGCCTTTTTGAGGGAGATTTTGCATAGCCATGTGGATACACCTCCCGGGGGAGGTTTTCTTTAGGTATCTCCCACCTTTGCCTCTCAGCTCTTCTTCTCATTTCAGGTCTTCTGTGATACAGATTTTTTTTTCCCAATTTCCTTATTAATTGTAAATAATTTAGAGCCGAGAAGGCTGCCTAATTAAATCAGCAGGCTTAAGTAGCTAAATGCTTCAAGGGAAAATTTTGTTAGGTGCTATGCTTGCTGACTTGCTTGGCCACAGGTCTCTGAAGCGTAGTAGCATAAGAATAGGAAGTGGCAAATTGTCTCCAGAATGTCTTAATTTGGGAAAACCACCTGGAATGCCAACCTGTGAACTACCACATGGCATTAGCACCCACATTAAGAGGCCATATTGATACTGGCCGAGGCACACCACCCGTATCGTGTCAGCTGGGGGGTGATGTTAAGCTTGTGGCCTCGTCGCCATTTGCGAGCAGCAACCAAGCTCAACATTTCTGGGCTTATTTCGAGGCATGCAAACAGAAAACGATATGGAGACCCTTTCACTGTACCCTCCCATACTGTAAATCCTTTGGCTGCCATCAACAAGCAAAAAAGCCCTCGGAGTTTTAATACAAGCTTACATCTTGGTACAGCAACTGCTAATGTAAATGGCTTCATATCTACAATAAATATATATACACACACACACCTGATTTGACTTGTCTAAACAATCAAAAGGTAGAAGCAAGTTTAGTTACCATCTCTGTTTCAGCTGGGTTGAAGGGTTTTTCTCTTAAGCATGAAAGGCTGCGTCTTCTCCCCTTGCAAATGCTGTCTAAATTAAGCCCTTACTGTTCTTATAATCTACTCGCAGTAATGGCAACCGGCGGCTTCATGTAGCTCGTTTGCTTTTGAGGAAATAAAAGTTCAGGAAAAACAAGTATTTCTCTCCAGAAAGTAGTTTATGGTTACCTTTACGTGTACCACACGGGTCTTGCCCAACCCTACACTAGAGCAACAGAGGTGTTAGACATACATGTAAGACTGTGTAGACAAAAGGAGTTTCCATTTAATGTGCATGGATTTTTCTCCAGCATTTGCAGAGAAGTTACCCTGAACTGTGTTTAAAGCAAGGTAGATTTTTTTTCCCCACAAGCACAAAAGATACCCGAATATGTTCATTTGAGCTCTTTAATGTATATACAAATGTTTTAGACCAGTCACAATTTCATTGAGTATATACTCTATTTACAAAAATTACAATAATTTAGTCAAACAGTAAACCTGAACATTGATAACCTCTGTCACTACCAGATATGACAAGAAAATTTTTTTTAGTTAATTATTTTGATATACATATGTCCTAATACTTTCATGCATCCATAAAAACATTAGGGATGGAAGTAATCAAAGGTTAAGTAGGGTGGTTTCTTCTGGTAGAGAAAGTTTAATGATGGATTTGTATTTTGTGAAGATATGAGTATCCAGAGTTATGTGCCATGACGGAGTTGATACAAAGCTAATGTAGTTTTCATTATTAAAAAAGTACATTATAGTAATGAGATCCTTTTTATTATATAGGCATAGGTCACAATATCTACAAATGTGAATGAGAAACAATAAACCAACAAATCACAGGAACATGATTCACATTCCAGTTATCTCTTTAAATAAGACAAGCACATACTGGATCAAAACATTAATAAATAACATCCAGTTTGTTACTATTATCTCAAGGTCTTTTATATAAAAGGAGACCTATGTGTTGGTTTCACATTTTGAAGTAATAGTAGTAAATAATGGACCAATACAACAAAAGGATGACTTTTATACAGAAAGCAATGTACTTTGACACACCGTCTTTGCAGTAAAAGTTTTGCCACTTGAAAATATAAGTGCAGCAACAAGTGGATTGTCTTTAAAAACCACCAGACTCGCATCAGATAACAACCTGTTCCTTAAGCAGTAAATACAAATGATTCTCTGCCCATCTTCTGAATTTACCTGCCCTTTCAAAGCTCAAATACAGATACAACATGTTGGTAAATAAATGGCTAGTTTTAGTTATTCTACAAAGGAGAATGCCAGAATTTGGGGTGAAGAGCATAATTTGCTTTTTAACTAAAGATGCTTCAGCTTTAGCATCAAAGATACTTCGTTGTGTTATTATTGCTTTGGTCCAATATAAGCTTTTAAGATAATCAATTTGCACTGTAATTACCTCAAAAATCAGACCTGGTCCACAAATGACTACATGACAGCTTGTACACCATGGTCTGAAAAGTGAAATTGCACAGGTTGCATTCTGCCAAGAGCCTTTGCCAAGTGCTCTGGAGCTGATAAAGGCATAGAGGTGATACAAGTGGGCTGGAAAAAATCTTCTGAATCCTCAGGAGGGGAAGTGTTACCTAAAGACTGGGAAGTTTCTGAAACTTTGCAGCAGAGTTTTAGTTTGTTGATATTTCTTTTGTTTGATGGTTTGAAGCTATTGATGGGAACTTGATGGGAAATGCAGTACATGCTCATTCTTCACTTTTACAAATGTGGATTCACCCTTCCTCCCAGTTCCCTATTCCCCCAGAACTGCTGTTTAACTAACCAACAAGGTGCTGTTTAACATCAATTACTTGTTGTTTGCTTTAAAAGACACTTGCTCCATAATGTTGGGGAATTTCTTCTGCACATTTCACTGCTGGACTGTGAGGTGAAGTACGGTATTAATGCGTAAAGTAGCAGTGAGCTGCCGCATTGATCTAACCCAGGATTCAGCTTTGTCTGTGTTCAGGCATACAATACTATATGAGCAATTAAGCAGCAAATGGTGACTGTTAGAAATGTGCCTAAGCCACGTCCGAGCACTTAAATTTGATAAAGTTCAATCCAAACCTAGGAAGAAAGTACGTCAAAGTTTGGGCTTCACCACCAGTTACTGAACTCAACTGAAGTGTTGCCATATCACAAAAAAAGTAGGAAATTCACCAGCTACACTGTGTCGGAGACTGAACAATTCCACCTTTTCCCAGAACGTTTTCTCTCTCGCCCCACTTGAATCCAAAGAAAAATATGAAAGTTGCAAGAAACTGTAACCCCGTGGCTCTCATATAGCAAGCCAAGTGGCTAGAGTTCCTCCGAGCTCAGGATTCTTGATACAAGTATAAGGAAACCTTTCTCTTGTTCTTCATGATAAGTATTAGGCTCTTAGTTTTCTGAAACTTCTGAATTTCCAGCCAGAGTTTGGTTGATCTGTGACATTTGTGACAAGAGACTATATAAGCACTAGCACAGGTCTGTAGTGGAGACTGAGAAAGTACCTAATACAAGGGTTTTTGTCCTTGGTTTTCAAATTCTGACCAGGCATCATTTAGCTCCATAAATATCATCTTTGCATATTGTTCATATGGCTGCCCAGTAGCCTGGAATAAAAACAGAAAGAGTGATATCAAATCTACCGAATCAGACTACAAAAAGTTGACATTCGAGCAGCTAAATTCTCAAGCAGTTATCGTTCACTTTCCATGAATGGTTTTCACTTTTTCTTTGACAAGAATAAGCTACCGTTGAGGGCTGCTTACCTTGTTTACAGCTTAAGAGTTTCTTGGCTCTTCAGCTCTTTTGCTCTTCAGAGCTGATAACCCCCTCAAGTGTGATAAAGCACTACAGTCCCAAGGGCAAAAAAATTTAATCTAGACTTTGCAAGAGGCATTTTACCTGCACTGAAGGGAAAGAGCTGCCACCTGATGCAGTTCCTTGATAAAAGCAGTATTCCTGCAAGCCTCTGGGCAGCCCACAGTGTCTCAAGTCTTGCTCACTGCCCTGAAACTCTCAGGGCCTTCATTTCCTTGAAAGTGGAAGCCTCACCATTTCCCAGATGGTGTCACTGCACTCTGGTTGGCAAGCGTAAGCAGCAGAACCACAAGCTACAAGTTGGAGAATCAGATAACCTGGTTCTTCTATTTTAGAAGTTTGATTTTAAGACACCTGTCCATTCATATGCCTTTATTGCTCCCTCATCTCCTTTAGTAGGCACAATATTCTGGACTGTTGTTCACCACCAGTATGGCTTAGAGTCAAAGTAAGGGTGACAAAAGCTGAAGGTCTGAATCTCTATTGCTTGGAGCAGCGTGTACCAAGCACAGCCTTGGGGCTGGGAGTGGTTAGAGTTCCCACCTTTCAAAAACTGGCAAAAATCTTGAACTACTACTGTCTACAAAGCTGTTGGCACCAATAAATTAAGCAACCACATTCAACACTTTATAATTAAGAGAACAATCACAATTCCTGAGCAATGTGAAACTAGGAAAACCTTACCTTGTCAGGATGAACAACAAGGACTGCCCGCCGGTAGACCTTCTTCACTTGCTCTGGGGTGACAAGATCTGCCATACTAACAGGTTTCCACTTGGTCTCCCCTGCCCATAAGACAGTATGCATTGTGGACAGCAGCGCTCTTATATTTCTCTCCTTCCCTTCAATCCATTCAAGGACCTGGAGAGAAGAATGCAGGTCTCAATTTATGCCTTACATTAGATATCACAGTAGGAAAAAGTTTCTTCATTTGAATAGCAATGACTCCAAGGAGGATCTTACATTTCTTTCCAAGCTTTAGAAAACCTTTGGAAGATATTTGTCAGTCTTTACTTTGTCATTAATTTTTGTATCACTCCTTGAAAGTTAAGACACACCTTGAGCAACACTCCTGCTAAAAATACTGTGTTGGTAACACTTATGAACAGTCATTAGATGGAATAGTCAAAAGATAAATTAAATGTTTAACTGTGTGGCTCTTTAGCAAGCTTAATTGCACACCTAAAGTAAACTTGACTAGAACTCTCCTGTGGATGTGTATCTTTTGTGCAAGTCTTCTAAAGACTCATGTAGGGGGGTTGGACTAGATGATCTCTAAAGGTACCTTCCAATCCAAATTATCCTATGTTGAAGGTTTGCTTCAATACAAATCTGTTTAAGGTCTAAGTCAGAAGCCTCATTCTCCCCGTGTGCCTATTTGCTTCCTCCAATCCAGGAGTCAAATACAGCAATAGGTAGTCCACTTTCCTAGATGAGGTAGCACCCCTTAGTGGTTGCCATCTTAGCCTACCTTAAGAAGGTTCCCCCTTCCTTAGGCTGGCGAAGGGGAGGAGGAAAGGGAAGTAAACATGAAAAACAAAGCGTAAATAGATTGAACAGTTCCAGGCTGAAGTGACTCAATGAAATAAAATGCATCAGAGCAAAGGGAAGTGTTTTGGGAAGGGAGAATCAGCTGGGTGCGTCAGTGATTCGGCAGCCTGCTGGAGGGAAAATGTTGCACACATTAAGTAGTACCACATGAATTGCTGAAGTTGTACAGCTTATGAATTGGGAAAACTACCGCCCACTTGATAGCCTGACAGCTGTCCGTCTTGGTTACAAGTGGCTGATGCTCCCGTTAACCTAAGGAAAGCACCAGCAACCATGGTGAAAACCTTTCCACAAGACTAAAAAAAACCATTTTTTTCTAAATTAACTCATTATGTTTTCTAGAAGTTTGCTTGGCTTTTGCTTGGGCTTTTCCTCTCAGTTCTGTATCCTTCTGTAATTATAATTCGTGGTTTCATATTTCAAATGTAGAGCAGGACAGACTGAATTCCCTTCCCTTCATAATAAATCTGCAGTTTGCCAATTTATTGAGGAGAGATGAGAGAATTCCAAAACAGGCAAGATTAATGAGACAGAGGATTAGTTCAATTAGTTGTGCCTGCTAATCAGGGCTGGAATGATGTGGAAGACCAGCAGCCCTGACAGTAACACTGAGCAAGCCACTGTTTGTCACAGTCTGGTTTAGGACAGAAATGTAAACTTGGAGTTTTAAATCTATTCCAAAGGATGTTTGCATCTCCAGGGAAGGCACGAGAATTTGCTATATGAACAAATAGCAGGAAGTTCGCACTTTCTGCACCAAGGCAATCTCATCATGGGGAGAGCATCCCTCATTCCACCAAAACCTGGCATTGGCAAAAGGACTGGCAGAGATGGTCACTGCTCTTTTATCTGATTTATTTGTAAGAAGCTCTTTCAGAACAGAGTTTTTACAAGCTTACCACTAAGTACTGTCGCATCAGAATGAGAGATAGCGAAAATTCTTCCCAGATATTCCCCAACACCTTCAGATTATGACTGCCTTTCTGGTCACGCTAGCTCATTGCTGTCTGGCATGCAAATGGGAAGCACAGCAGTTTATGATGCTACGAAGTTTAGACACCTTCTTTATGGGAGCCAAGCACGAGAGATAGCACGTGGTCCTTGGGATCCAGCAATGCTGTGGAGGCTGGACGCTAAAGGAAGTGCTAAAGCGGGAGGATAGCTTCCGGCGCTAAATGATCTGAAAGATTTGCTCAGCTGCCTCGCATGCAGGATGGCTGGTGGCTTATTGCCCCCTCCACCTTTCAGATGCTGGCGGCTGCTTGAAACGCTGCCTGAGGAAAACAAAAGACGTGTTGAATGACTGTAAGACCATAAACAAGAATGTTGCTTACTTTCAGTTTTTCAGGGTCCATCTCCTTAGCCATTTCTTCTTTTCTCATCTCAGCTATTGTTTTGGGACCCTTCTTGTCCTTGTGAGCATTAAAACCTTGACCGGATAATAGATCCTCGAAATCTGCAGACACTTTTGGTTTTGAATCTTGAAAAACAAAAAGATTTGAAGTTGTTATCACAATACAGGTTGATTTAACACTGCTTTTCTACCCAAGCCACCCACCACGCTTATCACTGTAACAATCTCCCAGTGCTAACGAGTGTGCAGGTTCTCACAGAAGAGGTATAGGTTAATGTTACTTTTGAATTATTATTCTTGAAGCCAATTTGGAATACAGGATTTCCTAAATATCAGCACACTCTAGAGTCTAGGACAGGACAACTAGTGTTGAACTTTATATATCATCAAATGATCAGCATGACTTCCTTGCTTAGAAGGCGTTTGAGCATTAAACAATATTAGAAGGAGCCAGCCTTTTGGATGCTGAACTCTGAAAAGCTTACCAACGTTAGCTGGTCCTTTTCCACGTTCGTTCTGTGCTCCCGGCATTGCTGAGAAACTCACGTTGTAATTGGGCTTGTTCTGGGGAGAGGCATGAGGCATGCTTGGCTGGGCTTTGGGTTGTGCCTGCTGCCAGCCATAGCCAGCTCCTTGCTGCCAACCGCTGCCGCCCATGGGCTGGGGAGAGGGTTTCTGCGGCGAGGGGGGGAATCCTCCACCCATGCCTGTCGGCGTGGTCGGTTTACTGGCAAACGAAGGGCCACCTGCAGAGTAGGGGGAAAGGAGTGATGGTGAGCCAACAGAATACTGACTTGCCTTCCAAAAAGGGAACCTAAACAAAACCTCCCAGGCAGCTGGCTTCTATTTTCAGCTCTGCCACTTATTTTTGCAACATCAAGCAAAGCCCTTCCATTTTCCTGTCGCTGCTCTGTAAGCCACTTGAAAGACAGCACCTGCCTTTGAAGGCTGCACAGCAACTGGAATAGGGACTCATTGGGGAAACGCAGGGAAAGCTACGCGCAGCTAACTGGGAACCACAGCTGCTGTGTGTTATGGCGGCAATGCCAAGTTGATGTATGTTGAAATAGTATCTCCTTATGCTGTGCTGATGTAATACTATCCCACGGACTTGTGTGTTCCAGCACCTTATTACTTTAGGGGATGCTCCTCTGGCTTAGTTTGTGGTGGAAGGTTCATGGTGTTAATGTTTTATTATTTGAGACTAACACCCACACTCAACTTTGAGCTCTGAAACGTGTCATGGAAACAGGATCAAGTGCTTTTGACTTAGTAATGAACAACAGAAGTGTGGTTACATATCCTGTGGATACCAAGTCATTTGTTTTTAAACGCCAGAACTTTGCTACAGAATACATGTTTTAAAAGCACCTCGATGGCTCTGACATGGGCCTTGGCATACTTTTTATTTTGCTCCTGCAGAGCAGCTTGTGATCCAGCAGAGGGAACTGGGAAACCTAATTCCAGAACCATGCTGGTACTGACGCAAAGGAGAAAACAAACATCAGATAAAACCACAATGGCTTGCAAGGAGCTGAGGGCCATGACAAAGGGAAGAAAAATCTATTTACCAGAGTCAGAGAAGCCAACATGCTGGGTTTTAAGGAAAACTTAAATAATTTGTCAGAACTGCCTTTTTAACACTGGGGTAGAGGGTTTGCTGATTGTTTTCTGAGGTAAAACAAGGAGAAAATACTTGTCTAAGCAGTCAATAAACAGTCCTTTGTAGCCAGGTGCAAATGAAAATGGGTTCAGACTCCCCTTTAGATAATACTGCAAATTAGAGGCAGACTGGTGAGGTTCCACAGGTTTCCTCACAAAGGAAAAAAATGAGCGAAGTCTAGAAGGAAACCATTCCACAAGGACCCCAGTGGCTTTGAAGAGCCAAAGTCTCCTCTCCAAGGCACTGCTCCCAGGTCTGTAGCAACAGTTCTCCAGTCCGAGTTACACGCAGAGCATCCTTAGCCAGAGACTAAGGGTGTTTAGTCTTAGGAGATAGAGGTTACGCTTTGAAATCCATATAGCCTATCAAGGTCCTAGCATTTTTTTTGCTCACGTATCAGTAAAAGCAGAGATTTGTGAGAGCTTACAGAGAATCAGGCAGAAGGGAAAGCTTGAAAGCAGCACTGGCATGCAGGTAGGCTGAGAGGACCCATAGAGCTCTTTGTCACATACCAGGCTGTTCATCCTCTTTCTCTAAAACAGAGCTGGTAATTTTTTTTTTTTTAATAAAGGATGCAAACCTGCTAAACTTGCTCCAAGAGTCCCCAGATCAGCAAATGGATCCAGTGTCTGGGGTTTAGGCTGATGAGTGGGAGTGCTATGGAGGGATCCTGTAGGACTGGTGGCAGCTGACTTACTTCCCACACCTAGGCCACCTTAAAGGGAGGGGGAAAAAAAAGAAGAAAAAAGAAAGATAAAAGAAAAAAATAACTCAGTTTTTATCCCTATTTTACATGAGTGCAGCTTTTACCCAGTGCTTAGCCACATGATGTTAGAAGACTGCCGTTACAATTAAGTGTACTATTGTCAGGTTCCTAAGCAGTCTCAGCTCAGCGTTGGCCCAGACTAGTTGCACACCCACTCACAATTAGGCTCAGCAACAAAAATTTTCCCTAGACTGTCTGCGGTGACAGAGTAATTATGAAAATGGATGTATTTTAAGAACTAGAAGCCTTCAGGAAGCAACTTCTGGTAGGACATACATACTGTCCCAAGATTAGAAAGAATCATGCTGTTGTTTAGTGGCATCTCAGGAACGCATAGCACTTCCCAGGTCCTTCTCTTGGCTCTACACTGGAATGAAACACAACTATATACATCCTCACAGAGAATCTGTCCCACTGCAGGACCTGGTTTCTCAAGGAACGAAACCCAGATTTTTTAACAGAAAGATTTGGCAGTCTTTAGCCAGATCCTCGCTTGGATGACTGGGAGACCAAGACAACAAGCACCATAGCTGCTGCCATTGAGATGAGAATAATTAAAATCCTGATTTAAGTTTTGTTGTATTAGTCAAAGTGCTAAGCAGCAGAAAGAGCAGAAATGACTTCTCTACAGTCATTGGTAGCATCTTCCATCTGCTTCTCCTCTCTCAGGACTCCTTAAGGGTTTTTTATTAAGTGTCATGAATTTTTATGATACATACCTGGTTTGTTGGGCCAGTCCCAACCACCGGAAACATCTGGTTGTATGGAAACTGTTGGTGTGCTAGAAGCTAAGCAGAATGATTACATATAAATATCTCAAACTAGTAGAGCAAAACCAACATAATCCAGAGTCTAGGAAGAGTAGGGGGCAAGCAGCAGGAGAGATAGTATTGTGTCAACCTACCTTTTGCTAATTAGAAATTAACTTCTCCCCCATGATGGGCATTACAAATTTAACATTGATTTCTGATCTTATACTATACAGAGGTAAGTGGGGAAGGACGCAGATTTACAGTGTTCATTTTATGGTGGCTTTGGTCAGAGGCTTTATATACTTATTTATGAAAGCCTTACCACCAGAATAACACACGGGGTTTTGTATTTCTGAATACAGCTCAACCCAAGGAAATATTCTACATGCAAAAGGCAAAGACGGAGAAAACAAATGCAGCAAAACAGCCCACACAGATGTAAAGCAGAAAGAACACACACAGTCCTTCCTTTAACCCTGTATCAAATAAAGCTTGTGCATCTACGCAGTTCACCCTGCCAGCAGTTCATTATCCGTAGACACTAGCGCTGCAATATAATACCTCATCATGCTGTGATACTATTTAAATTCCTCTCATTAGTGCAGCCAGCTCCAAGCGTGACCCAACCGTCTTAGTCACAGAGTTAATATCCAATACCCGAGTTTGGCAAAGCAAGGGTGCGAGCAGTGCCAGCAGCACACTAGTTCCCTCCTTTGTCATTTGGGCTTTCCAGCGAGACTGTTGCACGCAAGGGACGTGTGTTTGATGATCAGACGCATATGAATTCGTATCTGAATGTGTTTCAGAGAAGGTTACAACATTAAATTTTGGCACAGAGGGAGAATGGGACAACTAAGGGACATTGCAAACAAAGTAAAAGAAGAAAAAAGTCCGATAAAGAATAAAAAATTCCTTCTCTTCAAATACAAGTCAAATTCAACTGTGAATTTGGCCAGGATTACTATCAGATCTAAAGAAAGCAGATGCCTGTGACTAAAATCACCAAAGGACGTGTATTTTCTCTAGCAGGCTTAATATGCCATGCTCTATTTAGCTCAATTAATGGTAGTTTGGTTCAAACGAGACCTCATAACCACAGGAATATGAAGGCAGACATTCTTCATGGTGTCTTTTTTCATGTATATAAATAGCTTACTAATTAAGCATAAGACTTGAGCAAAACAAGTCTCATCCTACCACACTTCAAATTATGAATATGCTTTAAGTCTAGAGACAAAAAGCTCTTTCCTGTTTAGTGGGGTTTCTGTGGTTTAGAGTCATTTCACGGTAAGCATCAGCCTGTACTTAACAGCTCCATCGTTATTTAAAAGCAGCATTTCACGTTTACTTAAATACACTAGAAGAGCCTCACTTTCTTACCCATGTGAAAAGGATCGCTGTGCACGGTTGGTGAAGGACTTCTTGTTGCTTGAAGGAAAGGATCACCAGGGACAGCTGATGAACCAAGAAAGGAACCCAGGAGGTCTGGACCAGTTTGCTTAGGGCTACTTCCAAACGGATCAAAGGCAGTTGCTGTAAAAACATGTTTGAGAAAACTAAATCATTAACTTGTGCAATGAATGTGCTTCAGGGAAAAGACGCTGGTGTGTGGAGAAGAAAACCTAATACCTGCAGATACCAGACAGGAGACAGCATGCAACTGTGGGAGAGCAACCAGCAAGGACCAGTACCCTAGCCAAATGCTAGGGCACATAAGAGCCACATGACTTGGCCATGGCAACACAGTTGTTGATCCCGTCTTGTCTTTTCCAAAGAGAGGGGCTGAATTTAGGAGCAGCCGAAGCGGGTATTTGGATACTTAGACACTTCAGATGAAGTTTCAACTTGCACATACTGCCAATACATAAATGGATGGTGAGGGACAGCCTGGAGCTTGGCGTTAGCACCCTGGCACAATTCCTGCTTCTGCTCAAGAGCTGAACGGAGTCCAAGATGATTCTAAGCTGTCAAAGGTTGTACATGTCGAGTATAACTGAGGGTAAAAGGACTGTCTTTTAGAGCTTTAGAAAATAACTGGTATCTTTCCTACATAGCATCACTTGTTACAAAAATCCAGTTCATTCTCAAACTCCATTTCCGATCAATTTGTTTAGCCTACTGTCAAGCAGGCAATGTTTAGCCTACTTTTTCATGTAAAAAACCCTCAAACCCAACTGTATTGGGTTTGCTTGGCAAGGGTTTGGTAGTGGGGGGCTGCAGGGGCGGCTTCTGGGAGAAGCTGCCAGAAGCTTCCCCTGTGTCTGACAGAGCCAACGCCAGCCGGCTCCGAGACGGACCCGTCGCCGGCCAAGGCCGAGCCCATCAGCAAAGGCGGCAGCGCCGCTGGGGTAATATATTTAAAAAGGGGAAAAAAAAAAACCCAGCACATGGCATTTGCAGCCGGAGAGAGGAGTGAGGGTATGCGAGAGCAGCAGCCCCGCAGCCCCCAGCCCAGAGCAGGAGGGGCAGGACGGCTCCAGGCGCCGGAGCAGAGGGTCCCCGGCAGCCCCCGGGGAGGCCGGCTGTGCCCTGCGGCCATGGAGCTCCACGGGGAGCAGATCTGCACCCGCACCCGGGGAGGGCCCCACGCCGGGGCAGGGGGATGCCTGAAGGAGGCCGTGACCCCGCGGGCAGCCCACGCTGGGGCCGGCTCCCGGCAGGGCCTGTGGCCCCGTGGGGAGAGAGAGGAGCCCCGGCTGGAGCAGGTTTGCTGGCAGGACCTGGAGGACCTGGGACCCCGCGGGGGCCAGGCTGGAGCAGCCTGTTCCTGAAGGACGGCACCCAAGGGGGACCCAGGCAAGGGGGAGGGTGTTTTCAAGATTTGGTTTTATTTCTCATTATCCTGCTCTGATTTGATTGGTAATAAGTTAAATTAATTTTCCCCAAGTCAATTCTGTTTTGCCCAGGACAGTAATTGCTGAGTGATCTCTCCCTGTCCTTATCTCAACCCACAAGCTTCCCGTTACACTTTCTCTCCACTGTCCAGCTGAGAAGCGGAGTAATAGAGCAGCTTTGGTGGGTACGTGGTGTCTGGCCAAGGTCAACCCACCACACCAACCAAAAAAAGAAAGCCTGTAAAGTCACTCAAATTCTTATTTGCCAGCAATTTTAAGGTAAAGAGCATCTTGAACAGAGATGCAATGTATACTACTGTAAGAAAGATACGAACCTGAGACACTATGCATTGTGTTAGTGATGCTACTCATTACTTACGTTACTCATTGTTTAGGATACTCCATAAATTACTAGTTTTCACTTATCTCGCAGGCTCTTATTCTTGCTTTCCTGGCTTGGGACAGTTTATCTGTGCAACACCTTCCCTCCCCTCTTCAAGCACCAATCTGGCCTCTGCAAAGCAGCACGTACAACTCCTGTTGTTACGCTGCTCAACAATAACACCCAGAAATCTTTTCCTGACACTGTTGCTGCACCTCTGCCTTGTGAGGTGGGTGTCTGCACAACCTTCCCACGCCCGGGCGAAAGCTCTCACACCGAGCATACAACAGCCACAGCAAGTGGATGTTGTTCTCCATAGACAAGTGTCCCAATTTCTTCTGCTGAAACCTGTATTCGTCTCCCCTCTCCTGTGTCCAGTCCTCAGTCTCCTCATCCCTCACTTCACAAGTCTCGGTACAGGGAGATTATAACTGCTCCTATCCCTTTCACTTTGAAAAACACTATAGGCAAATCTGGTCTTTGGGCGTACTAGTGGACAAACCTCCCCAAGCTCTCAGTTTTTTTATTCTGTCTGAGAAAGGAGGACTCAGGAAGAATATTCAGAAATCGGCTGCATGGCCATCCTGTGGTAGGTGCTACCAGTGTCAGCCCCAGCATCAGCCAAGCCTGCGCCTCCTTAACAAAATGAAAAAATACTGTTTCTGTACAAGAAAGTTGGCAGGCGTCGCAAATGCTTTAAGTTATTAGTTGCTGAGAAAAAGCTAAGTAAGCATACTGTGCTCTTTGAATCAGGTACATGTTGACAACGTCAGCTCTTAAACTGCAACATAAAGGATTAGGCCAAACCAAACATGGGGAGGCTGTGAAGCTTAGTGTGGAGCATAGGGACCTGCTGTCAGACTGGGCCACTTTTTTTGCATTTTGCCTTTGGCAAAACTGACTGTCTATTCCAGAGGCCCTCAGTGAACCTGAGCAACTTGTATTGGGCTGTTCACTCACAAAGGATTTTCACTCTGTTCACTTAAGCCTCCAAAAGATCCCTCTTCCTAATATCTGTTCAACCGCTCCTCCTGCCAGCCTGATCTCAGTATGTCTTTGAAGAAACAAGAGACCTTCTCATATTGCCTATCTTGTCTGTAGAAAGATCAGAAACAGCAGAACTGTGTAGCAATATTTCATAGTCCAGGATTGGTATCATAGCTCTGAACTGTTGTTCAAAGTTAAAAGAGAAATTAAATTCAACCTGCTATGGTTCTACCCAAAACCTAAGAGGCTTCTTTTAAAAAAAAAAAATTAATACATATTCTCCTTATATGCATTACTGGACACATAGTAAGACCAAAACTGATGATGTCCAGAGGCTGTCAACATAAGGAACCAGCCAAACACTTGGGTGAGCTCCAGTAGAGACTTTAGGGAACAAACTAGATAATCTGGTTTGTGTTCTTGATTGTGAAGATGCACCAACTCCTGTCTCAGAGCAGAGGAGCTGGCTAGCCCCTTGGGATCCCTCGCAGCTCTTAATTGAAAGGAGTCTACCCAAGAGGAATCCAACAGTCTAAGCAGATCACCCAAGTAGGCTTCTCAAAGCATGTGCCCCAAGTCACGCACTAAGCATAGCCACTATTACCTTCTCCTACCCTTGGGGACGGGGATGGGGATGCCGAAGCTGCGGAACGTCGAGGAGTTGACTGCACAGATCCGGGTCCCCCCACATGGAAGACCTCCTCAGCAGCGGGCTGTCCGCTTTGACTCTGGGAACTTGGCCCGCCAACCCCAAACAAATCATTCAGCAAGTCTGAGTTAGAGGGGGCAGCAGTAGGCTGTGAGGGAAAACTCTTGCTCATAGGGCTACCATCCAGGCCCAGCAGGTCCACGTCTTCAGGCGGAGGTGGTACCGGAGGCTCTTGCTGCTTTTTGCTGTGTTTTGGTGTCCCATGAGGCTTGTCACCGCTGGCATTACTGTGCTGACTGGAAAGGGACAAGAGTTCGTCATCTGACTGTTCGCTTTCCTCATGCACCAACGCTGCTCGATCCTCTGAGGTGGGGTGAGAGCTACTTTTGTCAGATTTCTGATCTAAATGATGATTAAAAATAAAATTAGGTAGCTGTTAGTTTTGTCATCACAAAGGTCCCATAAAAATCAGCTTACAAGCAGAACAAAAAGCTGCTGAGAATACCACAGCAGCATTTTACTAGATTTTAAAGTAAGAGTCCTTTGCAAAGATTAAGTTCAAGTCTTTGCTGGTCTGTATTGTAAGGAGACAGCTTTATTGATCAGGAAACAGAGACGGAGGTTAAGTGACTCTCCTCAAGCCTGAAGAGCCAGCAAGTGCAACGCCCACAGATACAAACTGAATGAGTTTCTGGGTCAGGACCAAGCATGCAGGATGATCTCCAAGCATGCCTCAAAATCCAGGAAAAATTAGGCTCGTGGTAAAGGAGTAGTGACAGAAACCACCCTCCTAGCTGTGCCCACGAGGATCTTTTACACCAGCTTCCTACCGAACATGGCACTGATGCCAGAGGAGGAACACTGCATTCAGCAGTGCTGTGAGATTTTCAAGGCGTTCAGCATTATTAAACAGCCTCTCAGACAAACACTCTCGGTGCTACATTCTCGTAGCACTATATAGAACGTGTAACATTAGGAAAAAAGCAGCTTAAATTTGGTTTTAGCGTCAAGGAGGCCTCAGGCAAAGCTTTACACCAGACCTATGTCAATAATTGTCATGTACGGCACAAGCAGGCTACGTTTGAAGAGGACGTCGCAGGAAATAAATTCCCACTCCATTGCAACATAAGGGTGGGACCAGCAATACATCGTGATCTAATGGGAAAGACATGTTACGATCAGATCCTTCAGCCCGACTCTGTGCTCCAGGGAGGGGGAAAAAAAGTTGTTTATTGTGTTCAAAGCAGATTTTACTTTGAAGACCAAGTCTGCATACCTTGCCAGCTGAGAGATGAGAAGAATGCACTCTGTCCAACATTTCTTATGTTATCCTGGGGTGAATCAGTGGGACCTCTGCCTGCCGCACAGAGCACCAAATAAATAAAATCAAGCAAAACGAAGTTCAGCATGCAGGTAAGTATGTAAATTGAATAAATCTATGCAGCTCTTACCTGCCAAAGCAAGAGTGTCCTGATGCTCCTGATGAGAGGAGAAAAGAATGGTTGGATTGATGTCTTTTGTCGTGAAGTTCTCCCATGGGGGAGTTAATTCGGTTTGTCTGTCAGCAGACTGTATTTCTATCTCCAGTATAACATGAAAGAGCTGAGGATATTTGTCTGGAGAGTCACAGGCGTCCAGTTCAGGCCTAAATGGGGACGAGAGTTGTACAGTTAAAAAGGAAAGGCTATTTCTGCAAAGCTATATAAAGTCTTCCGATATATGCATGGACACAGACTTTTCACATTTCATCTGTGAATATTCTCCTTCAGTCTTCATAAGGCTTTTATGCTTCAGGTTTGATTAATATTCAGCTTAAAATACTCACTTGGTGAATTTTAGTGTGGTTGTTCCCAGGGCTATGAATCCAGTATGAAATTGAATTTGGAATATTTGTGTGTTGGTCATCTGAAAAAACAGAGCACCAGACTGAACAAGTGCTTAAATTCATGAAATTAAAATATTTGTTGTAACATGTAGACAGTTAGTTAAGTCTACCTTACTACCAGTTACTATATAGACTAATCATAACTGCTATATAAGCTAATTCATTCTGCTTATTGTAAAGAAAGCAGAGCTTTTCCTTCTCAAACCCAAATATTTCCATCTGCCTTAACCCCTGCTGCTGCTGCCTCCATACAGCAGAGTGCCTTCACAGTGTTCAGGAATACGGCTTCTTTCCCTGCTTGTCTTTATTTCTTCGATCTACTTGACAATTTAGCAGTTAAATGAAACGGGTATCTGTTGCCACCGAATACATTGGAGCAACAGGTTTGTACCCCAGGAAAATATACGACCATTTCACTTGCAGCAGAGGATTCAGTAAGATGTCATCTGTACAGCAAATAGCACCAAGAACAAATTAAGAGGAGAAAAACATTCGTTGGTCACTCTGCAGCTTGAATATTAAGAGTTCAAACATATCATCAGGAAAACTATCAAGATCTCACATTAAAGCATCAGGGATAGAGTGACCGCTCGAGAACGCAGCCACCACATCCAGCTGGTTGCAAGAGTCCCTAGCAGTTTATGCCTGGCCAGCCATGCAGCACCGGTCTGCAGGGAGAAATGAGGTGGTACTCAAAGCAGGTGGGACAAAACTTGATTCTTCCCTCATTTCTTGTGCTCTGCACAAAGTCACTACAATTTAAACATGTTATTTCACCAAGTGAGCCAATTAACCCTCATCACTACAAAGGTTAACGGAGTAACTTCGTGTATGACAACTACTGATTCAGTTTTTGCAGATCCAAGTTTTCTAGTCTGAAGAGACTGCATTTCCAAATTCCTCCTCTGCAATTAGAAGAGCCAGAGAACAGTGTTTTAAAGTCAGTCTCAAAGCCTAGAACAGCACAGACCAATACATACTTTCACTTCCAGCGCTGCTACTGTGTTATGGGAAGGAGACATCAGGGTATGCTCACTCCAGCACTCTATTCTCTCTCCCCAGTTTCCACTGTCTCCCATTTCTTTGAACTGCTAGTATTAAGAGGCTTTTTAGCTCTGAAGAGGGTGGCTGTCTTTTGAGAGCAGCTTGCAGGCTCTTTCTTGAGCCCACGGCTCAAATGGTCTTTTCTATCCCTGACCAATCCACACAAATTGCCTTTTTGTCCTAATAATCAAAAAAGGTGAAGGCTGCTCTAGAGCACGCAAAACAGACACAATGCAGGAGTCATTAGTCATTCTAATGACTCAGTAAGTCATTCTAATTTGAGCAGAAGAAAGTCTTCTTGCATCTTCTTAGAGTGTGTAGGTAGAGGCTTTGATGGTGGTTTGTCCTGAGGTGGTTACTGACGGGCAGTTTCGGTCTTCTACATCAGCTGGAAGGATCCTACACCCTGTCAGTAGACACCACCTCCATAAAGAGATAGCAGAGGTATCACGGACTTCTCCAAATGCAGTTTTTTGTTTTCACTTGGCACTGCTCAAATTTGTGTTACGTCTACTGTCAAGTAATGAAACTTTCTACATCAGGAGTGCCGCATGCATTCTTAGACCCCACGTTTAGCCATCTCCTAGTTAGCTACATTGCCTCTACCGTGCAAGAGAAGTTAAACAAACTCATACTTTTGCTTGAAGGCGTCCCCCGATGGTTGATCTCATATGGTAGACAGAAACAACAACATCTCCATGGACAGTGGCTCCCAGCGGAATTAAGACTTTCCCTTCTTGCACACGGTATTCTCTTTGAGGGGAAGAGAAGGAAATCCACAGTTAAGCTCCCTTCCACAATGCCATTACCACCCGTCAACAATGTCAACATAAAAGCTATCATCTCGTTCAGGCCAAGCAAACAGAAGGTGCATTCAGTGCTCTGCTTAACATTAGGCTTAGCTGAAACAGAAGCATTTCACAGGGGAAACCAACACAGCACTGAACTGCGTCTGTGTCATCCGACTGCATGACACCTTCAGGCTCACTCTGACAGTTTATTTCAACACTAGGCACCAACTTTCAATTAATATATGCACTTCTTCATTTATCAGGCAGTCTGGCAATGACTGCAGCACAGATATTAGACACATTACAGCAAAACGAAAGCCTCCTTGTCTTACGCTCCTAAGGACGGTAGGAGATCACAGCAACTCACTTCATTCTTTCATACTCCTGGGAAGTGGTAAGGATTCGGGTTTCTCCACTGAGAATGTCGCAGAAGGGCCGGCACCCATTTCGTTGCTTGTTGAAACAAGGGACCGGACTGAGGGTGACTGACTTGATAGTAAGTGGTTTGCAGTGAGGAATGACGGGCTTGTCTGCTATTAGATCACAAATGTATCCTATGTATCTGCAGACAGAGAAAGCCATTACTGAAAGCTCTGTCCTAAGTGACTAATTTTCATTCTGAACTTGAAGCCTACCTTGAAATCCAGTGAAAGTACAATTCTTTCACAGTTCCAGGACTGGAGTTTCCATGTACTCCAGCATCCTTGCAGCTGGCACAAAATCTATGCTTCAGTTCCTGTTTAATTACAAGAACTGGAGCTCAAGAGGAAGGAAGTTTGCCTTTCGCTCTGAGATGAGGATCATTTCTCCTCAGCTTTTAGGAGAGAAGGTACTGAGCAATGGTTTTTCTGGTTTGCTAGTAGAAGTTTGCCTTCTATTTTACATGCACACAGCAGATGAATTACTTTGTTAGCCACGTACTGAAGGATCATTATTGTTACACACATAACAGTAGGTCTTTGGTTTGGTCTGAGAGGCAGTTTTTCCTCCGCTTAATGGAAATTGTAAAAAAGACACTTTCGCAGTGTAAACTCCTGTAAGGATGAAGCTGACATAGGGAGAGGGATTCACCCAGGTCCTGTTAACTACAGGTTTGTCAGCTTTCCTGAACTAGTGAGCAAAGCTATTGTAATATTTGATTTTGTTCCTCCAATCCTGTTATATCAATGTGGGTAAAATGGAAGTGGCCATAAACATCAGTTACAGTCTGTCAAATCTACGTGCCATGGCTAACACGAGTACTGCTTAGGCTGTTTTTAGCGTGAGGAATATAGCGCGCGCATAGCATTTAGCCAGTATACTCTACCTCCTGTGAGATGGCCACAGTACAATTCCAGGTCTCTTTGTGTTCAGCAGCTGCATGGCAGGGCCTGGATTAGGGAAGAGGTGACAGAAGCAGAACATCGCACTGACCAGAACAGCTGAGGCTGCACGGCCATCCTGTTAAAGAAAGAGGTGTAAGTATCAGAGACATCCTTTAAATTTCAGCAGAACGCTCTCCACTCTTCCTTAAATCACACAAAATAATTTAATCCAGAAAGACTAGGAATGAGACCGCATGAGAATGAGGAATTTCTGGTGCTGTGGTATTTGGTTGATACCTAGGACTTCAGTGAGCGGCACTGGCCTGGATCAAAGCTAAGGTAATATCCAGTAAGCAGCCAAAGCTGAGGACGGTTTAGACTTGTTTCAAAAGCCCAGAAGTGCATTTTGTCTACAAATGTTGGTGTTTCATGGCTGCTCCCAAGCTGTAATATTATAATTATTTTATACATAGGCCTGGAACTGACCATAGGGGTCAGAGTACACCCGTCCCACAGCTGCAGACAGTCATCTCATAGAATTTTAACCTAGAAGAGTTCACAAACAAACAAAACAAAACAAAAAATCCAGCCCAAGGTTCCTGCACTCAAACAGCTCCACAGCCCTCAGCCTACAGATTGCTCCTGAACACTTCTACCTCTTGTTGAGGGTGATGGTGAAGGGAATTGTGTTTGCTCAGTCAGACTGATACGAAAAGACCAAAAATACAGAAAGAGCAGGAGAGAATCGAAGTATCCCCAGTGCCCCAGGTCCCTGATATACCCCAGAATATATAAGGTGATGAGCTGTATGGACTATACCCCAACACTGGTGAGCCAAACAAAAAGAAAAAGCCCAGCTTTTTCTACCAGCTTCCACCAAAATCCAGGTCTGATGCCTGCTTAGTTTTGGATGCACATTTACGGCACAGTGGTGGGTACGAGAGCCCGCTCAGTACTACGAGTGCCATGCCACCCAGCTCGTCTCCCACTTGTCGGCCAGTGACAGAAGATCCCAGAAGTAAAGACTCATTGACAAGGAAGAAGCAGGAAACCTACTGCCCCATCAGGCAGGCAGTCACCCTCAAAGTCTGAAACGTAAATTAAAAGTTACTCAGACTCCTTGCAATTAGTTATTTTAGGCACTGCAGCCATCCTGTAGGATTTGCCATACCAGAGCTGACCCAGACCCCAGTAACTTGCTGAGCCTGAGCACATGCTCGAGGTTAACAGGCTATTTGCTTTTTTAAGATTTAGCCCCTGCCAGTTGCTCTGAAAAAGATCTCTCAAATTCATGTAAATTAGGTAGGCTTCTGCAGATTTCTTAGTGTTGAAAAGGACTCCCTGTCCTTTACAGCATTATCCTGATACTCATTGCTCAAAGGACAGTAAAGAAATGTGATTCCTGAGCTAGATTTCCAGGACTGGAGGCATCAAGTGCATCTTCATCTCCGAATGGAATTTATACCCCGTAGCTGCTGGCTGTGCCACGCGAGGCAGAAATGCCACTCGTATGCAAGGTCTATGCTGTTTGGGATCAGTCATTTCTCCTGTTCCTTCCAGTTTATGCTGATCAGAGCTGACAGCCTCCTGCATTTAATTTAGGCTCCAGGAGCAAACCAGAATTCTCCTTTCGGGCATTACTGTCAATATTAAAAGTGTATGGGGTAAATTACAAATTAGTCATATAGAATCACACCACCCTCATGGATCCTACCTACATGTTGCCCAGTAGTGAATAACCCTGGCAGGGGATTTAGCAACCATTTCAGGTGTGGTGCACAAAGAGGAGCAGAAGTCAACCCGACTTCTTCTGCCAGGCCTGACAAGTAGCGACTGCAAGAGACTTTAAGAATCTCAGTTTCACAGTTTGACAGAATTCACAACTACGTGTTTTCTTCCCAACTTCCATCAGTAACCTTCAGTCTAGAGGCTGCATTTCGTCCTGTGACTACTTACAATAGAACGCAAAGCCATAGCAGGCTGACAGTCCTTACAGTCAGTTCTCGGGTGAAGTCCAACCCTTTTTGCCACACGTCACCTCTAGTAGTTCACTGCTAGAATGATTGCGACCTCTCTTGCTTTGCATTCCTGCTTCTGCTTCAGTGTTAGGTCTTCCAGCTTAGCTATGTAGCTGCACGTGGAAGATGATGTCCCTTTCTAGGGGGGGCCATTTTATTACATTTCTTTTAGAAATTATCATCAACCTTGTACACAGACTCTAGACATGTAATGTGCAATATGACTTATGACTCATAGGTCTAAAAGTTTGGTTACTTTCTGGTGTACTTACCATGCAGTGGATGACACACACGTTTTTGGGGTTCTGCTGTAGCCAGTTGTGCATGTTCTTACAGACGGCGTAGAGGTTGTGCAGACTGGGTGCTTGTCGTACTGGCCAGCTACATTCGGATACCTACAGGAATCGCACAGTGAACAAAAGGCAGCTTCATAAGAGCATTAAACAACGCGTGCTTTTACAAATGCTTTCTGCCAAGAAATGTACTTCTCTTTTACAACCTACAGCTACGTGCTTGAAACCTACTCCATCTCTTCTCATGCATAATCCTGCTCTGTGACTTTCATGAATTATGAGGAGACAAACAAAATACAATTCTCAATTAAATAACATAATATTGATGTATTGTCACTGACTACACATTTTAAAAAATTTACATTCCGAGTCAGATAATCTTGAGTGGTCCTTCATAACACTCCAGTCTCGCAGCAGCGCGTTGATTTCTGCTATGTCTAAAGCCTTTGTACAACTTGTCCCTAAAAATGCTGGCTCTGGATTTCAGAGGATACTGAGCATCTGTTCTCAGTTATTTTGTGTCATAGGATTTTCAAGCCCTATTTGACAGACAGTAGACTGATGAAAGGGAAATTTCTGTTAAAAAAAAATAAAATCCTATCTGAGTATAGTTAAGATACGAGCCAGAAAAATCAATGACTTCTTAGAGCTGAAAAACCACAAATCCTAAAGTATGCCTAGTTACTATTCATCCACGTACTAGTTCTGAGTCATAACACTTATCTCAAGAACAGTCCTTGCAGTCGCAAACAGCATATCAAATAGTCTTCCACGGATATCTCCGTTTCATCTGGTTTTAATTGAAATATCTTTTTTAAAAGGCATTTCTGGCTAGAAGAAATTTCAAGGAGAAACATCATAAGGCTTGTCCTCAGACAAAGAATTGGTTCTCTTGGCGGTTAATAAGAACCGGGGGTGGGAAGGAGATAGTTTGTCCAGATGTTCTTAAATAGCCATATAATTTCCATACCTGACCAGGTCATCCCTCAGAGGAAGGAAGTGATCCAGGTTTCATAAAGCTTGTGTTTAAGGTTCTCACCTTAAATACATACACCTACCTGCGCAACATCTTATAGCAGAAACAGGAACCCTGACTCAAACTGGAGAGCTACCGAGCTGTGTTTTTGTCTCAAACAACGGCTCCAATGACACTCGGAGGATAGAGGGACAGAGCAAGTAGGCAGCACTGCCTAAGCCAGCGCATCCGTCCTGCTGCCAGCCTTTCCGAGCTGGCCGGACCTCTGCTTAACATTTGGGAGATTTTGTCTAATCGAGTATCAGATTAGATATTTGTCTAATCGCTTTTTAGATTCCTGAAAGTTTTTGGTCTCCACAATAACCTGAATTTCAGCTGTGCAGTTGGTGAATGAGTGCAGGGTTGGCACTGTATACCCAAAAAGTCAATCCATGCTCAAGCTTTGGAAGGCAGCAAACACCCGCTCCCTGTTTACCCTCTCTCCAGCATTATCCTCATCCCCCACCTTCTCCTGTCTCGAGAGTTGTAGTTTACTTTATTGCTCCTGTTGTATACACTTCATTTTCCTTTGCTTATTCCTTTTCTGTGCCTTTTCAGGAAGGACCGAGCGGGGCACAAAACACCCAAAGGTTCACTACGTGGTAACCCCCAGTGCAGGAACAGCCAGCATTACCTTTCTGTTCCATGGACCTGGCAGGGTATGCACTGCTGCAGTTACAGGACCATTGTGAAACGTGAATTACGGAGGAATCATAAACATTTACTCAATTCTTTAATAGAGCCAGAGTACCGATGCCGTAAATGACGTATATTCTTTTATATTATCAATTATTTTATGTTATCACAGCAATTATTCTTTTATATCAAGCAGAAGTCTTCTCCTCCCAACCCCAAACACTTTTGCAGCAGGCTTCTGGAGGCACAAGATCCACTTGCAATTAGACCACTAAAACACAATTCAGATTCCAAGCGGCTTTTAGAATTAATATGATCAGTGACCCTTTCACTGATGATCTTCTGAACAGACATCATGACAACACACTGTCAGGCATCTGGAAAAGCCATCAAGTAAATAACATACATTTCCCAACAGTCCGTAATTATATATTTATTTTTCCTATAATTACACATCTGCCTGCTGGTTCGCAATTAGGGTATTAAAGACGCGCTATGTAGCATTTCTTGTATTTCAAACATAACCTCACCACCCCTCATGAAAGACAACCTTACTGAAAAGTAACAGGAATTCTTCTAGAGCATTGGAAATAAGCAGCCAGTGCTTGTTTTACTTTAGCAGTAGGGCAGCAACAGCCAAGAACATAACCCATCAGGGACTTGGAAGTTTGGTTTCATTTAATGTTATATTTGAGTTATATGTTTTCAAACGGCTCACACTTTCTCGAGCAGACGTGAGCTCTCCTCTCCTGCCAGGAGGTGAGGCAGGGAGGACAACAGAGCACAACCAGATTTGAGCAGCAGTTTTTAGTGGTCGTAGTCCCCTCTTCTCCTCAATAGACTGGGCACTTGGGGCTTCATGCGCCACACAGCCACGTCAGGGCAGGAAAATGGCCCAGCAGGACATTAACTCCTCTCTCTCCTGTGCCACTACACAGCACAGTGACCTACTTCGATCTTGGGGAAAAAAGGGTTTTAAAGAAGATAGGAATTCAAAAGCCTTTCACTTTCAAAGAAGAAGTGTGTGTCTCAAAACTTCAGCTCGTCTGGCATCCTCATCCAGTGCAGAAAATACTCTTAATGTGATTTCACCTCTTTAATAGGCTGTTAGTATTTTTTCCAATATACATGAAGTTTAACCTCATATTTATAATTGTTTCATGTTTCATCTGATCTCATGTATTGTGTTCTGCACGTTTCATTTTCCTGAAAAGTACTTGGCATCAGTATTTCCTAGCCCATAACGTGAAAGTACAATATTTTAATAAAAGATGCCTCATTTTCTTTCTGTGTGTGTCAAGGCAATAGCTTACAAAGCACCTAGCCATGCTTTGAGAGCAACAAAGTCATCTGTCAAGCCGTTGGATAGGGTTGGAGATAAAGCACAGGGGATGGACGAGTTATGGCCAGGTCAAGCAATATACCGACAGATGTTTAATGCTGGGCTTTCAAAAGTAGATCTGTCCTTCTCCTCCCACCAACAGCAAGAGTGATGCACCACAACCAAGTGAGACTGAAGATTCAGAGCCCTTGATATCTTTTAATTAGTTTTTCGTGTTCCTTTACTCATATTTGAGGTCATGGCTGGTTACTGATTGCCACTGAGAAATTTGCTTCAAGTGTGAGTGAGTGATTGCTGGTGATCAGAGCAATTGCTAAAGATAGACTCAGCTATACCTCAAATTAAAATGAAATGAGGCTTATGCAGCATGAGATTCGCTTACCCTGAGTGAGGGTTAAGCCTGGAAACTGCTACTGCCTTTTTCATTGAAGGCAACAAAAAATAAGAAATTAAAAAATAAAATAAAATTTTAAAAATCATCACTCCCTTGTGGCAAGACAGGAAGTTTTCTGAAAGATTAGATCTAATCTTGCATTTCAACAGCAATATTTTGTAGAGATTTCCTTTAAAAGCCATTAATGAACCAGAGTCTTGCAATGCTCCCGTATGCTGCTCTGGTTTTAGAGAAGGAAACTGGGGCAGAGAGTGGAGGTGGGTTTTTAAAGTCATACACTAGTGAAAGAGCCAAAATGCCCCTTAGATCCAGTTTTCAGTCCTGTGCTTCACCTGTTAAGGGTTCCTGCTTGATGAAAGCACAACTGAAGGATTGTTCAACATGAAAATAATCTACCTTCTTTTATCAGTAATTTATTTCAAAGAACTTTCATTTTACTCCTTATTTCTCTGCAGCAACTTCTAACAGCTATGTAGGAGCCAAGAGCAGCACAGGCTTAACTTAGCACAATCCCGTGTACTCTCACAGGCTCCTAACACAAGCATTATGCCCTGAACTTTCCAGCTCTTTAATTCCCGTGGTTCCAGGCATCAGCTAAAACCCAGAAACGACCACAGCAGCTTAGAAACTTCTGTAATTCCTTTTCCATCTTCTTACATTCTGCCACGCACAGGTTAGGCAGAAACAGAACCTGGTGCCTCTTTTTCCAAGAGGCTTCCTGCCCTGCTCCTGTTAACTTCTCGGAAGACACTCACCCGGTTGTGAAACTTGGCACTGCGATAATACTTGGGTGACAAGTTGAAGACTGTGTAGTGGTCAGGATGTCTGGAATCCAAAAACGTCCGTACATCTTCAATGTGGTTCCTGAATCCCAATTCAACACCTTCAGCCGGAAAAGACATTACTAGAAACGTAAGAAGAAGCCGGGCTGAGCGTGTTTATGGACTTCTGAACGCTGGGATAGTTTTATTTATGCGATCAGTACTTACCTATGATTCTTGAGGTAATGTATGAAATATCTAGCTCTCCCTTGGTGTAACTAAAAGAAGACAAAATAGGAGACAGACGTTATGCACATGTTTACAGAAGACAGCCCATTACAGGAAACAGGAGAAGAGTGTTTTCCTGCAAAGATCTGCTTTTGAGACAAAGAGTAATCTTAAAACTGATTCTTTGTACTTTATCGTTATGCCTTAAGAGGAGGGTGCACATAGCTTCCTGCAGACAGTGACCCAGCCCTCCCTTCTACAGACGCAATTCACTGGATGCAGAAGCTTGCAAAAAAGGTCCCTTTTCCCTTTTGTCATTAATTTTCAGTGCCGGATTTCAGGAGAAATTTCTAGTAGTTTGCTACTTTGCAGATCCCTTGAAGCCTCTGAGGTCTTGCCTGCTTAAGTTCCTGTAATTTGTCATAGCCCCATATGGCTCAGAGGCAGGTGGAGTGCCAAGCACAGGGGACACCACCAGCAGAGGTAATCAAAGCAAAGTCACCTCGGCTCTTTCTTCTACTCAGAAAGCGGCTATAGCGAAGGGAGCAGTTACACCAGCAAGAAGAGTCTCCTTGCACGGCAAAGGGAAGGCATACAACATGAGCCAATTTTCAGTGACAAAATATTCAAGTGGTGGCTGAGTAGAAGGACATCACAGGGGTCAATGAAGGAATTGGAGACCAAGTGCTCCACTTTCACTCTTGGGGCCTTTGTCAGGATGTTGATGCTCACTTACAAAGAAGCTTAGATATTTTACTTTGGTTTTCCTTCTTCCTTGAGGCCAAATGTCAATTATGAGACAGAATCAAAGAAGTCACTTGTGATTTTCACTTCCTTCCTTTTTTAGGTTAGCTGGAAATTGTGCTGTGCTGGTTAGGACGGCAGCTCAGACCAGCACTTTGCAGCTAGTGATTTTACCTGTGTTAGGCAGCTTCAGCTGTACTGTACCTGGCAACAGATTGCATGACCTTTGAAGATGTATCTTTCAGGGTATCCTTCAGGTTATCCTTCAAATTGCTGAAGAGTCTCCCTGCTCCTCCTTTCACCATATCTAGCAAGCCTCCCCCATAGCTGGACTCCATGTCTGGTGATGAGGCACCTTCAAGTACAACAAAACCAAAGCCAACATCACTTGTTTGGAACAAATCCACAGAGCCAACAAACCCACCGCTCTATTAAGACCGAATTTTGCATAGAGCAAAGGTAGTTTTAAAGTCATGATTTTCCAGAGATGAGAGAGCACATTCTTGCCAGCTGGGCTCAGAAACCATCATCGGTTCTCAGCGTTGTACGTAGGTTTACTGTTTAGTATAAGCACAGTATGGACAACCACCATACAAGCTCCCTCACCTCTCAACCCAACCCAAAGCAAGACCAGCTCTTCAGCATGCAGCTAATTTGCTGGTCATAACCAAGACCAAATCAACAACCACCTCCACAGGGCTAAGAAAAAGGCACTAGTATATATGACAGCTCTTCAGCCTAACTGTCAAAGCTGCCAGTTTGACTGCAGCTAGACGACTGAAAGTTGTCTTATAACTATCCATTTCTACGGATATAGAAGTAGTCATCAGAAGGTTTTTACGTCACTTAAGGGTCCAGTTAGATTTGCTTGAGTGGAAGAAAATAAAAGTTTGGGGTTTGGCAAGAAAAGAAGAAAGTTCAGGAATTAAACTTTCCAGATGAGAATGAGAACTTTTTCGGATATTTGTATGTTTGCAGCCTTAGTACAGGACTCAGCGAATTGCTAAGGCTAACACAGAGCAGGGATGACCTCCTCGGTAATCTTTTCTTTCACAGCTTGACATGTCATGAAGCTGCAAAGTCAACAGAAGACTAACATAGAGCAAGAGCCATTTAAAGTGTTATTTTGGTGGACTGTGATATGGCCATACACCTCAAGTGTTTGCATTTTGCAATTATCATAGAATAACTATTCCACTGTCGTAACCAAGAACCGATTTGTTGCAGCCTGCCTTATTATAGCAGTGCTGCGTTAATAGCGTCAGACATTCTCAGAAAAGTTAAGTGTAATAAATTGGATGTAGACTTGAGTAAATGTGGTTTTGTGTTATTGCAGAATTGAGTTGTTAAACACAAACCTAGTGAAATGGTATTTTAACTGCTTATTAGCTATAAATTAAGCTTTTGACTATTTAAATTGCTTTCTGTCACTAGGCCTCAACTGTTTTGATCTTAGCAAATTTTAACTACTCATAATCAAGATAGCATCTGCTAAGCGTTGACTTTCCCAGAGCACCAAGAAAGTCTGAGAACATTTGTCCTGCTGTAGAGCCATGGAACAGCTGATTTGTAAAATGAACATGCTGGTCATTATTAATTACTCCAGCACCCAGAAATGATTTATCATGGTTAAGGCAGGCTGGTGGCATTGCCAGTGCTTATTATACATTTTACAAAAAGACCTTACAGCTATCATTTCTCTGGTGCTACAGCACATCCCTGAGTGGTGTTAGAGACATGCTACTGAAATATCGCTCATATAATCATCATGACCAGAAGAAACATTCTACAAGCATTCAGACTATCAAGAAACATGAAAAAAGCTACATCTAAAAAAGCTCCCACTGATTTACTCTGTAGATTACCAAACCCATTTAAATAGCATTCACTCTTTCAAACCTGGAGTGAGCTATCAATAAATATAATATATATCTTTAAAGTGGAGACTCCATTGGTAAAGTGATGCTATTTATTCCCCTATGCACAGAGGCTGCTTAATGCACTCTGATGTAGTCATGATCCACATGCATGTGATCCATGTGCTAGACCAGTAAAATCAGAGGCCATCTCTTCTCCTCTGCACTCTTCCAGCTTCAGAACAGAAGATGCCTTCTCATGGCACAGGAATACTTCTTTTGCCAAATGACTTGCAAGTATCTACTTCAAGAATGATTAAAAAAAAAAAAAAAAAAATTAAAGTAGCTTGTCGGCTTCCAAGTATGGAATCAGTGTTTGATCTCCCTTCAAAAACTTTGCTTTTTTATTACTCTGTGCTAGAAGAGCCAAGGGTGGAAGGAGGAGGCAATGTTCAAAAGGTACTTTCAGCTCAGCAGGTCAACTTTTAAAAGAAAGGAAGGCAGAAAGGTGATAACTTGGACCAGGTGAAGGGGGGCAAAAGGATCAGAGGACCAATGGTACTCGACAAATTTTTATGGTTGGAAATGCTGTAGGAGAGCAACAGAAAGGCTTCAAGAGCATGGAAAGCCTAGAATCTTTAGAAACCAACCCTAAGGAAAAAAAAAAAAGAGAGAAGAATTTCACTATATTTCTAGAAGCAGCAGCAAGTAATTCCAGGTTTACTATGTACACTAAAACAGAGAAACAGAAAGGATGTCTAATGAAGAAATGCAAGCTGCTGCTACTTAACCAAGAGCACAAAACTCGTATTTGAGATATAACATGAGGCAAGTATTACTTTGATATGGTGAAGCTACTGAGGAAGCCTACAGTGTAGCAGCAGTTGGAACTAGAACGCATCCCTGGTGCTGACAAAGACAGCCTTCCTCAGTTACTGGGAAGGATACGGTCTTCACAAACTGTTCATAGAAGACAAAAATAAATACATTCAAAGGCTCCTTTGCCAGGCAGCATCTCCTACAAAGCACAAAACTGTATAAAGGAGCAGAAAGGGTTAATGCATTAACACACGAACCTGACAATATATACAGAAACCCACAAGAACAGCCAAAAAGGTAGCCTGCCCCTGCATTTGTTGCTGGATAAAACATTTCTCTGCTAAGTCCCTCTTGTAAATGGAGACCTTCAGAGCTACCACAGACCTTTCCAGAGGACGGCTGCAGTTCCCTGGGCCACGTGCAACAGCCGCTGGAACGTGGCACCAGGACAGGGAGCCTGAGCCCCACGTCCCACAGGTCTCCGGTGGAAATCAGCCACCTGGCCAGGTATCACCTACCGCTGCCATTGCACGTCCCTGAACCATGCTCAGAGACAGCTGTCTTCATCTGCTTGCTCTTATTGAGCACAAAAGTCCCGAGAAAAGAGCAGTTGAGTTTTCCCTCAAGCACACTGGCCAGCCTGCAGAGGACCGCGACCTATTCTGTGGCAGAAGGACCAAGGACACTCGCTGAGCCTGAAGGGACGAGCCCGTCCTTGCTCCCTCTGGGAGCAGGGCAGGAAGGATGTTCAGGTTTCACCATGCAGATAAGGTGATCACCACCAGCTTGGTCAGGATATTGAGTTAGCGGTGTAACAGCATTTCCCTGCTCGGAAAGGTCTTCCTACCAGAGTTGGGTGGTAAACCCAGAAGAGACAGACAGTTCTCTCCCTTAGCACAAAGGCAAAAGGCACATTTTGTATTAAAATGAAGTGCCCAAGGCATTCACATGACACACGTGACACCCCTCCCTCCCCTCCACCACACCAGGAACCGCATCCTGTGCGCACATTTACTTATGCTGCGGCCAAAGCCAAAACTAACACTCTCAGACCCCACACAAGCCCCAGAAGCATCTTCTGGCATGGTAGAAACAGGAGCTTGCAAGCTTGTCTGCAGAGAAATAGTTTGCTGCAAGTTAGCAAACTAAATGCAGGAGCCTGCCACGTGGCTCGGATCCCAGTTTTCGGCATGCTGTCACACAGCAGTTCAGGTCACGTTGACCGTGGGTTGGAGCTGCTGTCTAGAAGTCTCATTATGGAGAATTAGTCTCTATGTATATGAGATGCATCTTGTTCCTTACACGGCAAGAACTCAGTTACTGGATATTCCCCGAAACGCTAGTGCGCTTCGGAGACACGCTTCTGACCTGTATTTGTAGCACAGGTTTCCGAGGGATCGCTGGCTAACGGCAGCCTTTTCGTTTCCTGATAAAGGAACTTGTAACGTGGCGGTTTTACTGCTGCGCGTGCACGGCAAAGCGTGCCCGGGATGCCCGGGACTGCTCTTCTGGAATAGCTCTGCCAGGTGATGGCAACGATGATCTCCTCACTGAAACGCTTCAATTCAACGGAGTGGCATGGAAAAGAGACCACTTCATCCGTTCAGCTGACAAGGTGAAACCTCTGTTCGTTCTGGCTGGACGTACTTGCTCTGAGTTAATGCCTGCTCTGAGAAGAGACTATTCTGCGTTCAGAATAAACCTCCAGCAAATCACCACATACAGAGACAACCTGCCGCATCTCCTTACAAAACTGAAAGGTGTCATCTAGTAGCGTTCCTATCACGGTCCTTTCCCATCATCAGCTCAAGGGTGGGATTTCTGCAGCTCTGAGCAGATTACAACTGAAGGAGCCTCTGCTGACAGCACCAGCCTTGTGCTGTACAGGATGAAAGCTGGAGAGCATAGAAATCTTAGTTAAAGCACTTCAGCTCTCTGCTTGCTCTCCAGCTGATTTTACGGAATATCAGGAAAAGGACGTGCAGCACGGAAGAACTTCTCCCGAGGCCGAGACACCGCAGCAAACCCTGCGCCGCTATAGACACGTCCCGCCGCAGTGGGTGCACAGCTTCGGAGGAGACCGCTGTGATCACCAGGGAAGTTCAGAAGGACGCACTCCCGTACGGCGACCGCTGAGCACAGCTCCTCTGCCTGCCGTCCCGCCGCGACCTGCTCACCGAAGGCACAGGCGTTACGCCAGAGCGATGTGAAGTGCTTTAGCAGGACAGCTTTGGGGCGTCGGGAGCTTATGGAGAGACTGATACTCATCGATACTGTCAAAAGAGACCCGCTGTGATCTGTCGTCCCTTGGTAGAGCAAAACCACTGAAGTGTGTATATCAGCCAAACTAGGAAACTCATCTTCTGCACGTGGACAGAGAAAGAAACTGCGCTGTATCCGCAAGGGAAATACCTCTCTCCTCCCGTACCCCCACGAAGGACCACTCGCCTCAACTCCTCTTGCTGCAGTCCCACAAATAGCGTTTGTGCTCAGTCTCAAAAGCAAAGACACTGAAACCAGCCCAGCTTTAAAGACTGGGTTTTGGGGCCAGAAATGGGTGAATGAAACAAGTGTGACCCTGCGTGACGGGGGATGTTTCGGCAGCGGCCACCACCACCTGCAGCCGGAGGGTTTGCAGGGAACCGCGGAGGGGCCAGCCACAGAGGGTTCCACACTACCACCAGCTGCTGGAGACACTCACCGGTTGGAACAAGCGAGAAATGCCCGATGCGGACGCTTTCCCTGCCAGAGCTGCACGTCGTGGTCCTCGTCTGCCTGGGGAGTCCCTGAGCAGCAGCCCCTGCAGCCAACCCACAAACCCTACAAACCACAGGGCATGAATTCCAGCTCTCCAGAGAATTAAGGGGGAAATGAGCCGACGTTTAAAAGGCATTTAAGACCACGTCAGTCAGAATATTTATGCTGATGAAGCAATACTTCGCTTGAGAGCGGGGAGCTGAAAGCAAGACGTCTAGAAATTGAAGACGGGCAGTGAAGTACTGCGTTTCACAGGTTACTTAGCAAGAGTAAACAGACCCTTTTTGCCTGTAAAGGGCAGACAAAAAGCAGACATGAAACAATAGGCAAGGAAGCAGGTTTACCTCAGTCTGCCCAGACTATATGTGACAGTATCTTACAGTATCTTCAATGTCAAATTTTTATTTTTTTTTTTTCCCTCAGAGAGCTACTGCCTGTGCTTTCTTTAGAGGTGGAGTGAGGAAAGAGCTAAACCTTGCCTGTTCTCACCAGGGTTCTCCTCTAAAAAAGCATTAAAGCCTTCATCTCCCACCCTTCCAAAAAAGAGGTTAGTTTGGGAGTATTAAATGCACCTCTGTATTCTATTTCTGCAGCACCGCAAGAGCCTGACTCTATGATGAGGAAAAAACTTGTTAGCTGCTGTGTACATGTCAAAAATTCCACATTTCTGGAAGCTTTTAGCCACTCACCGCAGCCTTCTCCCTCCCCACAAGGTTTTTGGCGGGGGGGGGGGGGGGGTTGTTTGCTTGTCTTTTCCCCAAAACTATTGCCGGGGCATGAGAGGGGAGCAAGGGGTGCGGTGGAGGCTGCCCTGTGCCTTGGCAGAAAGGGCCCTTTTAAATGTCCCCAAACGGAAAGAAGTTGAGCCGCTGTTGTTGTGGCTTCGGCAACAAAGCCCAAATTGTTTTTGAGGAACACTCAGCAAAAAACGATACTATTTGTGCTCCTGCCTCCCCGCAGCAGCCCCGCCAGCCGGTGGAGGAGCCGCCGCAGCTCACGTTCCTCCCACACGCAGCTCCCCCAGCAAAGCCTGTGGGACGCGATTTCACACCAGCATTAAGGGACATAAAGCCAGGCTACCGTGGCCCCGGCATCGTATTTATGGGCTTCACCCCAGCATCGCACGAGAGCCCACACAGCATGCGGCGGGGAGGAGGAGCAGCCCCGGAGGAGCCATCCCCGCCACAAAATGATCAGAGCATCCTCGTATAGGTACATCACGTGTGGAGGGGTGTATGCGTGCAAAAAACGGACAGACAGCCAAACCAGCCCAGGCAGAGCAGCGTCCCCACATCCCTGGGTACCCCCAGCATCCCCAGCTCCTGCCGTTCCCCGCACTGAGTCTATCTTCCATGCTCAGCACTTCGTCTTTCAGGGGACTGCAAATCAATCTGCAGACATTCCTGGAAGAGTTTAAACTCCCGTTTGGAGGGGGAGGGTGGCAAGTATTTCTAAACTCAAATCTCTGGGCGGGCGGCTCCTTTGCACCCAGTGATAATCGATAGCGTTCAGATCCGAGCGCTTCATTTGCCAACTACGTCTTAGAGCACAGTCTCAGCGCCCCGACGACGAATCCACCCTAACCGTTCCTTCCAGCACGTCGCTCTCTTCTGGGCCGCTGAGCTTCATCGTATTTAAGCAAAGGCTCTAAAACATGTAGGCTATTATATGCGCTTACATCCTCCCTTAGAGCAGAGGTGTCATAATTGCATCAGCTTTTTTAACGGGCACTGAGTGGTGGTTTGCAAAGGGGCTGAGGAGAAAGCAGGAGCAGCAGCTAAAACAGCGGCAAAGGAGCGTTCGCAGGGAAGGAGAGCGCTTCTACCTGCGGAAATTACTTGGGAAGTTCCTCAGACTCACACAGACCCTGAAGACTGATTTTTTTTCCTTTTTTCTTTGCTACCAGTCTCATCTGTCCCCTCCTCCACCGCTGCCCCAGATTCCTGGTAGAGTTAGATTCCCTGCAAGGCTGAGCACAGATATCTTAAACTGTTATTCTGTAAAAATAAATAGCAAAACACATGCAGAGTAGAACTGCAGGACCACAGCAGCAGAACAGGCTCCTACCATTTGATAACGCCATCGCCAAGAACCCCCAAACCCAGGTTTCACTTATCCCGATGCCTTAAAATACACAGTGGAGGCACGCAAGTGGAAGGCTGCTTTAGCAAGCGTGATCCCCAAGAAAAGAGGTTAAAGCCCATGTGAATGACTTCAGCGTGGCCAAAGGGAAGTTTAACGTCAGGCTATGAAGATGTTTGGACTCTAAGGGCACAGGGAAGCAGGAGATGCGCTATGAGCCAAGGAGCCTGGTGCAAGATAAGGGCCCATCGGATCACAAGTCACGTGAGATTATAAACCAGTGTCATCCCTTACCCCAAAACCCACGCAGTTTGGCTATTTTGCCATAAGCGTATTAACGATGAGACTGCTCAAGACAAAACCCAGCGGTTCGTCAGCCGGAGGGGAGAGCTGGACTCACCGGAGGCGAGTTGGGGGCTGGCTACCCAGAGAGGAAACGCAGCCACAGGGAGCTCCCCCAGAGCACGGCCAGCTCTGAAACACGGGGGGAAAGCCAGAATATTTCTTTCAGAATATTTCTTTCCTTCGCAAGCAGTTAGCAGAGGACGCAGGCAGAGGCAGTAATGCAAAGTCTATAAGCAATGCTAGGCGAGGTCGGGAGAAGGATGGGCTACAGGAGGTAAGCACTGCAGGAGTTTCCAGCTTTCAGGAGGCAAGGACAGGCAGCGCAGGCAGCTGCCAAAGCCACTGCTCCCCAGTCAGTATCTGCCCCCTCCATCGTAAGGACCGGTTCAGTGCACGGAGGGTTCAGCACAGACCCATCTTTTGGTGCAGACATCCCGAGCATCAAGACATCTTCAATAATTTATTCAAATGAGGGAGTAGTTGTTTTTTGTTGTTGTTTGGGGTTTTTTGTTTGTTTGTTTCATGGGTTTTTTTACTGCCACTTTCCAGCAATTAGCTGGCACTGCACCTCTCCAGGCCTTTTGCCTGGAATAGCCAACACGTCAAATAGAAATTGCCTCAAGACCCAAAATTGCGTAACTACCTGCCCAAGGACTTCTTGACAGCTTTACCTCCAACAGAGGGGTCACCCCATGTTGTTCTGCCCTTCTCACTCCCAAAAATCTATGAGCAGTCCTTTCAGATGAAGTTAGGCTGGGAAAATAGGGCCGTGATAACCTTGCAAGGGGCTGATATACTATAGACATTGGGAGGAAGGAGAGGAGATAGGAGGAACCGAGAAGGTTGTAAAGGAGGTGCTTCGAATAGCAAGAGGTTTGGGTTCACACCTTAAGGAATCGCTGGCACAGGAAGATTTCTGTGCATTTTTGCTGCTGTTGGGCAACGCACGTCCAGGCAAGCAGCATTGCCTCCCTCCTTGATTACTGCTCTGGCTACAGGAAAACTGTATTTCCCCTCCCACGAGAAATCACGGTCCCTTTCTGTGTGTGGGCTGGGACAGGGTCCCTGACCTCCCCTAAGAAGCACTCGGAGCCGCTGGCACCTTGTAGCATGCTGTAGGGTAGAGAAGCTCAACAACTTCTATTTGTGCTTTTCTGTGATGAAATGCTAGAACTAATATTGCATGAGCCCAAAGCTTTTTATCTGAAGTTTCATTTGAGACTGCCTAAATGTAAGTTTCATGGAAATTTGAAGAATTAAGATATTTCTGCTTTTGCTTAAGAAATAGTAACTAAAGAATGCTGCTTGCACCATCAAGAAGCATATGGAGGATTTCTGCAAAGAGGGAGTTTTGCTTCCTTTTTTAGGAGAGTTGGGGAATCACCCAACTCAATCACCCCCCAGTGCTATGCTAAATTGTTTCATTTGTTATATATTTTCACTTCTGACGCTCGTACTACAGTGAGCAAAATGCATGCAAGGCTGGAATACTGAACTACTAGCACAAACCATGAAATTGGTCTTTAAAGTTGATTGACATTCTCTCTGCTTCTCCTGCCTGTCAAAACAACAAGAAACGAAAAGCGCTACTGCCAACACCAAACCATTCAAGTGTCCAAAAAAACACCAACCGAACAAAAGAGTTATTAAACCGAACCTCCCCGTTTGAAAAGGCAGCTAGAAGAGAATACAAGACAACATTGTCAGCGACGGTCTTTGTCCCTGTGCCAGTGACACGGAGATGTCTCTCTTCTGACTCAGTGAAGAGGAATCACCAGACTACAAGAGATTATGTTCGCAAGTGTAAAACAGTTCAAGAAATCTCAACTTCAGCACCTGCAATTTATTTAGAATGCTTTTCTTTTGCAGTTAACTCTGCCTGAGGAAACACCTAGCACAAGCAAGTCTATCCCCTGCGCATTAAAAAGCTATTTTGTAGATTAGCTAGTTTATAAACACCACAGAAGAGCACAGAGGTTTTTTTTTCTTTCGTAACATGTACCCTTGCTGTTACTTTTATATCTTATTTCCTAGAACCTCTTCTTCTTTCAGTGCTCCGCCAGCTGCTAAGAATGCATTATTGAATACCACAGCAAAAACCTAAATAAATTGCTGCTTCACTGCCTGCTCCTCATCTTGTGAGCGCTTTCAGCAACTTGAAAATAAAGAGACAAAAGGAGTACTACACAGATGCTCTTCTTGGAATTTTTTTTTTTTTTTTTTAAATTTGCAATGTTTTGTGTCCTGCTAGCTTCAGCTCAAGTCTCCCCTTATCTCCCCTTCCTTCCATCCTCAAACTTCCAAGCCAAGTCCAGCACGCTTTCTGGAGGAACTGGCAGCGAGCAGTAACGTATAGGTCCCCTTAGAGTTACGCGCTATGATCACGTTACTGTATCGCATCCGGCATATTCCATAGGGGTTGTTTAAAACGTTGCAGCAGGAGCTGACCATCCAGCAGCTATGGGCACGCGCTAAACCTGCACGGAGCTTTAAAGCCCACTCGAGGCATTGCAGAACTTAAGCATAACCCTGTATGAACAGACCACCCTGTGAGATTTAAACCTGAGACTTAAACCACACCCTGACCAACGTTTCTTTCTGACCAGTGTAAATCTGGCAAAGTTTAAAGCAACCAAAGGCAAGGTCACCACAGAAGCATCATCAGATACCAGCAGTAACCGGGACTGCCACCCTACCCGAAATAAAGGTACCGCTCTTGGCTGCTTTGAGGTAAACCCTCAAAGGATCCTGCCTCCCAACAGCACCCCCCTCCCACGCACACAGTGCTCCTGGTTCCTGGCTTTTTTTGCTTTTGACACTAAGCAATACTAGACAAAAAAAATATTAAGCCAATAATCATAAGTGCTTGGAAGTTACAGCAAGGCTGTAACTGCTGATTATTTTCATTGCAAAAAGCTGTTTATGAGATTGCAAGCCCACATTAAGAGATGATACTTTAAAATCTAATACTCTGTATTAGTTTAAAAAAAAAAATTAATAGAAAAACCCAACAGGGGCTCACTTTCTCAATTCATGCGAGTTAGTGTCATTGCAGCAATAGCAAATACAGCCACACTAGCTAAACCAACGGCAATTTGCCCCAGAATTCGCCTTCAGCACAAATCCTCACCCATCTAACTTCTATAATTGCTTAATATGAATCTACACACACATCTTCCAGATGCGAAGGCCATTTTTATATGCCCAGAGCGCACTGCCCTGGTGCAGATGAAACGTAATAAAATCATAGAATCGTTTAGGTTGGAAAAGGCCTTTAAGATCATGAAGTCCAACCGCTGACCTAGCGCTGCCCACCACTAGACCATGTCCTTAAACCCCACATCTACACGTCTTTGAAATACCTCCAGGATGGTGACTCAACCGCTTCCCTGGGCAGCCAGTTCCAGTGCGTGATGTGGGGAGAGAAGAGGAAGGTTGGATTCTCCAACTATTTAACTTCATTGAAGATGCCGTTTAACTGCAACCAGAGACGTTGGGCTCGAGCGCGGCAATAACCCTGCCAGCCAGACAAGCCAAAGCGCGGCGCTCGCAGCCTGCTGCGCCGTGTCCCAAATGGTCTGGTGACAGAGGGTTTTACCTCACGACTATTTCACTTCTCAACTGCAAACAGCCATTTTGACAACTCAGGCAGCAGCTGTTCCGCCACACATGAAACCATCATTTAAAAGCAGGAAAAAAAAAAACCTCAAAAACCCTGAAACGTAAGGGAGGTCAGGCATGTGGGAAGTACATAGCGAGCTCTGATTTGGCCAGGGCACCTCCAGGATTTCACCTTCAGGGTCTGCCACCTAATGACGCAGAGGAGAGGCTCCCCTGCCCCACCAGAACCCAGCAGCACACCTCCCTAAATGTCACCAGTTTATCTCGCTCTTCTCCTTCCCGAGGAATTTGGGTCTCTTTTCCCAACTGAAATACGCTCCACCACTGCACATCTTGGGAATTTAGGCTTTGGCATCATTAGTGGGAGGAGTCTCAAGTATTTTTAATATGAATATATTCTCTATTTTATTTATTACAAAACCAACAAACACAGAAGGTGGAGGGTTGTTTTTCCCTTGCTCCTGATAAGCCACCGTATTTCCCTGTCTTTCTCTTCCGCTGCTCCCTAATTCCCCCCACCATCTATCTTCGCACTGCATTAAAGATAAATCATGTCCCACAATTCATGAGCAGCTTCAATTACCAAATCTCTAGAAATCACAACCACACCTGAGGGGTGGATATGGTTCTTTAAGCTTTTAGAATTTCATACTTGGCAAAGACAAATGTCTTTGCAATGAACTGATAAAAATTAGGCATTTATTCAAAGTGTTCAAATGAAGTTCTTACTTGTATCTCCCTTGTTCAGGTTTAGAACAGAGCATCAAGCTCCATACAGCTTTTTTCAACTTCATGTGGAGATTCAGAAACACCCACCAAAAAGCCCCTAGTAAACAGATAAGGTATTTTAAAAACAAAAAAAATCCTATACACTCAATTCAAGGGCCATATTAAGGCCTGAGGTTGGTTGCTGCTTAAGTGTCAGGTGTGTCACTGTTTAGAGAGCCTGTAAAATTTAGGCAGCAAGAGTACCAAAGTGAACAAAAGGAAGCAAACTCTGATTAACACAGGTCTCTTAACCGTTAGCTTCCAAAGCCCAGAGACAGCCCTTGAGCGAGCCCATGTGTTTAAGGGGAGAACACCCTGGAAACTGATGGAAAGCGTTAGTACAGTTAATGCTCTGGGATGCCTTCAGAGTTAGCAGCTGCAGTGTTGAAATGGCTGCACAGTGCACAAAACCTGTAAGTAAAGGTATTGCCTAGCTATCCGTGAGCCCTTTTTTTTTTTTTTTCCCCTGTGCTCAGCAGGGAGCGGAATGGCTTGAAGAAACGGAACAGAATGATTGCAACAGCAACACTCAAATAATACACTGAGCTGACGCTAGACAAAAGCCATGACTTGGCATGAGCTGCGGCACTCTCCCACACCTGCGAACGCCACCTTCCACAACACCAATGCCTTGGGTTCTTAAAGTTCTAGGAAACTCATTCAGATAATTGCTTTAATGATAGATGTTAGACTGACTGCAATATCTAACCGTCTCAGCAGATGCCGATGTAAGAATCCAAATAACTGTAACACGGCAGCCTACTGTGTGTAAGAACCTACTGACACATAGTGTGATTACCAGCAACTGTAGCAGAGAGATCATAGCAGCAAATTCAAATACATTCCTCAAGTCCAGGAGTAAAAAAAAAAAAAAGTTAAAAAACATAGCCAACCCCAAAAAGAACTCTTGAAAGCAAATTCAAATCGCAAGGAGAAAGAGGAAAATATGACTCTTATTACATCAGAGAAAACATGAAAGAAAACTCAAGGCAAAGCTCTCCCCGCCCAGGTCCAGACACAGGTCATTAGGGGATTTTCTCCCCACTCAAGTCCAGACATAGGTCATTAGGGGTTTTTTCCCCTCGAGAAGAGGTTACCACATTAAAACAAAGGCAACGTATTTTAAATACTTGCTGTCTTGGGCCCACTCCTTTCTTTCATGGAACAGTACAGGTATTGCTGCAAGATCCCCCCCATTACAATGGGCAGACATCAAATTTGGTTCCCCTCAGCTAAACAGGGTCTTTCCCTGGACGAGTTTGATCTTTATAAGTTCTCTGCAAAGGCTGCAGATGTTCATTGTGATGGGCACACATCTAAGCAAACAGAACCAGAGCCAGTTTGTTTCACGAGATCACTGAAAAGCCGTCAGATGGGTACTCTCGATTACTGGTGACCCAGGCAAATTGGAACCTGTGATTTGGAGGTGAAGAGCTCTCTATCCCATTATCAGTCGTAAAGACCATCTGGTGCCCCACTCCCTGATTTAAAAAAAATGGTGCATGCAGTGCAGCACCTACTAGAATTAATCCAACTCAGTTTGACGAGTGCTTGGGGGGGGAAGGGGGGAAAGGGAGGGAAGTAATGATGATGCTGGGAAATAAGTCAGTTGGGGAAAGATCCCAAAGCACTCCATCCATTTTCGCTTCCAAACCACCTTTTCCTCTTCGGGGCTGAAAACAGGAGCCGACCGCGAGGAGTCATTAGCCGCTGGCTCCCGCAGCGCGACCCGCCCGGCCCCCCCAGCCTCGCCCGGATTCCCTTCATCCCGCTGGGACAAAGGGCCGCTATTGTCCCCGGCTGGAGAGGCTCCCCGGCCCCACGCAACGGCAACAACTCCGCCGCCGCGCAGCAGACGTGGACACACAGTCACACCCCCCCCCCCAGCCCTCATACCCCCCCGCGCGGCGCGGGGACCCCCGCGGAGGCGGCGGGCCCGCCCCTACCTGAGCTGTCCATGGTGCTGCCGCCCTCGGCGCGGGGCTGCTGCTGCTGCTGCTGCTGCCGCCGCTGCTGCTGCTGCCGCTGCTGCCGCGCCGGGCTCCGGCCGCCCGTCGCCGCCGCCGCGCTGGCCCCGGCCTTGCCCCCGCCGCCGTCAGCGCTGCTGTCCACCAGCTGCAAGGATTCATAGCCGTCACCGCCCGGCTTTTTCCGGTAGCTCCCGAGCAGGCTCATGGGCGAACCGGGCGGAGAACCTCCTCTGACGCCGCCGGCAGGAGGGGAAGACAAGTGCTCCGGCCGGCCCGAGGGGAGGGGAAGGGCGGGACGGGACGGGACGGGACTGGGCGGCCGCCCGCTCGCCACCGCCTACCCGGTGCCGCCCCCTCCCGCCCCTCCGGAGCCCGGAAGCAATCGCCGAGGCCGCGGCCCAGGCGGCCGGGCACCCGCTAGAAACGTCGTCAAATTAATTAGGTGACGAGGTACCGGCCACGCTGCGGCCGGGGCGGTTTCGGCAGGGGAAGGTCCCCCGAGTGTCAGCGGCGCCGAGCGGTTCGTGAGCGAGAAGTGCTGGATCTACACCATTTCCTGCCCCAGGGCTGTTATCCCTGCATTCTAGCAAACACATCCCGCTCCCAAAAGAGGCCCTTCAGCTCGGAGGGTTCGGCTGTACAGCCGGCCTGACGAGGTTCTCGAAATAGCGATCAACATTAAGACCTATCACGCCAGTGAAAGGTGCGTTCCTTTGGAACGGGCCAAGGTCGGCGCGTTACGGGCTGACACCGCCAGTCCTACAGTCTGAAGGCGGAGGGATGGCACAGCGGTTCTGCGCTGAGCCTCCAAACACCTAAAGAGAATCCCTGATTCGGTGTAACACCAAGTCTGTCTGCGCGCAAGTAACCGGAGAGGGTCCCGAACCGCAGCGTGGTGTCACGGCAGGCGCCGTGGGGTGCATCAGCGTCCCCGCCTGTGCGACTGCTGGCTTAAAACTGGAGGCATCCAGCTGAAAAAGCACTACCACTGATTGCTAAGCCATTTTTGTTGCTAGGTCTCGCCAATCTATTCTTAGCTGTTCACATGTAAACAGACTTTAGACCAGCACAAAGCATGTCCTTGAACAACTGATGAGCCATGCTTCACTCAACAGGTTTTGCAGCCACGGCTAGTAGACCATAATTTCATTTGATGTGGAGCAGAGGAACTGAGGGATGTTCCAAAGGAAATGACCGTTGTTAAATTCTTCTAAAGAGATTTCTTTTTAATTTAAGGAAAACAAAGGCAAAAAGAAGCCATACTATCCACACACAAGTATGCCTTCAACCTCTTACAGAAAGGACACAAAGTACTCTGCTTAGGAAAACAGTGTGGGTTTGTTTCTAAAGCAGTAACATCAATAAGCACTTCTGTAGCAATAACCAGATCTTGAAATATTACTGACACTTGGCTTAAACTTTCCAGCCTAACACTCCAGGGCAGTGGACATCTGGTCCAGCCATACCTTGTCGTGTGCTATTGTTCATATAACTCCTGCAATTTTATATTACAGTGCAGACAAGGTACATCTGTGACCCAGAATTTTCTCAGAAAACTCCAAGCAGATTACAAGCAGCAAACTAAAATGAACCCAACGTAAACGGTTCACAGTTAGCAGCAGTAAAAGCTTGAACTCAAGGTTAGAGTTGTGTGTTTTCTACCCCCTCGTTACTGGGCTCTTATGGAGCAATACAGAGACTGCAATGCTCGCTGGCAGGGGTGGGTCCCCCTCCCTCTTGGCACCCATATACAGCAACTTAACAATGAAAAAATAAAAGTGCGGTTATTTTGACTAGGGATCACGTCTGTTAGTCATAGAATCATTAAGGTTGGAAAAGACCTGTAAGATCATCAGGTCCAACTGTCAACCCAACACCCCCATGCCCACTAAACCATGTCCTGAATTGCCACGTCTACACGTTTTTTGAACACTTCCAGTGATGGTGACTCCACCACCTCCCTGGGCAGCCTGTTGCAATGCTTGACCACTCTCTCAGTAAAGAAATTTTTCCTAATATCCAGTCTAAACGTCCCCCGGCACAATTTGAGGCCATTCCCTCTCATCCTATCGTCTCTCCTAATCAACCTAGGATACAACAATTCCTGTGCTCTAGGATAAAAATGGGAAATTTGGTCAAAGTGGATTTTCACTTATTTTGCTTGCTCAGCTGACAGCCAGCACACAAGAAAAACAGGCTCTTGGGTGAAGAGGGCACATCAAGGCTATCTAACATTTCCATGAGTATTGAAGCATGCTTGCTCTGGAGGCAACTTGCAGCCTGTTAGAGGCAACGAGCTGGGGAACCTGGCGCAACACAACACTCTACACAACCTATCCTCCATCTTAAACTGTCACCTGTGGTCTCTAGCCTGCTCTGCTGCCTTCATCCATCAATTCAAGCAGCTCAGCTTAGATAATTTCACACCCTAAATCCAGAAGTCATCTCTCTCACCAGTGAGCAGCAAGGGTCCATCTGCATTAGGCAGCAAAAGGAAAGCCCTACTGAAAATGTTCTCATGGAAAAAGGGCACAAGCAAGAGGAGAGGTTCACTCCAGCAGGAATTATGGCTCGCCCTTCTCCAAGTACCGAAGCAGGTCCAGAATTTATACTTCCCCAGCCACAGTCGTTGCCCACTGAAGCCTCAGGGCACGTCTTTGGCTCAACATTCCCTACCCAGTGTTGATGCCACTGTCGTGTCTGCAGAGGCAGAGTACAGTCATACTTAGAAATAAAAAAAATTGCTTTTCTGTGTTAAATTCATTATTAATTAATTTCTTCCACATTTGTCCCAGGGTTTGGGGGAATCACAACTTGCTTTCCCTCCAAAGATTCACACAGGGGAATCATCACCATAGCCTGAAGTTCCAGCCTGGACAAAGAGGGTTCTGCAAAGCATCAGCGCAGGCGGGGAGTAGGGACAGTGCAGCCTCTCCAGGGGATCTCAGGGCAGAGGAGGGAGGAGGAAAGAGACTTCAAAGCCCCATCCCTCTTGTAATTACCATTGCCACAAATGCGAAGAGATAGGATTAGAGAAGCATGTTGTGTGGGATTTGGTTGAAGCTGCACGTATCCATGCATTTTCCAGCCCTATGGGAAGTTTAACTGAAGAGAACACAGAAAGTAATATTCCCCTCTCCCCAGTTCTCCCCTTAAGTGGGGCTAATGAAAGGCCACATGATTGCTCGGTTGTGTATATAGTGTTCTTTATCCTGTAGACCCCCCAAAAAACCCAAATCAAACAACATGTTAAATTGCACAGGACTTTCAAAAATGAGAGTAAAGAAAGAATGATCGAGGGAAACAGCTACTTAGAAAAATTCATTAACATCCTCGAGGATTTATTGAGCGGTGGCCAATGATACTACAGAATATAGATGTATTCTGTTTGAATGGTACGGCTGGCAGGTGCCATTAAGGCTGGGGGAGATGTTAACCACATGCTAAGGATTGTGTGTTGCTCAACACTCAAGAGGTACAAGCTCTCCCCCCATTACTGCCCTTGGAAAGGTGAATCGATTTGCCAGCCTCTAACTCTGTCTGCTTTTCCCTGGCTGGGTTGCAGCCTCTCCTGGGTAAAGTCTCTTTTTGTAGCTGTAATCAAGCACCAACTATACTGAGGTGCATTTTCATTTTTTCCAACTCTCCTCGAACTAGATGAACAGTTAATGTGAAACATAGTACTCTTAATTCATCATGAACGCACTCAAAATGTGGAGTGTTGTGAGAATTAATTTAATATCTGGAGCAACACCTTTAAAACTCAATAAACTAAACATTTTTTCCAAAGTTACTCCACTGTGAACAATGGCCTCTCTCTGCACAAAGTGTTTCTGCAAGAAGGTGTATGTACGTAGGTAAGTATGTGGGAAGTACCAGCTATGCTGTATGATATGGACTGCTATTGCTGCCTCAAAAAAAAAAAAAGCATGTGTTGTTAAGAAAAATAAGACTTGCTCAAGCAGCTTTCATATTCCTCAAGCAGATTTCATATTTCCATTTTCATACTGCTGCACAGGGCAGCACCTTCTCTCTGCAGCCCAAGCTACAATATTTTCTTTCCTCTTGCCTGTCTCCTCATGCATACATGCACCTTGCTCCTTGCAGTGGGACACTGGGCCATGAAGACATACTCCAGAGAATTAACATTTTTGCCTTCTCCCTCTTCAAAACACTCAAATCCTAATCAAATAACCCTAATTCACAGACTCCTGAATTTAGGCTACCTTCAACATTCCTATAACAAGTACTCTATGAAACAGGCTTTCAAAAAAACCAGCGCAAGCTCTTTAGTTCTTCTTACCTTCCTCGAAACCTTGCGAGGCACACCTGTGGTCTTCAGCCACGGTTACATTCTGGAGAACCCTTTAGCCACCCAGTAACCCACCCCATCACCCGTTGCCACCTTCTCAAGGGTTTGAGCTGTGCTATGAGCCATCCTGCCAGCCGCAGGGGCTTAAACACCTGCATAAATTGGAGCAGTTGGATAAACTTTTGATGGTCTAAAACCATCACAACCACCACCTTTTTCTGTTTGTTTACTAGCCAGACCTGCAGCAGAGCCTTTGTGTACACATTAGGTAGGGTATTGCTGGAGATTTAATAACTTAATCTAAGCAGTCATCAGAAATTTTGTGTACTACAGGCATCTTTCCCACCCTAAAAACTAACTGGGTGTAGAACTGACAGCACTGACAGCTGCGCCCGTCTCAGCATCACAGTTACCCCCAGAAGCCCCATGTCCTGATAAAAACACAGACCAAAGCCAAACCCTCGCCCTTCCCCAGCCATGGGGTTACAGCCCTGCTCCCAGCAGCTCAGCCCCACGGGGGCCAGCTTTGGCCCTAGTGCCTACAGCACTCTTCCAGCAGGAAGGAAAGAGCATCGCTGCATTTTTCTGGTGGCCCTTTCCCCCCCGGACCTGCCCCATAGAAATTTTACTCGGGTAAGTACCCATTTCCCAATGCTCTTAAGAGGAGGGTCTGTCCCACTGCCCACCTCCCCAGGGAGGACTGACACCAGCATCTCCACACCCAGGACACTCAAGGCCTCGGCAGCTGCCAGCATTTTAAATAAAAGCCACTTTTTTTAACCCTGGCTAAGCAAATCTGATTGAATTGATTCCAGCCAGGAAGCCGCTTGTCTGGACCAGGACCACCCCAGTTACCATGAGCGCGGATGAACTGTAAGAAATAACGCTGCTGCATTTTGGGTCATTACTGCCACAGAGAGAGAATATCTTAATTTTTCTATTTTGTTTTTGGCCTGGTGTATTCCAATATAAACCAAAGATCTTAAAAACTTAAGCCATGTAGCATCATTTGAATTAGCTTCAAGAAAGTGTTACCTCTTGATTGCATCTGCTGCTCTCCATTCAACTCACCTGGTTCTTGTCACCTCAGAGTGTTGCATTTCCCTCCTGATGAAGGCTTAGTGCAGTGAGGAACAAAAGCAAAGCTATGGCGAGAGCCAAAACAAATCCACCTCAGGAGAGGGTCATAGTTTCTTTGTTGTGTTTTTTTATAACACCTAAGGTCATGAGGAGGCTGTGTGATAGCGCCCTTTTTGCTTTACTTCTTGTCCTAAGAAAACCAGAACCAAAATACCTCCTCTTGACTACCCATCAAATCAGCAATTGTCAAATCAGTCTCTACCTTTACAGGAGGCAATGAATAATTTTTTACATATACAGCCAAAGGATTTACCTTACAACTCATCTCCGAGGTCAACTTAGAAAAACCTTCTAAACAATCATATTCTCTAAAAATAGGCAGGTCCTCAGTCTGGGATCGCCTTGGACTTAGGCTGAGTCCTACCCTGTGTGTTAGCCAGAGCCTCCCTCGCTCTAGTAGGAGTCTTCCCGGCACTCTTATGTTTTATCTATAGGCACCAACCTCCACGCTTGCAGGCTCTGAATGTACTGGGGCAATCAGGGAGGATGCGTAAGGGTTCCTCTCCTGACAGTTCATTGCCACAGCAGTGGTGATAGCTGACAAAATAAAACCCCAGGAGCCATCCCGTTGCAATTCCTACTCCTGTAGAATAAGCTCTTCACATTTCCATGCTCAGATGAGATGTGGGTCAACACAGATGACTTTGGGGCGTATGTGACCTGTACAGCAAGGATCTCTCATCTGGAGGCTCCGTCCATCACATCAGCAGTGCCACGGGCTGGCCAGGAGCATCGATTCCCGTGCGCTACTCTGGGAACGGGCACGTGATAGCAAAATGGGTACAGGCTCTTGGTACACAGCCAGAAATATGACTTCAAAGCAGTATCCGGACTTGTGCTGAGGATAAATACGTGGTATTTGGCCTGGAGTCAAGGGTAGCCACGTGGTTCCTTTTTCTGTACGTGGGAATGGCCGTGTCTGGGTTTGCTGGAGAAATAAGGAGCTGTCACAGCCTGCCTGCGAGCGGTGCTTACGCAGGGCAGCGTACCGTCCGATGCAGTGTGCCACGGGCAAATAGGGCTGGTTTTGGGGGGATCCAGGTGGAGAGAGAGAGGGGTCAAATGATCTAATGCTATGTTAACCCCCCCTGAAACTCCGGATCTTCCCAACTGCCCGTTCCTGTCGTCTTCATCTCTAATGAAAAACAAACGTGGTTGGTTTTAAGTGCTAGACATAGGGCTCATCAATTAAATCAATTTGCTTTCCTGCATCAGAGGAAGCTTTGAGCCTTTGCTATAGTGAAACCTAACTGCAACCCTCAGCGCCTCGCTGACGGCTGAAGAACGTGTGCAACGGCCACAATTTCATTTCAGAGGCGCTCACGGTCTGTAGAAGGAAGCCGGTGGTGCCAGGAACACCGACGGCAGAGCAGGCACCGCAGCCACTCCCGCAAAAGCGTTCCTTCTGCTCACGGAACCACAACTGGGGTGTAATTAGCCTGCAAGCACCCGGGGGCTTTGAGCGGGACGGTTGTGCCGCGCGCCGTCGCGAGCCTCGGCAAGGTCGCGTTTGCCTTGCTCATCTGTCAGATCCGTTGGGGCACAGCGGTCAGCCCGCACGGCCGCTTGTCATTATTTTGTTTCCCAGTGACTTAGGACGTGACCGGAGTTTGACTCTGGTATTATCTTCTTTCCCATCCTTTCCTCTCTGCGATAGCACACGCCATTAAGTGTAGTGCTGTGTCTGCGTATTTTTTCTCTCTTGCCTTTCAGTCTTGTTAAAGTGCTGTCAGGGATGATACACAACTTAGTTCAGCCCAAGACGTTGTTGCGGCGTATTCAAGGATTTGACTGGCTCCTCAGCAAGGCCGAGCCATGGAGCTGCTTGCCAAAGGCTGTTGTAGATGCTAAAAATGGACACGCTTCACAAAGAGAGTGGAGAAACGTATGGTAAAAACAAATCTATAAGGGGCCATTAGATAGGAGTGTATTGCTCTGCTCAGGAAGTCCCCAGCCTGCAGACTGTTGGAAAGTCGGAGGCTATACAGCCATTCATACAATTCCTCGGGCCAAAATGAGATATTTAGGTAAAAATCAGATATTTTGCTGCCCAGCTACCGCTCATTCATCATTTCCCATTCACTGTGAGGTAAGTGGCTAAATACCAAGAAAAATCTGGGCACAGCCCTGTGAGCCTGCAAAATGTGTGTATGTGTAATCCCCATTAGAATGAAAGGCACGAGTTCAGAAACACACAAACATTTCCATTAGCAGCAAGAGAACTTCTATATTCATTAATCGAGGCAGAGGTGGGCCCGTAGTTGATGCCTCAGGAAAATCTCAGCTTTATACTAAACCCGGCTGCTTGCAACTTGCGACGAGCCGCAAAGCTGCATTACTCGGTGCACGCTCTTATAATGCAGATTGCGTCAGCACGTTGTTCTGCTGTGTCGAACACAATGTAACGCCCAGATCTTTGCGTTTTTAAACACATAGAAAATGTCCAAATTTTGAATTTCTTCTCAGCGGGATATTGTTTGCATTGAGAAAATGGCTGGTTGGTGAAAACAAGGAGAAAAATGATGTGAGTCATCACGGGGTAGCTTCAGCCATTGCTGCTATGCTCGGGGTCAGGCTCCAGCAGCAAATAATGTCACGAAAATAGTCAGGTCGTCGCTCTCAGGTAGCCCTGGCCAAGGACCCTTCAACACAGTGAGTCTTTCCATGAAAACCGAAGGGAAATTACAGGCAGCCCTGCCAGCCCGCGCCGACGGCTGTTGCGCACCTCGCCCATTCCCATCGCTACTTCATTTTAGGACATATGGGATGAGGGTTTCCTGTGGGAGAATGGGCCCGGGGACAAGTATCCTCACTACAAGCTTCAAAGCGATGGTTTCTCTCGGATGAAAATTAAGTGAGGTCCAGCTGGCGAAGGGCAGGAAGATACGGGTGGGCCTGAGAGCACAGGAAGGTTTGCCAGAAACCCGACACGTCCCCATTAAAGTGGTTTTACCTTCTTACAGGTTTTGGTAGCCTATTTTTTATCTATGACTAATATTAAAAACGATGTTATTGGAGCCTTGTTGTTCTGGCTGCTATATGAAACATTAAAAAAGAGTCTCTGTCTCAGCTGACAGTATCTACTGACTTACAGGTCCTGCCTATCACACCTGCAGGTGGGGTTCAGACCTATAAGTGCCCATCATTTCCAAAGTATACTCAAACAGGCTCCACAAGGCTGCGTACGCCCTCTCCCACGAGGCCGTTTCAATCCACACGGCAGTCCTGGAAAGAATCGCTTGGATGCGATTCAAGGGGAGGGACACCCAGTTGCATCGGCACGGGAACAGCTCGCAGCGGATCATCATGACTTCGGATGCAGGCTGTAAGTTCAGTGGTAGAGGAGCCAGAAGTCTGGTCCTCAGGGACATTACGGCCCCTTTAGGCACGGCAGGGAGCAGGGCTGGGTGTGAACGCCCTCAGCCTTCTCCTGCTGACCCGTTTACACCACGAACGGTAACAAACCCCACTCTGCTGATCCCACAACACTGACTCAGCCTTTTGTGGATCCCACAGCTTGCTCACCTCTCTGGGAACGCGTCGCTGGGATGCCTTCGAGACGCCAAGCAAGAGAAAAGCTTCGCCAACATCCAGGTGAAGCGTGCTGGACTCAGCAGAAAGGATTGGAAGCGACCTCCCTCCCCCGGCGCCACCGTGAGAGTTCAGGGAGAGCTGCTCCGCACCGCGGGATGCTCTCCCGAGGCTGCCGGCAGCCCTGAGCGAGGGCAGGCGATGGGGCTGCGGGAAACTCACGGCTCCAGCCAGCTCCAGCTCAGCGTTTCAACGCCATTTAGGGCAGGAGAGAATTTATCATCACGTACGCTAACTCCGCAAGTAGTACGGCAGGGGCTAGTCCGTACCATGTGGCTTTAAAATAATGATGCCGTGTGGCTCCCAGGCTGGGAGTTTTACCTTCAAAAATCTGTTGGGGCTGAAAACAAATGCCAGGAGTGAATGCGAGCAGGGTCGGGGAGCCTGCCTGCGCCCAAGCCCACGGTGCCGCGGCACGTGCCCCCGTGCCGGGGCAGGGACCCCACACAGATTCGCACCGCAGAGCAACCTTTGCTAGCCAGAAAGCAAATTGCTCTTTCTGTAAGGTTTTCTGTTACTCGGAAAAGGAATTCAAGTGTTCAAGAGTTTGGGTCTTTTTTTTTTTACTGCTTCAAAACACGGTCCGGGGAACGGAATAAACTTCATAACTTTCCCGCACAGCAAAAATCCCGTTTCAGAGGATTTGGAGAATATCCTGGCCCTTGCCTCAGTCTCCCTGCAGGATTTTGTTCTGCACACATAGTTTTTTGCAGTTTGTCTCTCTCTGCCTCCCAGTCATGATTCAGAGATGTAAATGATACCATTTCCCATCCTTATTGTTTCCGGTTACTGGAAACAAAAACTTATTCAGGAGAAAGAAATGTATATATTATTTACGGTGCCTATCAAAACAGGGCCTCATATGCTACGGTAATGTAAACTGCCGTAAGAGTTCATAAAATAAGATTTATAATTTAGTATAAATTATTAGAAGTCATATTTATAGCATTTTAATGTTGAGAGGTTCCCACGGCTGTTTTATCCACCCCTGAAAAAGCATCTATAATGTAATTTTTTGAGTGGATGGAAATTACAGTCTCTCGGGCCGGTACAGTTGCAGCTGGGGTTTCCAGACCGTGTTCCCTACAGCCAGAGATTTTTCTTCTCCAAAGCCGAGCGCTGCGGGATGCCGCACACCCAGCAGCGACCAGACCCCCGTGAGCAGCTCCGCGGCGGTTTCAGACGGCCGCCCGTCCCGAGCATCCCGGGCCAGCCCTCTGGGTCCCGCTGGGCGTTCTAGATGCTCGGGTGAGGTTCCTTGCTACGCCCCTCGCACGCTGGTGATGCCAATTGCCTTTGCAAGGCGAATTTCAGCCACTCGAGCAGAGCTGGGGGTGCGGTAAGACACGACGCCGTGGTGTCAGCACCGAGCCCGCGAGCCCCGGTAGCCCCGATTTAATCCCAAAACCCGGCTGGCGCATCTGGGTACCGAACCCTCCACCACTACGGTCCAGCAATTCCCTTTTCCACGCGGCTCCCCGGCTGCCACTCTGTTTCTGCCGCAAAGCGAGCCGGATTTTAGCAAACCCTGCCGAAAAATCCAGCATCGAGGAGTGGCACGAAGCACCGCGACGGGTGCGGCGGGAGGCCCCGGGCTTAATCTGCAGCAGGGCAAAGCCGTCCGCGAGGAGGATTAGTCGGGTCAGCAATTAAACGTCGGCGCTTGGGCTGCCGGCGGCACGCAGGAAAAACCCGGCGCTCAAGGGCAAAACGCGGTTCCTCCTTAAGGGCTGCGGCCGCTCCGAAATGCTGCATCGATCGGCTGGGAGCATTTCTGGGACCGTAAACAAGCCGGCTGTGTCGTGGCTGGCTAAATATAGTGTCGCCTTCCTGCTGCCTGTGCCATCAGAGTTACTCGGTACGCTGTTTTTTTGCGGGGTTTTTTATTATTTTTTTCTCAGGGAAGGCTATGACTAAGAGAAATCCGCAGTTGAAGGGGTATCAGAAGATGGAGGCCCTAGTCCAAATGCAGAAGGAGAATAAAGTCTGTAGTTTGCAGATCTGGGGGCCTGCCCAAAATATTCCTTGCACTCCTCTTCCTCCCTCTCCTCCTCCTCCTCCTCCTCTCCTTGGCGTTATCCAAAGTAAGACTAGAGTAACGACAGCCACAAAGACGTCAGTAAGACATTAAATATTTCCTGATTTAAAGCCGCGGCGCTCCCGAGGGGATGCCGAGGGGGATAAACACCTACCTGAAGCAGCGGTGCCGTGGGGAGCCGGCAGCCCCGCCGGCCGCCCCGTCCCTGCGCTCCCCTCCCAGAGCTCCCGGCTGGGGCTGCCGCAGCAGGATAGACGGCGAATGCAGTGGTGCATGCATTTAGCTATATTTTTTTTTTTTTTGGTCTTTTCTGGACCGAAGTGGGGTTTTTAAAGGGAATGCAGCTCTGTGTTTGTCTCGGCATAATGAAATGGGGGGGTTTGAAGGTCAGCTTCACAGCTGATGTGCTGCAAAAGGCTGGATATCAGTATTTCAGAGCAGTATGTATATATTCACATATACACCCAACTACCCTCCCTGTAGGAAGCACAGCTATCTTCAGATACAAGCGACAATTACGATCGAAAGCCTGAAAATCACTTTGTTTTTCTTCCTTGGAGGTAATACGTCCAGACAGCTTTCACGGTCCTAAAATACACAAACATCTATTTTGGGGTGCAAGAAGAGACGCTTGTGTTCTGCGTGGAGGTACTGAGGCATCCAGAGCAGGAGGAGGCAGCTCGAGGTTATTAAGGACTATATGCCCGGGTACACCTTGCCCGACACCAGCGCCTTAACTCGCCATCAGACGGCAATACGCGCTACGCAGCCAAGAGAAGCAGTTGTCAGTGCAACACCTTCCCCCAAACCTATTATATAACCTATATACAAGTTAAAGCAGGATTTTTTTGCTTTCCCCCGCGCTGCAGGACCCGAACGCGCCTCCCCGGCGATTACTCAGCACAAATTTGCCATAAACAACCTCTCGCATTTGACCGTGCGCCGTCCCGCTCTCCTTCCATCGCAGCCCGCTCCCGGCTCGGCTTTCCTTACCTCGCTCCTCAGGCGCGGGCATCCTCCTCGCCCGGCTCCTGCGGCAGGGCGGCGGGAGCCCGGCTGCGCCCGCACCGCGGCTGCCGGCTCCTCGCTCGGCGGCAGCCCCGGGCGGCGGCGCGGGCGGCCGTGGGCTGGGGCACCGCTGCCTGCGGGCTGCCAGCACCGCCGGCTTCTATTTGGGATTACAGAGGCTCGGGAAAGGATGAGGATGGAGGCAGACACACCATCATCTTCTAAAATGTGGCATGGAGTGGGATCCGGAGCCTGCAGGGCTGATCCATCCGGTGCAAACCTACGGAATCTTTTTTCTTCCCCCCCTCCCCCCGGGTTTTTTTGCTTTTTGGAGAAGGTTCAATCCTTCAAGACGGCCTGAGCGGCGATGCAGCGTGCCAAAGCGTTGCAGGGCTGGGAACGGGGCGGCGCGCTGGTCGAGGCACGCCTGGGGCACTTCCCTGGGTGCCCCGGAAGGCTCCTGCTAGCCGATGCTATAAACACGCTACTAATTGCCCCCAAATCTTTATCACAGCATAACTACCCATGTTACCGGTCATCAGTGCCGGTTCTTCCAAGCAGGCGTCGGTAATTCCAGTTATCTTCCTCGGGTATCCCCCATCCCCACTGCATCGGAGCATCCCAGAAGCTTTGACGGGGAAACGACAGAGCCCGCACTGGTCCCCGGGGCAGAGACGCGAAAGAACAAGTGAAAATAACTGGGCTGTGAATCAGCAGCCGGGAGCGCAGGAAGCAAAGGAAGAATAACATACTACAGACCTGGCACGAAGGGACCGCTATTGCACAATATACACAAATGTAAGAGAAAGGTGGGAATTTTAATGCTCTCAGCGTTGTCCTGAAATTCAAAGAAGTACTGGGCAGCCCCGCAGGCAGACGCGGCTTTGCGGGTGCCGGGGTGCTGTGCCTGCGTCCCCCCCTTCGGCTGCGCATCCCCTGCGACGGCTTCCCCCCCGACGGCCTGCGGGGAAGCCAAAGCTTTGGTCACGGCTTGATCTGGGCATCCCTCAACGTATTCCTCCGCTTTTTGACCTCCAAACTTTGGTTTTTCAAACTGAGTTCGTTTTCTAGCTTACGTAGCTCTTTTTCTCCTCACATTTATCTGCCTTTGCGCCCTCAGATGGAATTGCACGGAGGCAATACACCCCTTCTCTGCCTCCGGATTGCCGGGACCCAGAACCCTGGCATCACCCGATGGGTTCGGCTCCTTTGCCCGCAGATGCCAAGGCTAATCCGCAGCCGTGCCTCTGCTTTCTCACCTCTCGGCAGCAGTTTCACTGCTTATCACCCTTTTTTTTAATTCCCCCCTAATCATTTCAGAGTCTTTGCTTATGCCAAATAGGGGACCGAGGGCCCCAAGAGCTACTATTTTGGAATTAAAGAAAAAAGGAAAAAAATATTGTATCTGCAAGCCAGTAGTGATGGGTGGAAGCACCTCGGTTTACAGCTTTTAATTCCCTTTACCAAAATGCACTTAACGGATGACGCGGGGCACAGGCAATAGCCAGAGCCTCGCCGTGCCGCGTGGGGAAGCTAGACAAGAAAATAAAAACCACTTCACGTGCAAAAAGGACGGGAGGGCAGGAGCAACTGGCTTCATCCACACGGTCAGAACTGGCTTGTCAACCGATATTTTGGATATATCAAATAAAGGAGTTGTAAGACAGGACCTGAACGTGCCCAAAACCTGGGGGACCCCCTCTACTGGGGGACTTTCTGCTGCCTTCCAGTGGCGATGGTCTGATTCCTCTCCTTCCTCCCCCCTCCTCCTCCTCCTCGGCCCCTACAAAGAAACCCGGGGCAAAAATGACCTGCTACCTGCAGGCACGTCCCGCGGCCTCGGCGCAGGGCAAGGGCTCGTGCGGAGCCTGGTTTTCAGCGGCGATCGGGTATAACTCACACGCAGGCGCTGCCAGCGCAGGGATAAGCAGGAGAAGAAACTTTATTTACATCTTTCGAGCGGTAACACAGCTGCAGTGATTCACCGGGAAGAAACTCCAGGAAGAAAACTCGTCGTCACGTGCCGGGGTGCCCCGCGTGCGGGGAGACCCCCCTCCCACCACACAGTATCTTGGGTCGGTACAAAACGGTTGTGGCTTTAGAAAAGGAGCGAGATTCACAGTAAAGTACCAAAGGGGAGCGCGGCGGGGAGGAAAGGCGAGGGACACATATCACGCCGGGACCTCATCCCCGCCTGCGTTTGGTCTATGAAAATACGTTGTGCAACAACCCCTGTAGAAAAATCCATCGCAAGGGCGCGATGCGCGGTCAGTCGTGGGACTTCACATCTGCCATAGGGCTCAAAACCTTTAAGACAAGCGCTCGGCTGGCTCTCCTTGGGGCAAGGACACCTGCAAGCCCTGTCCTGCGCTGGGTGCCGCCGAGGAGCAAATGTCGCGTTCTGCAAATGCCTCCTCTTCGCAGGAGGCATTTTGCAGCAGGGAAGGATGAGACCCAAGGGCAAGGGAAAGCAGGGAGCAGCCCCCCTGCCCGGCACTCGGCCCCGGCAGAGCCGCCGCCACGGCCGGGCTGCTTTTATAGCCTAAACCTCCCCCGTCACCTCCTCCCCTCCTGCCCAGCTGTCAGAAAGCAAAGCACTACACCCATTTTGGCTATTTCTAGACTTGTGTTTAAAACTGGCCCAGACCTTCCTCCCAGGGTCATGGGAAAAGCTAAAATCTTTCTGAAATAGGATTTCATTGCAGGGTGGAAGATTTGCGTCCTCCCAGCCCAGGAGCCCCGGGGAGAGGGAAGGGCCCCCAGGGACAGCAGCGAAGCCTGGCGGTCCCTCTGCTCCCACCCGGAGAAAATCCCACCCAGAGCGGGATGCGGAGCCCTCCGCTGCCGCCGCCGCATCGTTGCTTTCACCGGCAGGTAGGCAGCGAGCGGGCAGCACGCGGGCACAGATCCTGCTCAGCAGATGCCCGACGGCTTCTGGCTCCGCTGTCAGGAGAGCACCACGGCAAAGCTGCCTCCGCCGGAGAGCGCGAACGTCAGGGGCTTCTCTGACGGCGCGAGGGTGCGGGCGGCTCAGCAGGGACAAGTCTCCTGGGGATGTGCTGAAGTTTCGCACACGGAGCTTGTGCATCCCTAAAAAAGCCAGTCAGCTCGCGCTCCCCTGCCGCAGGGCCGCTCTCCAAGCAGAAATAAAACCAGTGACAGTTCAGCAACAGGAACTTGCTCAGGCTGCTCTAATTAATCAAACGGGTGTCGGGGAGCGACAGCTTTTCTGCCTCCCTGCCGAGCCACCCATGGCAGACCGCAGCACGCTCCCTGAACACAAGCAGCTTCGTGCAGCATTCCCGCAAGTCGATGCTAAAATTCAGCGCTTTTTTTTTTTTAAACCTTTAAAAATACACATCTTGCTTTTTTCTTAAATATATATTCTATAAAATAAGGCAACTCGAGGAGACAAAAAGAACATCCCCATTGCTTAGGTACTGCATCCTACCACCAAAGGGGGTTACAGTACTTCCAGTTGAGAAAAGCCACTCTGCCCGGCCACAAAGCTCCTGCGCGCGACAAGAGGAGCGACACGCTCAGATGATGCAGTAAATCTTGGGGAAACGCCTGGGCATGGCCCTCGGCAGCCCCCGCACCCGTCCCGGGGCAGGGACGGCCCTCGCCGCTCCTGGGGTTCGTGGGGACGGAGCCGCTTCTGCCGGAGATGCTGCAGCCGCAGCGGGAACTGCTTAAGGAACACCCCGTCTCCAGGAGACCTCAGGGACAAGGGCAGCACAGAAAATGGAATGACTTGATTTCTCCCCAAAACTGAAGCACACATTAAAACAATTCTTTGGGAGAAACTCTTACAACACAACTGCATCTTGTAGTATTAAAAGCTATAAACAAAGTAAGCACAAAGGAGTGCAACTCATCTCCAGCACAGATCCTGCTCAGTCTCACAGCATCTCATGAAAACTAGACTGTACAGCAGCTTTTTATAACAGGGGTTTCACCTCACTCTATGGAAGAAGCACAAGTGCGTGTTTTACCTCCAATATTTTCCCTCTTTCATGTGTATTAATGCTGGAAACGTGATCTTCACATTTCTGAGCTTTGTAGCGTCAATGTTTTCCATGTTGCTGACCACTTCCCGCTGGGCTAAACCTTGCTTTTTAGAGCTTTAGTTCTCTGAGAAATAAATTTAATAGAAAGTAATTTATAGGAAAAAACCCTAGAGAGTAATCTGCAGTAAACGGTACCGTGGAGCTACGGGATGGCACATCGTAGGCTCTAACAGAGAGCAGGGTTTGTATGGGGGTGGCAAGGACGTCATGGCAAGCGGTGTAAACCTGGTATGATCATTACCCAGGTTTGCATCACTGACCTGTGTGTGCACTTGCACCGTAGGCAGGAATACTTTATAGCCTCAAAAGAGAAAAAAACCCCACCTTATTCTAGCAGACTTGGCCTTATAAGCAAAGATCTTTTTGCCCTGATACTGGCTATGACCATGCATCCACCGACGTCACCCAGTACACCCAGGGAAGGGACTTTAGATACCGCACGCACAGCCCCAGCACCCCTCAGAGAAACCAAATCCGTCATCGAATTAACTCTTGGTCCTTGGCACAAGCTGTTTAGTTCTCCTCGTCCGAGAGGATGGGTGGGATCTTGCTGGAAAGCAGGGTGTACACGTACGGCCAGATCTTGTTGGTCTCCGTCCCCGAGAAGGAGTGAAGGATGCCCCTGCTCCTGGAAGAGAGATGGGAGGAGAAGTCAGCACCAGCCCTGCCTGGGGACAGGGGTATTGCAGTCAGGTTGGCCGTCAGCAGGGGACAGCCCGGCCAGGCTGGAAGCTCCCCGATGGCTTTTTGGGCAAAAGGAGCGGGATAAAGGGGACGGGTGTTTGCGGGGAGAAGCCCAGCTGCACTCGCATGTGGATGAGCCAAACCCAGAGAACCAGGAACAACCACATCACCCAGGATGGCAGCTCGCCCCCGTCCCCCTAAAGACCTCTTGTTCCTTAAAGTGCTTTGTAGACGTAAACCAGCAGGATTTATTCACGCGCTTAAGTGAGCGGGCAGTTCAGGGCCCCAATTCTCCCCGTCCCCTGCAAGGGCGCTTTCGGCCCACCACGGACCACTTCTGCTTTAAAACCACCTTCCCGGGCGCTCGCTCCCTTTCAGCAGTGCATCGTCCCCCCCGGCAATCCGCCTCTTCCCGGCTCAGCCAGGGGGGACGACTGCCCGAATCTACCCGCAGAGCGGGAGGGACGAGCCCTGAAACCCGTCTGCGCTCACAGCAGACCCATCCGAGCCGGCCCCGGGGTCTCGCCCTTCTCCTGCCCTCTTGCCGATCGCCCCGCACTTTACCTAAACGCCTCGGGGCCCTGGGCTGATTTTTTGTGGGGTGACTGCACAGCAGGTACAGCCCTGGATCTGCCCGGCACAGGGGAAGTGGGTTTACTTGAAGCAGGGTAGAAAGCAGCTCGTGCTTTCTAAAAAACAAGACCGACCCTCGGCTGGCTCGGCCACGGCTCTGCGTGGGCAGGGCAGGGTCCGAGGCACCTCGGAGCTTCTCCGTCTCTCGTGCTGCAGCTCCGTAGCATTGATGGGCAGCACCTCTGCAAAGCCAACGGGCTTCCCACCCCGCGCGGCGGAGCTGGGGGGCAGGAGGGATTTGCAAACACCTTTCTGCCACAGCCGAAAAAAAATCCATCCCACAGCCAGCACCGGCAATGCCCTTTGTGGAGCCCAGCAAGACCGACAGGAGCTGTGAGGTTTTTTTACGTCAGCCTCCTCCCTCCAAGCAGAGCCGGGGCTTGGCTGCGATGAAGGGCCGGGCTTTGTGCTGCTGAGCACAGTGATCTGCCCCCAAAACCTGGCGGTGGGGCTGCTCGGGCTGCCGGGAGGGGGGCACGGTACCAGCTAGTGGAAACGGCACTCATGCCCGTTTTTACCGGCACGCCGTGATTTATTCGCGTGGTCCTACTCACTTGTACAGCTCTATCACTGGCTTTGCAGCATCTTTGTATTTTCTGAGCCTGGCAGCAACGGCCTCAGGTTTGTCGTCCTCGCGCTGGACCAGCGGCTCGCCCGTCAGGTCATCGACGCCCTGCGGGAAGGCAAACACCGTCAAGGGGACGCAGCCACCGGCCCCATCGCCCACGCCGCAGCTCCCTGCCGCTCAACCGCTGCCAAGCGCCTCCTCCTGCTCCGCATCGATTGAGCATCCCCGGATGGCATTTAACATAAATCCCATTTTCCTAATTAACATTTAGCACAACTCCTTCAGGCTGGCTCCCGAGGGCAGAGCCCTCCGGTGCTCAGTGCTTACTACCTGGGATTTCTTCCCCAGCGCTTTTTTACGCTCTCAGCTCACGCAGAGAAAGGTTTCTCTGATCTTTTCCTCCTGCGACTTGCTCCCAGCTGGCACCGCCGCGAAGCCACGGGCTCTTACGCGGACATGGGGCGGGTTGAAGTCCATGTTGTACACCCTCCCGCTGGCCGGGTGGACCCAGCGGGCGCTCAGGCGATCCTTCAGCGTCTCGAAGGGTATGTTCAAGCTGATCACCAGGTCCAGCTCGCAGATCCTGTCCAGCGCCTCGGCTTGCCCCCGTGTCCGAGGGAAACCTGCGCGAGCATCACAACACAGAGGGGCCGTGGTGAGAGGGGGAAAAGCAGCACTGCTGGAGCCAAACCCACCCACCCCGCAGCCCCGGAGCCGCAACACCGCCGCGGCTCCTCGCTGTAGCACAAGCGGTGTGAAATGCAGGCATCCACCATATGGCTACAGTAAAAAATAGCTCCTGCAGCACCGGCTCCCGAAATACAACGCACGGGTCGCCGTGGGCTGATGTTCTTCTGCAAAGCCGTCTCTGGCACAGGGGCTGGAGGCAAGTAAGGGGGCACAGGCAACAACAAAACGGGGATAAATGCTGGAATGACAAAGCAAAACCTGAAGGAAAGAAAACGCTGTGTGCAGACGAGTAATACACTGCTGGTTTGCATGGAGGACATCAAGGATACTGTGATAAAATGGTTCGTGCAGGCATCACCCAGCTCTCTGAAACCCTCATCCTCCAAAGGCACCGGGCGGGACCTTCCGTTCGGAAAAGCCAGCGAGCGGGTGGGAGCGTCCAGTCTTGCTGCCGGACTGCAACCAGGGGTGACTCCGAGCCGGTCCCCTCTCCAGTCTTCTCTGCTGAAAACACTCTTTTTTCATTTTGTAACTCTTTTTTCATTTCTTTGCATCTGTAAAACCCTCTGAGACCTCCCAGGCTTTTCCCAAGCTGAGTATTATTAGCCGAGAGCTTGTCAGGACATCGGCACAGGGAATGAATGAGCCGTTACGAGAAAGAATACATTTAGTCCGTCTTACCAAGTAAAATCAGACTATTTACGTTATCAAATGGACCACTCGAAATAAATACGCTGCTTGTCAGAGGACTGCTGGACTGGGGCTCTGATTGCAGCCGTCATCCGCACCCCCAGGCAGGTGAATTCCCCCAAAATTAGGAGGAGGAACGCGACAGAGCAGGGCTGCCAGCATCGCTGCTGCCTGCACTCAGATTTCAGCTTCGGGGGCAGCCGGTCCCTCGAACATCCTGGTATAAGCGGAGGTCGGCACACAAAGCAGGCGGCTCCCGAAATCCTCGTTACCAGCCCACGGCTGGAATTGCTTCGCCCTTGCGGCACCCTCAACCCAAAAGCCATGACGAAACGGGAGCTGGTCCCGGGACCAGGCTGCTGGGGGTCGTACCACGATAAATGGACATCCCGAGCTGCAAGAACCCGGATCTGAGAGCGTGGATGCAGACCCCCACCAGCGTGCTGAAACGCTAGTCTGACTGCAACGAAACATGTACTTGTTTACGCAGCGCTTGTTGCTGTAGTATTTGTTAATCACCACGTTCCTTGATGAATTAATTGGCATTGTCGTATGAACAATGGAATTTTCGTAGTGGGGATTCACAGACAACTTCAAGCCGGCCTCAACCTACAGGGCTTGAGGTCTCAGACGCTGCCGGACCCCCCGGTGCCCGCTGGGGTGAGAAGAGCTCAGCCGGGCCCCAAGCCCCAGCACAAGCCACCCCTCCTCTGGGGCCACCCAGGGCCACGTGGGGAAGAAGCCCGGCTCCACCAGCCCTCCAGCCCGTGGCACTAGACCGTGGAGTTATTTCAGCTGTGAGCTATTCTGTATTTTCCCTCTCAGGAGCCCGAGAGCTCTCCAAAAGCCCAAGTCTCCTACGAATCACCTGGCTCAGACTTACCTCCGTGATCACCGACTCTCTCAAAGAGCCTCAGCAGACGGGCAAGGGTTTCTCCCCCGACAGCCGCCACGGCCGCTCGTCCCCATCTATCGCACTCGCCCGCGTCCAACACCGCAGGTACGTGCGGCCCGCCGAGCCCTGTCCCACCCCCTAACCAAGCCCCAAAGCGATTTCTAGGGCTGCCACCGGCACTCGCCGGCTCCCAGGCCGCCGGCAGCGACGCACCACGGCCGCCGGCACGCAGCTTCACCGCCGAGGGCTGCCGGAGCTCCTGGCGAGGCTTCTGCCGCTCCTCTCGCCGCTCGCCTGCCCGGTTTGCCCTCAGCGCCTTCTCCACCCGCACCTCCGGCGGCTTTCGGGCTCGGGATGAGTGGCTCCTTCGCACGCACGCGGAGGCAGCAAGAGGTTTTTCTTGGCTTGCTGCCAGCCCCGCTCTGCTCGCCGGCTCCGCTTTCTGAAACAGCCGGCTCCTCTCCCGGACGCGTGCCAAGGGCTCCGCCGGACACGCACGCGCCGCTGCTCAGGGCCGCGGGAAGACGCGCCCGCAGGCAGACGCGTTCGCCAGCAGGTCAGTTCCCGACCCACACAGCCCCCCCACGGCCAGCAAAGGGCACTTTCGGGTTTTACTCTCTCCGGCTGCTGCCAAACCATGAGCAGCAAAACAGCGTTTCAAAAGGGGGCTGGGATTTTCCCATCCCGAGGGGACGCTGGCAGCGCACTCACCGTCGAGCAGCCAGTGCTGCTCTCGCCGCTTCTCCAGCTCCGTCATCATCACGCGCGTGATGACGTGGTCCGGCACCAAAAGGCCCCGCTCAAGGTACTGCTTTGCCAAGACGCCAACTTCTGTTCAAGAGAAGACAAAAAAAAGGAGGGGGGAAAAAAAAAAAAAGGCATGACATTTCTGCTTAAAAAATACCGCTCCCCCTCAAATTCTGCCTGTCCTCCCAAATCGCTCATCCAGGAGCTTTTCGGCAGCATCCTTCTGCGTGTAGCTGCTGCTCCCGATAGCCGGGGGCCATGCGGTCCTTTTGGTGCTGTAGAAATGGAAATGCCCGAAATATCCAAGAGCAGGAACACAGCGAGCGCCGGCCAAGCCCTTGCAGCCTTGCCAGCCGGCTGCCGGCACCAAGGGGCACCGGCACCATCCCTGCCCGGCCGGACGCACGCACCACGTGCTGCGCACGGAGCTCCTTGGTTTTGGAGAAGGCACCGGTGTGGTTACAGGTGATGCTGGCACGGATATGAAATATTCCAAAGACGCTGAACCAGCTGCGAGGGATGTCGCCGACCTCCGCACACCCCCGACGGCGGGATGGTCACCCCATCCCGGACCGCAGACCTGGCCAACGTCCTGCTGCCTCACTGCTTGCTTTAAAGCTAATAGGATGCTAATAATGTCTATACCCATACGCACCGAGCCACAGCTGCAAATTCTGGTGCCTCGGAGGAGAAGTTCCCGGCACAGCCATGAGGGCAAACGACACGGTTACGCAATGCTTGCAGATCTGGCACAGAGCTGCCATGTACAACCATCATCAGGAAACGCCGGCGTCGGCGTTCATCAGTGATCCGAAGAGGTGCAAATACACGATTTCACGTGTGAAACGGCGGCACTAAACGGGCACCACCAGCGAGCTCACGCGAAACCCAAACCTCAAAGCGTTTGTTAAATCGCTGCCGAAAGCAGAGGACGGCTTCCCACCCAAAGGGCTTTAAGACTTCAGATACGCTCAGATATGAAAACTATTTCCCAGATCAAATCCTTGAGAACGTAATTGCGGTGTAACTGCTAGGTAAATACACTTTACCAGGCTCCTGGCTCTCCCCGGCATCACTCAGCTGGAGCCGACAGCGCCGGAGGAGAAGCCAGCGGTGGTTTCTGCACCAGTAACACCACATCTGGACCCACCTTCACTGCAGCCTGGCATCCCCCGGGCAGCCAGTGTAATAAGGGTTTATTCTGCTTATATTTTTATTGCAGCTGGGGTACAGCAGACGTTACTTCAAGGAGAGATGCAAGAAATTCAGTTGCTTCTCACATTACAGTTTGCCTGCAATTTTCTTTTAGCCACTTGGAGACATGAAGAAACTGTTTCGAAAATGCAACGATTATTCGCCATCATGTGTGAGAAGCCCTGATCCTGCCACCAGAAGGGGTTCAGCCTTTTCCTCTTGGACCAGGACCCGACCGACACCTCTTCCGTTCCCTTCCCATAGCAGCTGAAACAGCATTTGTCACCAGAAGTGAACAATTTTGCCATCAATTTTTGCAAGAGCCCATTTTAGCCCTCTCAAAGTGTGAGTCCTCTCTAAAAAAAGCCACCGGATCCTGCATTTGGAGGCAGGCTCCGGTTTTCCAGACCGCAGCAAGATGTCAGACCGGGCAGGCACGTGCACCTGGCCGTGGGCTGAATTCCTGAGCTGCAGGGGTTTTTTTGCAAGATACACAGTTCCTGATCTAACGGGGGAACCAGGCACAGCCTGCACAGATCCCCCCGGGAGCGCAGGGCAGGGGCGTGCGCAGGAAACATCGCCGGCTCCCAAAACGATCTGCAGAGGATGCCTGGCAGGAAAGCGGGGCAGGTCGGGGCCGCCAGCCCAGCCACGCTTCCCGGTTGGAAACCAGCCTCCGAAGCAGGGCAGGCAGCGGGCGCCCAGTCGCCAGCCTGCGGGGCTGAGTCACTGCGGGGACCGGGACCGCGTCCCCCTCCCTCCGCTCCATAAGGGCGTTTCGGCTCAGCCCGCTGAGCACCCCTTTGCTCGGAGCCACGGAGGCTGCCAAGCACTGAGAGCAGAAAATACCCTTTTTCAATGGCCAGTTTTTTGCTGCTGCCCTTACGTCGCCAGCGCTGCCGGCAGCTCTCCTGCTTGGGAAAGCAAAGGACATGGGGATGGAAATAATACATGATGGCTTATGCAGCCAGCGCGGAGACCTGCTGGGGCATAAATATTATCACATCCGCCTATATTTTTAAATATTTATTCACATGGTCCACACCTTGCCACAGGCTTGCAGGGGACGCGCTCGCCCGCGGGGCAGAGCTGCTCCCGGGGCAGAGCCCGGCGGCCGCGGAGGCTGGAGCCGCGGCAGAGGAGGGCTGGCCATCCGAGGGACCGGCTGCCGCTCGGCGGGGCTGCTGGAGCCGGGCCTGGTGCTGCAAACCAAAAATACACCGAGCCGCAGTTGTGAGGTCTGGAAATAGAGCGGAGGGCCCCCGCTCTGCATCATGGAGGCTGCCGTTTTCCCACGCCCCCAGTACGGGTGGATGGCTCTCCACTGCTCCGCGATGGACGACTGCTGCTGCCGGGGACGCTGCTCCTCCGCGGCCCCCGTGCCTGCCGGGGAGACACCCCGGCGTGGGGGTGTAGCCATGGGGTGCACGTAGCAACATGGCGGGCAGACGCCAGCACAGGGGCCGTGCACTGGTGTGGGGGGAATGCACTACCACAGGGTCCATGGAAGCCCCTCTGGCCTCTCCCTCCCTGCTCAGCCTCCCCCAAAGCACGCACAGCATCGCCACCCCTCCCCTCGTCGAGGAGGAACGGCCGTGTATTTCGCACGAAGGACCCGCGGAGCTGCCCGGTCCCCTGGCCCCCCAACACCAGGGATGCTCTGGAGCGCATCATCCCTGCAGCACAGCCCCGCTCCCACGGGGCTTCTTCAAGGCATCTCCCTTTATCTCCCATTTTCACATTTGCCATCCCTTTCCCCGGATGCACCAGCCGTCAGCCCCAGCGCCCAACCCGCTCCGTGCAATCCCCCTCGGTGCAGCACGCCCCAGCCCCGAGCCGAAGGGGAGCGGGGTTTGGGCAGCCCTTCCAGAGCAGGGTGGAAGACCCCGGTCCCGCCACGTGAGGAGCTGGGGCTCGCCCCCGCCGCGCTGAGCAGCGCCTACGCGAGCCCCGAAATCCCCGCTGCTATGGCCGGGTGCAGAGAGGAGTTGCAAGCATTGCTCTGCAGTTACTCCGGGTAGCAAGGGGCTGCTCAGTCACTACTCGTGCTGCCTGAGCTGGGCCGGGTGCTGCCGGCGGTGCAAAACGGCCTCTTGACTCACGGCCTTAATCCCATTAACCTAATGACTGCGAGTTTAAGCCACCCTTTAACGCACAGGATTTCAGGCTTTCTGCAGCTCCCCAACACGACCCTGATCTGCGGCCGTCCCTCCTTATCAAACACCCCCGAGTTACAGCCCTGAGGGACGTCTCCTGCCCCCGAGGCTGCGGGCTGGGGGAGAGGCTGTTCCCAAACACGGCGCTTGGCAGCCGCCAGACCCTGCGCGACAACCCTGGACTTTCTGCCCCACGGCGCAACCTTTGATAAGGCTTTTTTATTTAGGCTACGGCAATGCGACCTGGCGTTCACGGAGAGGAGAAACCCGGGGGGGCTGACAGGGCACCGACCGCGGCCGCCTGTGCACCGGCGCAGTTCAGCTGCCACAACCCCGGCCGGCCGGGGCCAGATGTCATCCCGGTTTTGGGACCTCGGGACCTCCTTCCCGATGCGGACGCTGCATCCAGGGCCTTTGCTCCCCCCGCATCCCTGCCAGCAGGACATCACTTCGGGGAGCTGGAGCCTGGTGTGGCCCCAAATTCAGGCCGCTCGCTGGGCGGACAGCGGGGTCCGTCTGCGGGGCGGCAGCCAGCGCCGGGGGAAACGGCCGCAGCCAGAGCGTCGCCGCTGCTCCCGCACATAAAGATATCGCTCCGACCCTATGGAAAACTGAAGGGCTGGCAGGTTGCAACCCCTGGGCTCAGCTTCGACAGGCAGGCGGGCCAGTTGCGTGGCTCTGCCCGTGAAGACCATCGCCCATGGGAAAGGTGGGGAGAAGGACCACAGGGCTCGGCCATGCACAGCCCAAAGCCGACTCCCTTGGCCTTTTTTTTGTGCTCCCTTTGGTCAACGCTAACAAATGAAATCCGTCACGAGGAGGGGACAGGAGCCACTTCTACCTCCAACAGAGCACATTACAGGGAGTGGTGGGACAGACACAAGACCCACGTGTCCCTGGGGGAATGCGGTCCCTCAGCCCAAGCCACTAGGAAACGCAATTAAGTTGCATTGCAAATTAACTGCTGGCTCCTGCTAAGACCCCGGGATGCTGCCAACACCGCAGATAACCATCTAGCTACTGGGGCAAGCACCGGCCAAGGAAAGTGCTCACCACTCGCCGTCACCCCTGCCTAGCACCAAAAACACAGTTTCGGAGTCTTCCAAGATCTTAAAAAGGCCCTTTCCTACCGCAGAGCAGCCACTCACCAAGCCAGACACTAATTAACAGCCAAATGTGCGGTAGCAGATGTACTCGCAGGGTCGCTGTAGCAAAACTTCAAACGCTTCAGCAGCAGCCGTGCGTTCAGCTGCTTCGCTCAGCTGCAAAGTGAGGTCCTGGTTCCCCAGGACTGCCGACGCCGGCGGCGAGCCAGGCGCGCTCTCCGCGCCGGGCGGCTTGGGTTTCCTCCGGGCTGGAGTCCTCCGCGCTGCCCAAGCCTCAACCCCACAGCCACGGCTACTTCACGTCTTGCAGCGGCAAGCAGGAAAACCCCCTGTGCGTCGATGCCTGCCTGCTATCCTTGGACCAAGATTATCCTAAAAACACCGGACTGACGCGTCCCTTTGGGACCACGATTCTGTAACTCAGCGGTTTCTGCCGAAGGGCCCCAGCCCCCCTAAAATGCAAAGCCCGTGGCGCAGATGATAAACTCCGGCGGAGAGTCTACTTCCACCCAGTCTCCCCCGGAGCTGGCACACCGCAGCGCCGTCGTGTAACAGCTTGTCCAAAGCAAACAGCAAAAAAACCCAGCAAATAGCTGCAGCTTACTGAAGCTGTAACCAGAGGCTGAGTCAAAGGTGGGACCTGAACGTCACGCCAACGGTACCAAACTAAGCCTGATTTACTTCTGAGTAATTTTACTCGCACTTCTCAGTGTTGTTTTCTTTGGGAAACTGAATTTATCCGATGCGATTTAGGAAAAACCTTCAGCTAATTCCATTCACAGCCCCTTCTTCCTTCTCCAGTGTCCCCAGGCAAGCTCTACAGCAAAAGTATGAACTGAAATATAAAATCCAGAAAAGCCACTTGACCGTGCAAGTTCCTGGGTGGGCACACAGTCTCACCGCACTGCCCCACTCCGGCACGCTGCACACATGCTTTTCACCCAGGCGTTTTGTCCTTCAGCCAAAGCAGTCATCGGGATTTTCCTAATTTTGAGCCTCCCTCCAAAGGAAATATTATTGTCCTTTTTATTTATAAAAGGAAATCTGGGTATTTTTAAATGAGTGAGCAGCACAGGGCTGTGTGCAATGACCCTGCCAGAGCGCGCAGCTCTCCAAAACCTGACCCTCCCATGTTTTTTTCTTTTCTCCCCCTTTTTGTTACCCTTCTAAAAAGTGAAATCACTTCTGGGTTCTCTCAGCTTGTTTTGTATCGATGCCGTTTTACCATTCCTCTGCCTGGTGAGTCAGCTTCCTCTCTGGGTCGGTCTTTCACACATTAGCAGAGAAGGAGCTGTTGGAAAAAGAAATATACTGGGATTGCCTAATGGCAGCTGCAGAGGAACCCCGGTGCGAGCCGGGGCGCAGCACGCCTGCTCCCAAGTCTCGCCGGGGCCGGGGACCATCTCACCAGCCGCCCACACTGCCCGGGGTGCAAACACAGCCAAGACCATCAGTTCTCCCGAGGGCTTTGGAGCTGGATGTCAAACACGGGACGGGCAGGATTGGAGAGCCGCCGTGGCGAGGCCGTGCTCCTGCAGGCAGGTTCACGCTGCCCGCCGGCTGCCCGCTGCGCTCTCTGCCGCGAGCCCTGAAAAGCCGGGTGTCGTGGCCTGCACAGGGGGGGTGCTGCCGCCCACCTCCTCTACGCCTGCTTTCTGGAAGGGGGTTTCACGAGGAGCGGGGGACACGCACCAGCGCCCCGTAACACTCCACCGGCCTTGCCGCAGAGGCTGGCACAGCACCGCACTCGCCACAGCACCCTGTGACCCGCAGCTTTTTTCCCCCTGGGGTTTCCCTCGTGGACGAACGCGCGTTCCCAATCCATCCCTCCCAGCGTGGGTGTCGCACAGGCACCAGCACGCCAGCTCTATCGCCCACCGCGTCGCAGCGTTTACCCTGTTCCCGTACAACCACCTGAGGCAGGATGAAGTTATTAATAACACGCGAGCGGCGTCCCCGGATGCCACCGTTAACCGTCGGTGCATGAGCAGGCGGGTTATTTGTATCGGCTTCTCCGGAGCCGTACCCACCCAGCACGGGGATGAAACACGTGAACGGCCACGCAGCCATGGCGGCATCGGACCCCCCGTTTACCGGGCAGCTCCGTGACCTCCGTCCGGAGGCAGCGGGCGATGAATGAGCTGTGCCAACCCCACGGAAAGAATAAGACCTACGGCGTAACCCAGGGGTGGGTTTCCCCATCCCCTCCCCGTCCCCGCTCCCTTGAAGATGCCTCGGGGCTTGGAGACCCCCCCTGGTCCCCGCCGCTCCCCCGGCGGGGCGGCCCCGCGGGCACTCACCGCCGCCGCCGCGGAGGCTCTCCCGCAGGAATTGGCCGCTGGAGAGGTGCTGGAGCCCGAAGCTGCGGGCGATCCTCTCGCACACCGTCCCCTTGCCGGAGCCGGGGGGTCCCAGCACCACCGCCCGTAGCAGCTTGGAGGCCATGGCCGGCTACCGGAGCGGCGGGACAGCGCGTCAGACGGCTCCGGCTCCCCCCCTCCCCCCCCGCCGCTCTCCGCACCACTCCCCCCGCATCCAGCCGCCGCCGCGGCCCGTACACATCAGCAGGGCGGGGGGAGCACCGGCACCGCCCGCCCGCCCCCTCGGGCCGCGGCACCCTGGGACTTGTAGTCCCGGAGCCCGCCCGCGCTGGGCCGCCGCCCGACGGGACCCGCCTTGGGCGGCCGGTGCGCGTCCTGCCCGGCCACCGCGCCGGCGCGGAGAGGGGTGGCGACCGCAAGTGCTCGTGGCTGTGCTCGCCACACAGCCCGGGTGGCCATGCGGGGCTGCAAGCGCGCGGGCGGGGAACGCACAGCCTGCAGACGTACAGCCTGCACGCGCGCAGCCTGCCCTGCCCGCGGGCTGCTCGTGGTGACAACGAGGTGGGGACGCTCTGTGCGCGGCCCCGGGGGGGGGGTGTGTGTGTGTGTGTGTGTGTGCTGCTGTGGGTATGTCTGTGCGTGCGCCCACGTCTGCCTGCGTGCGTGACCCCGCCGCCGGGGGCAGCTCTCCCGCGCCCCCAGCGTGACACACCGCAGGGCGCCAGGCCCCCGCGGGATGCGACAGGGCCGTGGACCCCACGGGGGCGGGGGCGTGCGCCTGTGTCCGCCGGCGTGCAAGAGCACCTGCCCCTTTGTGCCCCTGTGCGCGCGGGCACAACTCCCGCTTGCGTGTGCCCGACAGCGTGCATCTACGAGCGCGGGGGCGCGTGTGCGTGCCCCACGCCGCGCACGGTGCCTCCTCCTCCCCGCCCCCACCCCGCCCGCGCGCCCCCGCCCCCGGAAGTGCCCGTCACATGGCCGCGCGGCGCTGCCATAAACACACCAAGATGGCGGCGCTCACGCCGCCAGCCCGTGCTGCGTCATGCCGCCCCCGGCCCCGCCGAGCGCCGCGCCCGCAGGTGGGTCCGGCCTGGCCTGGCCCGGCCCCACGCCGCCCGCCGGCGGGGGAGAGCGGGGGGCTGCGGGGCGGCGGGGCGGCTGGGGCGCGGCGCTCCGCCGTTGCGCACTATTATTTTCCGGGCGGCGGTGTTTACGCGGGCGGGGCCTGCCGCCGCGGGAGTGCGGCCGCCCGCCGAGGCCGCGGGAGGAGCGGGGCAGCCGCCGCCCTTTCCCCGGGTGGCTTCCAGTGCTCTGGACGGACGGAGGTCGGCGAGTGGGGCGAGGGGAGCGGGGCGGGCGAGGCGGGGGCCCGGGACGGCCTCCCCGCCGCGGCGGGGGCGGGCGGGCGCGCGCGGGGGCTGGGGAGGGCTCCGTGAGAGCAGTTCGCCGGCGGTGGCTTCCATCCCGCCCCGTCCGGTCCCGCGGCTGCGTTGCCAAGGACTGCCACCGGCCCCCGGGTCTCCGGTAACGTGCCTCGGGAAGCGCCGTCGAAGGAAAGTTGGGAGGGAGCAACTGTGGCGGTCCAGGGACCTGCCAGGGCTTCTTGCAGCCTTCCTCCTTCTCGTGCTCGGGCACGGCCTCTCTCCCTGTCATCGAAGCCATGTAGTTGCTCGTCAAGCCGTTGTATCCCTGTAACTTGCTGTTTATTTTCTTTCCTCTTCAGACTGCTACAGGTTTTTGTTAAAATCACACTAATCAAGATGGAAATCAGGTTTGCTACCTGCGCACCTCATACGCTTCTCTGGAGGCAGGGCGAGAAGATACTTGAGCTGTGCGGAGGGGTGGGGAGTCGCAAGCCTTGCGGGTTGTGGTCAGGGCGCATCAGTAATTCCGTCGGGGCGATGCGAAAGGAATTTTGGTTCATACGAAACAAGTAACAAAAACACATGGAATCGCCAGCCCCAAAGAGGCAGGAGGTAGAACAGGAGTTTAAAAACCAGCCAAACTTAGAAGGCTTTCAAAAGTGAGAACTGGCAGCAAATACTGGAAACTCAGAGGGTTTTTTTTTTTAAAGCATATGGAAATATGCAGTGCCTTAGCAGTAATAAGAACAGAAATGTCTACTAAACTCCGAAACTAATGTGGGTTTTGCTTAAAAAGGGGGGGGTCTTCAGAGAATAACGGGGAACCTACTTAGGTTTTTTTGTCAGGTCCGTGTAGATTTAGTCTGACTGAAGCAAAGCAAAACATCAGCATGTGTGTGTTAGATGCAAGCAAATAAACCGTATTTGTATTGCAGTAAGAGCTAGCTCCTCTCTGGAGAAAATGGCATCAGCCCGTAGAATATGTGTGTAACTCGAACAGTCTTTGTGCCAGAGGGTGTTGGGGAGGAATTGTTCACCTTTGCGGTCATGTATCTTCTCCCTTTAAATAGCATAATGGTAACTGCTGGAGCACGGAATAAAATCTTGAAGCAGCGGTCCAGGCATACTTGAACTATAAAACAGCGATCTTTCATCGCTTCAGCCTATTCCCAAGCCTACATTTATGCCATTCTACTGAAATCAGTAAACTTTCTCTACTGGAATAGTAATGGTGTTGTAAAAACACCTCAAAGTGAGAGCAAGTGGTTCACTAGTTATGCAGCTTCCTTCCTTTTCAAGAGTCACCATCGTATGTACAGAGTTTATTAATATTTTTTACCAAGTTTTTTGTTTTTTCTAGCAACAGCAGATTCTTTAATGATTCATCTACAAATGGTGGTAAATCTGCGAGTTTTAGGATATATGTTTAAGTCATCTGTGTAATCTGACGTCAGTATTGCATAATCCGTTGACTGTCCCCTTCTTATGTAATGTATGTTTGTAGGTTGTTTTAAAATGTACAAATATTTTTTCCACTGCGTGCTTCTCCTCAGATATTTCACATTTGTCTCTCCGTTGCCCTCTTGAGTTAAAAACTTGTAAGACACCATTTTGATAGTTGGACCCAGCTGAGTGTTACGTATTTCTCTTTTAAAAACGATCTCCATAACATCTCAGGACATGCTCTTTTCCAGGTAAGTTACTTAGTGTTATACCACTTCTGGAGTTTCTGCTTCCTCCTGGTAGTAACATGAGAGCAACTTGTCTGGTGAAGACTATCAACATCATACATGAACTTTTTATAAAAACTCAGTAACACATTAACTTTTACTATGTAAAACTGTTGTGTGTGTTAAACTCATTTCAGAACTCAATGTATTTGATTCCCTTAACCAAAGTGTGTGTGTGTAGAAACAGTTGATCTTTTCAGCAATGCCTGTTTTAGGGAAGGAAAAAAAGGGGGGGGGGGCGGTAAATATAGGGTGATGTAAGAGTACAATTTAGCTCGTTTGCAGCGGAATTGTTTATTTCACAATTTTGCATTTGGATCCTGTGGCCTAAAAATGCCAGCTGCATACTTGAGAAGCCTAAAGGCTTGAGGTGCTGCTTCTGCTTACTCCAGCTGCGGTCCCTAGTGAAGGCAGCTGGCTGCCGGGCCTTGGGTGCTGCTCTCATCGAAGCCATCGGTAGGCATAGGAACGGGCGTCTGCAGCGCCGGCTCCAGAAGCGCACGTGACTAACTCCAATTAAGCCCAGTTGAATGTGTTAGCAGTGCTGTAAAATTCCACCGCCCGCCAGCCTGCTGCGCTGGCGAAAGCCTGGCAGGCTTGGCGCGGTGTGCGGCGTGGTCGCAGTGTGGTGCTACCCTCGTACTCGCGCCGTTGATGATCCTGCTCCTCAGCTGTCGCAAGTGGTGTAGCTCCATTGACTCACCTGGCTCTCTGCCATTATACCCACTGACTGGCTGGTTCATGACATTCACTACTTCAGTAGCGTAAACCAAATGCTTCTTTCTAGCTCCAGTGAATTTAAGGGGGAGAGCGTGGTGCCCCCATTCTCTTTAGTGATGCCCATTGAGTGGTTAGTTACTCTTTTTTCCATTAAATCCAGCATTGGTGGATTTGGCCAGAAGCAGCTACTACTTAAAAAACACTTTGAGCTGCAGTGCAGAAGCCACTGTGGTCATTAAGATAGTGCTAATTATCTGGATAATTTTCTGGACTGAAACCTCAGATGCAAAACCATGTCTATTAAATTCTCCTGAGCCTTTCGCACGGCAGCTGGGCATCTGGTGGGACAAGGAGACGGAGGACGTGCCCGCTGGGCTCGGCAGTGTTGCGGAGGGGCTGCAATGACTGACAGGCTGCCCTGGCTCAGTTATCACAGTGCTGATGCTGTCTCTTGTAAAGGTACAGTACTGTGATAACTGAAGGATGGCAGCCATCTGAGCTTCACGGGGCCCTGCGCCGCCTGCTCCCCGTGCCCCAGGGACTGACGGACTGATGCACATACAGCGCAGCGTCCTGCTGAAGTGGAGTGTACTCATTCTAAATGTATCCCTTTGCATAAAAGTTGACGGTTAAGAAAACATTTTACTTTAATAAAAATACTATACTTTATTGAGACTTTGCCTGTTGATTGCCTGTTTTGCCTTGAAAGATCATCCAGAAATGCGGTGCTTTGGAAATCATCAAAAATGGTTCAGAGAGCCGGGTCCTGTGCAGCATGGTGGAGTATTAAAGAGCGATGGAGTGGGTCAGTGGGTTGTAGTTGGGACTGGAACAAACAAATGACTCAGAAAACAAAGCCCTTTTTAGGTACTTTTTAGTACTTCTTGTTAAAGACACCACGGTCCTGGTGAAGTAGTCTCCTAACTCATTTTCTGTGTGTCTCAATACATGGAAATGGGTGGTGGGACACGGGTTCCTTCACTGCCCGGCCAGTGCACCAGGGTGATGCAGCCGGTACAGCCCCTTGCAGGGTTTGCGTGGGGCTTCTCTGCCCCCCTGAGTGGGAGACTGCAAATTTCCCGGGTAATTTCTGTAGAGATTTCATCAAAACGCCTAGAAAGGCCGTGGTTTTCAGGGAACCCGCTCTTGGATGAAGCTGCTCCCAGGGATTTTTGTGCCGTGTGCGTTAACTGGTGCGGGGAGGCGGAGGGTTTATCTGCCCCTGCCTCGGCGTGGAGCCGGGCTGCAGTGCTGGGACCGGGCGGCAGAGGGGCCCCGCGGGCCGGGTTCTGGTGGGGAGCCTGAACTCCGAGGGATTTTTTCGCACTGACTAAGCAGAGACCTGCAGACCTCTCAGCGCGGTGCCTGTCCCCAGATCCAGCCCCCGAGGGTGTGTGTGGCCCTCAGGCTGCGGGGGCTGCAGGCTGATGCAGCAATTTCCAGAAGTCAATTTATTCTTGGTACCGCCGTCAAACGTGGCCAGTAACCCAGAGCTGTTTAGAAAACTCTTCCTTCTGGACTGGATGATTCATGGCTGTCCAGGGCCTTGCCCTGTGCTTCCCTGCACAGCCCCGGCAGCTGCTCGCTGCGCCGGGGAGAGGACGGGGATTAGCTCAACCAGCGGTCTGCTCCAAGCTGGCGGTTACACGGTGTACGTTGCTTCCCCGATCCTCTTTACTGGAAGGCGTTTCTGCCAGACCGTGCTGCTGGGCTGCCTGGGGACCCAGACGGGGTCAGTGCTGTACAGCCGTGACGGAACGCTTTGCCAGCATGTGTCATTTAAACGGGGGAAATTATTACTAGTGTTACGATAGCGGCTCGAGTCTCTTTCTGGAGGAGGACTCTATCATACTAGAAACTCTGCAAATGGTAAAAAAGACATCCTGCTACCCAGAGTTAAGTTCTAGAGAGATTAAAATCTGAGCAGAGTCAACCCTCGGCTTCCTCTCTGCCTCTTTCTGAAGCCTGCAGGAATACGCCCATCCCGAAAAGGCGAGGTGGTCACCTCCCGCGGTGCAGTGGCCGCAGCCGTCCCTGGCCATACAACAGCAACACGCCTGCGCTCCTCCGGCGCGTGCCGTGCCACTCGCCCATTTTCATTACAGGATGAACGGGAGAGAAGAGGGGCTGTGGGATCCCGGGGGTGGGTGCGTTTGTAGGCTCGCAGGCTGGCTGAGGCTGGGTTTCATCTCTTTTTATCTATTTCTGTTGTCATTTTAGGAGCCAGGAGGTGCTTGGGGAACGTGCGTCCCCTCCGCGGGGCGTTCAGCCAGGTCCTCCCGGTGCTGCCCCAAGGACAGCTTTGGGTGTTCACTGATGAATACAGTCGGGGTGCTGACTCATACCAGAAACCGAAAAGTTCTTCACCTTCCCACGGGAAATAAGATAACTGCTCAGAGGCATATACAATGGACCAGGTCCAAGGAATAAAGATCCTCACCTACAGGGCCTTGGGTCAGATTTGGAGGTTAATGACCAACCCAGGTCATTTAGTGGGACGTGCAGCAAAGCTGCTCACTGTGTGCTGCAGCACACGTCAAGTACTGGTGAAAGAGAGCAAAGAGCCTGTTCGAATGACATGTGGCTTCAGATTGTGATTCTCGTTTCCTGTAACAACAAGTACAGCTTTGAGATCTGGCATGGGACAGGAACTGAAACGCTCTCTGTGCCTGAAAACAACACCTCTCCGATCAGATTTAGTGGGAGCATTTATATCTCTCTCTAGCTCAGTGGACATAGAGTCCACCTCTTTTTCCTGTGGCTTCCTACTGATAGAGCAACGGGACAGACTTATTATAAATACTGGTGGGTTTGCTATGTCTAAATATTGCTACACATGAACAATGCAACCATCAAGTCTTTTTTGGCCGTGGAGCACTTCCTCCCATGAACCGTGTTAAAGCAAGATGTAAACAACATGCATACAGTGATACATCACATCCCTTTCTGCTCAAAAATAAGGTCCCTGGAGGACCATCCGTTTTCTGATAAAACTTTCTCTAATTTATGGGTTTGATCCCAAGGCAAGGCAATTTTCTTGTGACACTGTCATTCCAGATGGGTTTGTTCTAACCCAGTGGTTCTCAGGCTTTTTCATCAGGAAAGTCCCTTTTCCCATCTGGAGGCCATCGCCTTCCCACCCACGTTTCGCCTGAGAAGAAGAGCTCCTGTTCCTGCTCCTGCGACGTCTCCTCGGGGCTGCGAGGCTGCAGACAAGGACGGCTGTTCTGTTCCTGGCTCTCATCCACAAATCATCCTTTTACGGGTTGAAGTTTCTGCTCCAAGCAAGCTGGCCAGCCGCTATCGGCTGCTGACAACAGCGGGGTAAAAGACTTCCATTGTCTGCCAGCGCTCAGCCCTGAAACCAGGTGAAGACATTGCTTTTCCCCAAACTGCTTTTTTAAAAAAGTGTGACTTCTGTTACTCTTCAGTGTGGAGCTGAAAAGCCTCATTTTAGTTGTATTAAAATAAAAAGAAACCTTCCCAATAGAGTTTCAAAGTCCAGCAGTGCTCCACAGGAATCAAACTGTGCTTTAATTGCTGTTCATTCAAATCGTCTCTGGCTAGCGCAGAGCTCCTGAACGTTAATCCAGGCCTTCTTGATTAAACATCTTTACAAATCAAGTAGCCTAACTGCAATGTCCCGATACGTGCAAATACTAGATGTACCAGGATGTAACTTGGTTTTAGGTTAGCCTAAGCAGTTTCTGAATGTGAGACTGGAGATGTTGGACAAAGCGGGATGAAAAACCCAAGTTGATGAAGACCCTGGTGAAGTCTGTGTGATCAGAAATGTCACCTGCTCAGCCACGCAACATTATTTTTCTTCAGATCCAGAGGTATCTTCTTGGCATGCAAGCTCCAAAAACTGCTCAGTTAGAGCACCCTCCCTGCAAAATTTCGTGAGCTTAATGAGAATTCAACGTTACTCGTTCATTACAATATGCTCAGCTCAACCGTGGTAATATTTTCACTTTCCTAGAGTAAAATCAGATCAATGCGTTGGAGCTGCATTCCCGCTCTCGCTATTCTCAGCGGAGTGCTGTGATTATGTTCTCCTCCTGTTTCCAGGTGAGGGGTCCTTTCCGCTCAGTGCAAACGCTGTGCAGTAACGGCAATGGCCATTACATGTGCTCTTACCGGGAAAAGTAGTCCCCAGGAGTACTGTGCAAAGAGGATGACACAATCTTTCTGCATAAAATATTTCTGACTATCTCGCATTTTGGAGATACCTGCTAGCTGAGTTGTTGGACAATATGTAAACCCTGCATTTTTGTCAGCAGCTTGATTCACAAAGCGAAACTGTGACTGTAATTGATGTCTGATTGGGAAGAGAAATGCTCATCAGGAACCGAGCGTTTCAGTGTGGTACAGTGTTAAAGTTACTGCTATCATTTCTGTATTCAGGCAGACGATAAAGTCAAGATTGTGCAACTCGGTACATAACTCGCTCTCCATAACATTTCACAGGAGCAGGAGAGGGGTGTTGGTTCTATGTGTGGATTCATCGTAGACATAGAATTAATTAATACACTCTTATACAAGATTATGCATTTATGTTGGGCTAATGTTCCAAGCTTTCTGGGACCAAACACTGCTGGAGCCAGAGGAAAGACCCCTGCTCGCTCCAAAGGGCTGTGGCTCAGACCTGTGCTGCAGATCATAGGTGAAGTTCTGGTCCCAGTCTCAAGTCCTTCATTGACTTCAAGAAGACGAGAGCTGCACTTAGTCTGGTTTTTTTTTTTGTACACAGGCATGTGCGTCCGACACTGGAAAAAGCCTCCTCCAGCTGAGCAGAAAACAGGGAAAAAAGAGGTGTGATGCTGCTCAGGAGGGAAACAGCTCTTGGTTTGGGTGGTTCCCTGGATCTTCTCAAGCATAGCTCAGGGCATGCCAGTCCCCAGTGCTGTGCAGACACCAGTCTCCTTAAATCAAGGCACGCTGGTTAAGATTCGGTGCTCTGGTGCTGAAGGGAGCACAGCACTCACGGCGTGGCAGCTTGCGGCACAGGAGGGCTGCAGAGGGCAGGTGGTTATGGGTGCTCCTTCTGCCATAGTTTGCCGTCTCCTCCCTACGGTGAATGTGAGAGCTTGCTATCGACGGCCCTCCGTTTTAATTAACTCCAGAAGCAGGCAAAGTACACTGAATAATTCAAGAGAGACATGTGTTTAAACATTTGCACAAGCTTCAGATTCCTCCTGCCTAAAAATAAGTCTGTGAGAGAGCAAATGCTTCCTGTTCGAGGTGTTGGCGGATGGACAACTGAGCCATGGACCCCATCTCGACACCATCGTGTTGCTCCACGCAAGAAGACACCATCCGTGGGTCTCGTCCTTGCTGCTGGGACCAACTCGGGGCTGATGGTGGTGGAAAGTTCAAGGAAAAGTGTCGAGGGCTGCACGCACAAGGGCAGCACCGGCACGGGCGGTTTTGGTCTGGCGGTAGCAAAGAGCTCGTAGTGAAGAGCCCTGGAGGAGTCAGTAGAGGAGTAGATGAGGTCAGTAACAGGTCTGAACATCAGCGGTTTTAATTGTTACCCTGAAGTTACAGCGGTAGCTCTTTTCCGTAACCGGGAGTCTCGCCTCCCGTACATTTTTCATAAAGAGAGCATGACTTTAACAAAAACGCACAAGCAAAACCATGAACGCACAGATGCCCTTTAGGGTCAGCGTTTTGCAGCACCAGAGCAGAAGCAATTCTTCCGGAGGGAAGTGGACGAGGAGGAGTCGGTACCTTTCCCGTGGAAGCGCGTTGATGAAGGCTGCGCCGGTTTAGATGGGCACAGATCAGCAGAGACAATGTAAGAGGTTCCATGCCGATGTTTCTGATGCGTGCCCAGGATTACTTGCTGATTTGGTGTATTGAAAATGCAAGCAATTTCTTTAAATGTCTTGGCTTCACGTTCCCAGAGTGATAAAAAAAGTCACATTTGTTTTAGAAAAATTTCCACCCAGTGCAGAACAACGTCTCAAGACAGCATGTGATGCTGCCTCTCCAGCATCCAAAGCCTTGCTGCATTCTGCTTTGAAACGCAGTGCTCCGGGGGGCTCTGGAAATTAAAATTTCCAGAGGCTTATTGCTAATGAAGCCTAATTAATTTTGGATGTAAATGTGACATGCTGCTGCAGTTGCATTTGCATCCCCGTTAAAGGAAAACTCATTTTAATCACAACCCACAGTGGGTGTTTTATCTGAAAATTATTAGAGGAACACGGTATCCAGTTAGTTCCTTCTTAGTCTGAGGAGTTTTCACTTTTTCACCCCTTTAACTCAGCTAAGTGAAAGGAAACACGCCACAGCCTTTTAAAGCAATTGCATGAAATACAGCGTTTCACTTCAGAGGGAATGAGGAAAAACAGAGCTACATAAAATGGGAGAAAAATCCTACGCTGCTTTTCACCTCCGTGGGTTTCACGGAATGAAACAGTAACATCAGCTATTTTCACCAGATTTTGTATTGCAACCTAAATGCGACAGTATCAAAATGCACTGTAATAATTGTCCTCTTACTGTAGACCGTGCCACTTAAACACAACCCAGGGTGACAGAGACCAGCCTGAACATCACCCTTCTCTGTCTGTAAGATCACTAACATCTTTCATTTTTCTTTGCCAAATCCCCAATGCACGTGGTTAAGCAGCACAGCAGGACGAAGGCAAAGACCGGGGCACTAAACTCCTGACTGTGATATCGCTCGTCTTTAACGGGCTTGGGAAAAAGTCCACATTTCTCCAGATCTGGAGTTTGTTTGCCATCCCGCTTGTATTGCTGAACCTTCTGTGCATTATGAGCAACACCCTTCCTGGAAACACGACCTTAATTCTCTACCTTCGTATGACAGAGGGAGGGGGGATATGGCAGACGACACATAAAAACGCTGCTTTGTAAGATGGACCAAGCAAATGTAGTTTCCAAAAGTACACAGGAGAAAAACAGCAGCAACGGAATGTGCTTTGGAAGTTGTCCCAGCAAGGCCGTATACCCTGACCGCTAGTAATGCATTAAAGGTTTTAGAAACGCTGCATGCGCCGGGTTGCGTGTGTTCTGGAAGAGGCAGGGGCACCTGGCCTCAGGCGCCGGACACTGACCTGAGAAACGTCCCCAGCCACGTAAAGAAGCTCTGTGATCTGTGCACCGTGAGGCATGTGAATCAGTGGTCTGTATCATTACGGAAAACCAAACGCTTTGGTGACAAACGTGGCACTTCCAATCCTAAAATTAATTATTGCTCTCGTTGAGGTCACTGCTCTGCTTCATCCCTCCCCACCAGCAGACCCACCTCCACTTCCAGTCAGTGCTAGACTTGCCCTTATCAAAGCCAACTGTTGCACATAACAGCTTTTTCTGGGTTTTTTTAATATATATATATATATGTATATATATGGAGCTAGCATCTAAGCAAGTGTGTCTAGCTCCAGTGGTGTGGCTGGTGGGCGGCCAGGCGGCAAGTGGGTACCTGTGAACTGTGCCAGCACCAAACTCGTCCTTCTGGAGACGGCTGTGCCGGAACGCGGGCGAGCTGAAGAAAATCCCTTTGAGGCTCTGGGCAGCGTTGACTTATCTTTGCGTATTTTATTTTTCTGCTTGAAGCACAATAAAAAGGTACTCACCGAATGAGTCTGACTTCAGCGGAGAGGGAGTCAGAAGTGGGATTTGGAGCTGGCCACCACCACCACCACCACCACACGGCTCCATTACATCTCAGAGCGCAATGGCTGAGACGAGAAACCAGATTTAGGCTGCACTGGTTGCAGCGTGCCAACTGCCCGGCCACAGGCACTGGTGTAACCCCATCCTTTGCAGCTGCCTTACAGCTCTTTACACAAACCCAGTTTCTACTTCACAACCAGTGAACGTAAGGTATATTTTTCAGCAGAGAAATCTGGAAAAAAAATGCTAATAATGCTGTTGGTTCAGTTTGTTAAGAGGACAACGAAGAACCAGAAAGCTGGCAACAGGCAAAAACAGATGACGAAGGCAAGCAGCGACACGAACACGCCTGACGCGGGACTGAGACACGGCAGCAGCACCTTCCCGCTCCCGAGCTTGGAGCAAAGTGAGCGCGCTCCAGCCCTCTGGCCAGGGAAATGGGGAAACGGAGCGACAGGTTACAGCTCCCACACGCCGCTCTGCCTGCGCAGGAAATCCCCCCGCAGCTTGGCTTTCCGCAGCCGCCGCCACGGCACCCGCGGAACAGGCGCTGCTCTGGGGGGACAAAATTTAATCATTTTTTTGCGAGATAAATTTGGACTGCCGACACGAAGCACCTCTCCTTCCCCAAACTGAGATGGTGAGAAACCCCACTTAAGAAAAAAGGGTTGAACACCATAGTTAGAGGCAGTTAATTGTGAAGAAGCAATTCACACATTCCAGATGTCTCAAAATAAATTCTCTCACTCGCTTTTCCAAGCAGAGACAAGCCCTCTGAAAACGGTGTCACAAACACGGTTTCACGCATGTTATGTGAGCGCAGGAAGTTTAAGATAAATTCAGCAACAGATCAGATGAAAGAACTCGTGCACATGCGTATCTATTTACACAGCTCCCGTGGCACGTCCCGCCCCGTCGCTGCAGTATCCGGGGGCCTCGCAGCCTCTAAAATACCGCACGGTGACGGTGTACAGTCGCCTTCACCGACGGCGAGACATGGCAGGGAGGAGGGCGCAGGGTGAATTCACCCGCAACACCCAGCTGACAGGCACCCGGCGGATGGTTTGGAGCCCCTCGGGTTGTTGCTGCGTGACCCCCTTTGCCCGGCCCAGCGCCGCGCTGCCCGGCAGCCTGGTCCTCCCGCTCCTCCTGCTCCCGGCCGCGGGCTGAACCAAACCCAGCGTGGGTCCAGCTGAGAACAGCTTCTGCTCTCTGTGTCAGAAAAAATAACTCTAAGTGAAAAGATCAGTTCTGTTGATCTTGAAGAAAAAATGCTCGACTTGCTCTCCTTTGTAACTCCTCTTTTTTTTTTTTTTTTTTTGCCCTGGAGATAAAAATAGAAGAATGTTTTAATTTGGGGGGAAAAAAAAAATTAAAAAAAAAAATTCTAATTTGAGCAGCACTGACACTCTGCAGAAGCATACAAGAGCACAGAGAATTATTCTCAGAATACTTTCTAATATTATTACAGTTTAAGGAACTGCTGACATTGAAAGTCAGCGGCCCATTTTACACATTACACGGTGCCTCTGACTTCATTATCTCCTCCCGATTTTCACTGGTAGGTATGAGAAGAACCAGGCTCCAGAAGTACTGCCAGGAACAAATCATTGACAAACTGAAACCACTTAGACAGTGTTAAATCACATTTATGTAAAGGTCCAGTCAATCCCAAGCTGAGGGCATCGGTGATTTAAAGCACTTTACTGTATGCAGGGCCCCTCGCTGTACCTTGAAATGCCATGAAAAAAACCCAACTTTGTAAACATTTATACTGTTTAAAGTAGTGTGAAAACATCACCATTTCAGAGGCAAAGATAAAGTTTGGATTCTGGAAGGTTGAAAACCAAGCTGCAGAGCAAGCAAGTAAGGGATAATTTGTGCACCCATCCCTACCCCTCCTTTAAAGACGGCTACAAGAGAGAATTTGTTTGAATTTAGTTTCATTTTTAATTCACAAATACCAAGACAGTCAAGTCCAGTCATCTGTATTTTGCCATTTTTTTAGTGGAGGGTATCAGTGCATCCTGGAAGTTGCAAAAAAGTACCCAAGATACAAAATAATTCTTCTGACCTGTCACTGCACCCCAGCACATTACTTACAGAGGAAAGATTTATATTGCATCAAAGGCCTTTTCTGCAGCTTTTTGCAAGCCTATTCTCTTTATAAGCAAGAAAACATATTCAGCTACAAATACATGTGATTAATTCCTTAGAGGAAACTACTCTAAAGGTTTTAATACAAAATTACATCCTTCCCATAGCATGGTATGTTGTGGTAAAAGCAGACCATTTTGGGTATAGGTTGGAAATCCTCCCCTGTTATTAACATAGTTCTTGGAGTAATTTTTAGAAGCACATTGATTTCATCCCAGTTCTATGTCACGGAACAACTAGTAGAAATCAGCAGACACCAGTGTCCTGAAAAAGCAAAAGCTCACACTGCAGGCAGGAGTAGGAGACTGAACACGCAATTTCTTTGAGGCTGTAAATGCCACAGGAGCTCAGCCCCATTTTTTGAAGTGAGGTGCGTGAGCAGGTGAGAATTTAATTTTCCCTGAAGGACATAGCCTTTGGGAGCCTGGGTCATTCCTGGACATGGTCTTGCGCTCTGGGCACCTATCTAGATGGAGGCAGAAGTAAAGCTGCTGCAGCCACAAGCAGCCCCAAGCTAAGCCTGTTATGCAATCCTTCCGTCACAGCCGCCTCCTCGGCTTTGCTTTCATTTGCAGCTCCGAGTTTCGGGATTTAAGGACATTTGCAGTATCAATCACTGTGCTGGGAAACGAGCCCCGCCTGTACAGCATAAATAATAAAGATCTGGTATGATATTGGGCGTGAAAACCCACTGAGAAAAACGGATTTTATCATTATAAAGGCAAAGCCATGGAAAGGGCTAGCAAGAATGAAAGCGAATCAATGGAAGCACAGCCCCTGCAGGGGAGGGGGACAGGGAACAAGAGAGCAAGAAAAGATCTGGCCTGAGAGCTGTGGCACGGCCACGCGCCTCTGCAGGGTTTGACCTCTCTCCTTCCAACCTCAGGCTCTTTTCTAACCCAAGTTAAGATTACCAGAGTGATGGAAACAGGGTGAGACTCCAGTGCTTTCCTGTGCACCCACAGCGTGCGGTTAATCCAGACCCAACGATGCCCTGTGGCTGAGGAAAAAGGTTAACACGGTGTGAAAGCATCCGAATTATGCTCGGCTGGTTCCCTGACAGCTGTGGAAACAGGTGAGGAAGGGCTGGCTTGTTTCCTCTTAGGAGAGGGGAAAAAAAAATCAATGATTATCTACCTTTAGTTTGTAAACTACAACCACCCCGACACGCACACGTGTACACTCACACGCAATCGGCCCCCGCCTCCCAGCTCCGGTGTGGGAGATGGAAAGCTTTGGGTTGATTTCCTGGAGAAAAGGTTCAAAGCTCAGGATTGCTGAGGCACTAGGCAGATGAACTGCGACCAATTAACTATACTGGCATATAAACACTTCATAATGGCAAAGGGACTTGCACACCCGTATGCTGCCATGCCTGAGAAGACCTTGACAAAAAGATGTTATCAGTGTGCTCTGCTTAGCCTGAATTAGATGAAACTGCCATTACATCGAACGGGGGCACGTTTATCAGGGTGTGTTTTTTTTTTTAATGACCAGTTTGGCTGTTGGGGCAATTCCCTCAAAAGGCAGCAGCAGGCTGGTTCTTCTTTCAGAATAAAATGCCAAATACGTGTGCGTGTGTGGTAGGGGGGGAATCATTTTATTAAACTGAATAATTTTCTTATTGATGTTACTTCCACTTGTACCGTTTCCTGTGACTTTGAAGAGTTTGAAACCGCAATGAAGAAACCGATTTCTGCGCAGACGGGAGAACTGTGGGTGTCTCCTCATTTTGGTGTAAACACCAAGTTGTTTATGCCGGCTCGTTCACGTCCGCGCAAGGCTGGAGAGAGGGTTTTAAGTTTTTTACAGGTGATCCAAATACACCAGTAGCTCAGCCCGCGCCGCGGCAGAGGCTGGAGGTGTTGCGGAGGTAACAGCTATGGCCTCGGAACCGGGGTGGCGAAGACAACCCCGCAACTTCAGCACCATCCGGAGCGGTGCCAGAATACACGTCGGCTGACGGGCGCTTTGAAGCACCCACCGTTAAACCGCCGGGCGCTGACCCGGGCTCTGGGCTGGCTCCCACTGCACCCGCTGAAGTCCCTTTACCTCAGCCAGGTGACAGACCCATCTTACCCGCCTCCCCCCCCGCATTCTCCCTGACCGGGCTCTGGGCACGCCGCTGCGGCCTAGCCAGGGCCGTTCCCGCCGGGGCTCGGCGGCCTCTGCGGGCCTGAACCGCCTCTTGCCTGCCCGGCGGCGGAGCGACCCCCCTCGCAGCCCCGCGGCCCAGCGCCGCCACCACCGGCTCAATCCCCTCAGCCCCCGCGGCGGGAGATGGCCGAGGCGAGGCACCACCCCCGGGCGGGCCCGGCCCGGCGCATGCTCCGCAGGCGGACGCCGCCGCTTGTGCCGGGACCGCCGCCCTGCCGCTGCCGAGTGCCCGCCGGCTTCGCTCTCCCGCGCACCGCACGGGGCCGGGCCGGGCCGGCCCCCAGCGTCGCGGGGCCGCGGCTGAGCGGCACGGCCGCCCCGCCCCGCCGCGACGGAAGCGGTGAGTGGGGCCGGAGGGGGCTCCCGCGCCCCCCTGGCCGGGCCCTGGGCCGAGGGGAGCCGGGGAGGGTGGTGCGGGTGGCGGGCGCTTCCCCTGAGGGAGGCTCCCGACATGGCCGACGGCGCGAGGCTTCCCCCGGCGGCCGCGCCGGCCCCTTCCCGGGCTCAGCGCGGCGGCCGGGCCCGGCGCCTGGGCTCGGGGGTGCGGTGCCGCCGGGTTCCCCTCGGCGGAGAGGGACCGGCGCGGGTAGGAGGGCCGAGCCCGTGCGGGCAGTGCCGGGCTGGGAAGGGGTTTTCAGAGCCGCGTTTCGGCCAGCGGCGACCCGTCCACGGCCGCGGCGGGAGGGGCCGGGTTTTGGTGGTAGGAGGAACCGGAATGAAATAACTTCGGTTCTGTCCGCTGGTGGAAACGGGTGAAGCTAAAAAATACCAGGTGCTCGTGAGTGAGCTCGGACCCCCCGTGAGCTTGCGGGAGGCCTCGGTCCCTTTTGCAAGTGGGGCTGCTTAGAGGTAACTGCTGCCTTGCACTTCTGCGCAAATTAAGGGCTTGGAAAAACTGATTGGGTCCAGCTGTCAGTCTGGCATCTGTTCCTGTATAGGCGATAGAGACACTTTTTGGCCATCTTTCAGCCCCCCCTCTGTAGGTGCTGCTTCTTGCCCTGTGACTGACGCCAGCCGTGGTGCGGGCAGGTGACCTGTTGGTTGGATATCTGTCCCCGGCGAGGGCAGGCGCGGATGTGGAGCAGGTAACCCGGCAGTTGGCAAGTTGGCGCCCACTTTCCACCTTCTCCAGACACCTGAAAACGTAATTCTGCTATATGTGTGCGTGTGAAAAAAAAAAAAATTGCTGTGTTGTTTGGATAATCCAGTTGCGTTGGGATTTTTAAAATACATACAGAAAGCAGCTGACAGGGGGGAGAACCAGGATACAAAAGTCTGAAGCATGTCAGCCCCGATGCTTACCACGTAGTCTGATGGCAGGAAGACAACATGGCAGTCGCTTGGTATGGCAGGAGAGGCTGAACCCAGCTCTGCTTAAACAGCCATCAAGTCTGTGCTTAGAAGGAGGATGGGATGGTGCTGGGGAAGCCTGTGGCTAACTAACAGGCCTGCTCCGAGGGATTAGGGATGGGGGGTGTGTTTAGGGGCATAGAGACCTGGAAGGCAGATAAGTGCAGCGCAAGAAAGATTTGGGTTTTTCGGTGGTTGTTTTTTTGGGGAGAGATGGAAATAATTCAAAGTTGCGTTGGTGTTTAAACTGAACTCCAGTTATCCCAATTTAACTCTTGCTCACAGAAGTTTCTTTGCAATTTTATTCTTGAGCAGAATGTCTGTACGTTGGTACCATTTTATTCACAGCTGCTGAAGCTCAGCGTTCAGTTTTAACCATATATGGGGAGCGGTAGGCATTTCCTCCTAACACTTGTTTTTAAAATACACAGGAAGTTGCACCTTGATCTGGGTTTGTGCTAGGTGACACTGAGACAGGTACTTTGAAATATAGAGCCAGTTAAGGACATGCTGCTGGCGTCTGAGCAAACAACAGATCGCAACAGGCTCTCACTGTCATTTGCGGTGTTAGAAGTTAGTGATCGCAGAGGCAGATTTTACAAGTGTGTTTGTCAATACGTTTTTAGTGATTCAGTTCTCGTTAAATATCTTGCCTATCTAAGTATCTGCAAGCCGTTTGCCCAAAAGCCCAGTGGAACAGAGAATATACTGTGCTCCTATAGAGGAAATCTGCAAACATTTGACCTTTGGGAAAGGTTAGGTGAAAAACTTGTAAAAAGCCAGGGCAAGTAGGTTTCAATTTGCACAAGAATATAAACACAGAACTGGAATAACTTTGTTTGAGAATTCCTAGAAGAATTAATTTCCAAGTGGCCTTTTCTGAGAGGTAGATTCTGTAAATCTTGAACTCTTCAAGAATATGCGGTTTCTGTATGTCCAAATTGACTTGTCTGTTCAATGAGTTTATTTAAAAAACAAATGTGAAGCAAGATCTGGAGAGAATGTCTAATACAAAAGCTTTGTAAAGCAAACCTGTATCAATTGCAAAGCAAAAAGCTGAAGTGCACCTGAAAGTCACTGGACAGACTTAGTGGGTAAAATCAACTTACCTTTTAAACTCATTTTTCCCTAGTCCAACAGAGTCTGCAACTTAAACTTACTTTAATTCTTTTACCTTACCTTTTGAGGGGCTGGAAGTAAGCCAGGGTTCTTGGCTGGAAGAGTAAGTGATACAAATTCAATAAGTTTAGACGGATGTTTCTGTAGTCATTCTCAGTCTTGCAAATAAAAGACGGAATTCACAGAAATCAACTTCCCTTTTTTGCGTAGAGGGGAAAAAATCTTTCCGTTTTCGTAGGCAGCATCCTGACAATGATGCCCGCTCTTGCGGGCAGGAAGATTTCACCTGTTTCCTACTACGTACCTCCCCGTCTTCCCTCAATTTGGGGCCGAAACACCTTTTTCACCTGCAGAAGTGGCCCCAGGTTTCTTGGCACTTCACTGCTGCCTGATTTGGTATGAGGAAGAGAGGTTCAAAATACAGGCCAAAGCCAAATGGAGAACCCTCGAATCCCTCTACTATGTTGGGCATGAACTGCACAAGAAGGAGCTGCTCTGTGTGTACGTAAAGAGGAAGGTGTTCAATTGTTCTGAGAGGTTAAAGCTTTTACACACAAAAACAAACCCTTAAGGCTGGTTTGTATTTAGATGTGAAAAGGAGCGGTATGAGAACCTCTGAACCAGAAAGCATGCTGAGAATCACGGTTATGGAGAGAAGACTGAGCTGGGTCATGTTCCCGGCTCGTCTCATGTCCAATAGCAATTAAAAATGACAAAACATTTTCTTGAGGGTGATAAACTGGCAGTATTCAAGTTGTTCTTTTGTAGCCTGTCCAACAGTTTGCAATTTCTTAAAGATTGGGCATTATTCCTGTAAACACAGTCATAGTTGCTCTCAATCTCTAAAGCACTTAAAATGCAATTAAATTTTGGGTATTGGTAATGGCAAACGCTTGCCGAATGGATAGAAAATGGTTTTTACAGCACATGATTCAGTCAGTTAATACCCAGAGCCTGCCTTTTGCGATGAAAGCTTTTTCATCAACTGGTGCTGCTCAGTTTTGCTAGTAGGGTGAGACAAATATGCTTGAAGCTCATAAAGAAGGAAAGTGGATTCTCAAAAGAACGGCGTTTTGGAGTGTTTGGCAGCTAAGTTGTTACTTCCATCTTTTGCTATAGTTTCTATACAGTACTTGAAGTAACGAATTAGGGGGGTGTTTTCTGCTCTCCCACTTGGTGTCTTTAGCAGTGCTTTAGGTACCCCATTCAGTTCTTGTTTTCCCCATTCATCTGATCCTTCCAAAAAATTGAAAAAATGTTAAAAAATACTAGGTTACTGGGGGGGAAAAAAAAAAAGTTGATGATGATTCTCTTGGGCAAATTGGTTGCGGTTTCTCTTGATTGACATTGGAGGGGGGATGTAAGGAAGTGTGATTTAGTGGTTTTAATTTCCTGGCCCGTTGAGAACAGGTGGATTTTTAAGGAACAGGTCCTGACATTTTCTTCATGCTGAAGGGCTTATAAAACTTCAGACATTTTTGCTGGCTAGAATAGTTCTCTTTCCCCCCCCGCCCCCGAACTGGTTATATAAATGAAACGTAAGTTGCATAACTGACAGAAAAACCTGAGCTACAGGAAACTGGAAGAGCAGCTTCTACTTGGAAAAGTATAGTCTGTACCTCATATATTGCATGTCAGCACCTTTTACTGTCCTCTGACATGGGGAACTCTGTATGAGTTGTTTGATAAGTGACATGAATATGGTTCTCTGCATGTTATGTGATTATGATTATACTTTAAAAAATGATCTGTTAGAATATTTTTTTCTCCTGCAGGATGTGAAATGTAAAACAGGAAATAAAGGAAAAGAACTGGAAGTCGATGGAAAAGTGGAGGATGTTGTACATCATCCTGAACTAGGGAGGGAGGTAGTGGTGAAAGCCTGAGAAAAATCAGATTGGAGTTTTTGTTTGAGGAGGAACCTACCTGCAGAGTTAAGCAAGAGCAGTTGTAGCTACCAAAGAATAGGAAAGTTGTTTGTATTAGAGTAAGTGGTTTGGTGTTGCTATTGATTGTGCTTTGTCAGCGGTTCTGATAGGAAACAGTCTTCCAGAAATACCAAGTCACTCTTGCTGTAGCTCTGGAGCTCCCAAAGTAGTAGCAAGGCCTTGCTAGTAAAGAACAAGCTTCTACAAGGCGACTGGCTTCAAGAAACTCATCCATCATAAAGCTACCAGATACGTGCATTTGCTTTATGAAGTTTTTTGGATTTCTACTCGTTTGAAGCTGGAGACTGCTAGTAAATGGAGTAAATTCAGTATTTAATGATATATTCTTTGCTTTTTGAAGCATGTAGGATTTACCATGAGTCAAGACTTTGCTTACCTGTGTGTGTACTGGAGGAGGGGACAGGAAGGTTCACAAAGATAAGGAGTCAGTCTGCAGGTGGATAAGGATATAATGCAGCATTCTATGGGTTTAGAAGCCTTGGGGTGTTTTAATCTCAGCTGTGTCACTGGCCAGTGCCTGACTCTGGCTAAACCACCTGTTTATTCCTTCAACAACTTTCTCCCCCACTCTCTCCTGGAAACATTGCATTCCCTCCCCAGTCCCCAAAGACTTAATTCCTTTTGAACACAAAATCGAAGTGACAATTGCTATTCATACTTCCAGGAGAAATTCCTGAAGGAAAATTTGGACATTCTTCTGACTGTTGTACACAATCTCCCTTATTTGCAGATTGGATCTGAGAGGGGCCCTTGCTGTCAAGGCACCTAGGCATGAATATAGTGCAAGTTTTTAGCAGTTTTGGACACCAGGTGCTATTCAAACTGTTCTTCGAGTGTTTTGTTCCCTGTCATTTCCAGTTATTTGAAGACTGAGCAGAGTCTGGGTTGCCCATCAGGTATCCCAGCTGGAATTTAACAGGGTATTGAAATATTTAATTGTATTAGTGGTATTCTTAATAATTACCCTTCAGTCTGGGGCCAACTTTGTTGGTCTTCCACTTCAGATCTTTTAAACTACTTAATTTTACTGGCTAGAAATTGAGATTGGGATAATATTGACTCATGCTATTTTGAACAGAGAAAAAATTTCTATTCAACCTAGGAGGTTGTACCTAGACCTGCTGTGAGAGCTGCTGTGCCTAAGGTTGTGCTGGAGACAACAGTTCTGGAAAAAATCCTTACACCTTTCATGTCGGGAGAAAGGCTGCCTACTTTTTTAGATAGGGAAAATGAAGTAGACCATGCTAGATCTGTGACTTGGACAGGGGAGTGAGGGAGGAGAGGGAACATTTTAAAGAAATGTGTTTATATGTTGATTCATTATTTCAGGAAGTTAATTTGGCAGAACTAACTTTTATACTCATTTTGAGACACTAGCAGCACGAAGAGATACGTTAAAACAAACCTTAAAAGCCTTGGCACTTGTACAGTCTAAATAACTTCCTGCTGCTTGCCATCTATAAATACTTGTCTCTGCAGTCCTCTGGATTTTACCAGAGTGTAATACCAATTCAGAGCAGGTTTTTTGTTGTTCTTTGTTTTGCTTTTTTTAAATAAATTTATATTAGTTTGTAGGGCATTAGATGTTTAAGGGGGGAAAAAAAAAAAGTATAAAAGGTACCATCTAGCTGAAGTGGTGCGTTAGGCTCAGTCTTTTATATTTAAATTGCTATTTTGCATGGGTTGGGGGTTTTTTTTTGTCCCTAGGGTGTCAAGCTCTCGCATCTTAACTCAAAGTGGTGGCCTCCTGCGTGGGAAGAAAATGTGGCCACCCTCAGTTCTGAGGTTTTTGATCAAGAACAAGTATAAGCTGGCACTTGCAGTTCACTTTATATGGTCTTCTTGTTCACTCAGTGTCTTCTGTGTTTACTGAAGATGCACAAGAAATAACCTTTCAGTTCCTGAACACTTCTGTATTTCCCTTTTCCTCCAAGTATGGCAAAACAGATGCTAATAATTTTGAAATTGCCAGAGCCCACCTATTTATAGAGTTTAAAAGTTCAAAAGAAGCCAGATAGTTAAATCAGTGAGCTTGACCTGTATGTATCAGCCTCTATTGTCACCGTCCACAGCTCTATAACCTGTGCCGGAGCACTTTGTTCTACAGGAGTTACCCTCTCCTCTGAAAACACAAAATTACAAATTCACTGTTTGCCTTTTTGCTTTTTCCTGCTATTGGTTTTTGTTGCATTTGCATTAAACTGTATTTTTTTTTCCCTTATTTGAATCTTCTACCCTTCTTTCTTGTTCTTAAGACTTAAGTTGAAGAAAGAGAAAGGTGCGTTTGACTTCAGTATTGAAGTAACAAGCTGTAATTCCAAAACTTTGCACTTGTTGCCTTCTACTGTTTCTGATGATAAAATCTATTTGAGTGGTCTACAGCCTGTAATGGATGCCACATTCTTCTGAAATGGTGTTACAACCTCTTGACTTTTCTGGTTTTCTATTAGAAACATCAGTGCCTGGCTTAGGCAGAGAATGGCTTGAATGTGTTTTATTTGACTGTTATGTATTGATTTTTAGAGAGCCTTTTAATAACTCTGTCCCCTAAAGACAGGGAATAGTCAAGAGTTCATTCAAATTCTGGAAAGTGCTGGTATAATCATAGAAAAGGAGCCTTGTCCGATTCCCTCCCCCGCCCCTTTTTTTTTTTGAAGGGTCGTAACTACTCATTCCCAAGAAACCTTCTACTTGCATTCATGCTGCTGTATCATTGCCCTCATGAAGGGAGCATGGAGGTTGTGTTTATTGGGCAAGCCCCCATAGCCCAGTGAATTTTTTTTAGGTGCGTGTAAGTCGCTAGTACGGGCATTGCCAACTGGGATTCTCCCCTGGAAGCCTTTGTCTTGCCACCTGCATCACCTATCAAAAATCATCTTGTGTTTTTTTTGTACCAGCATGTGTTTTAGTAGTAATTCATGGCCATGAACACCTTTCTTGTAAGTGTGGAATTGATTAATACAGGAGAGAATAGGTTTGATTTCACTGTCAAAGCCACAGGTGCTAAGTGAAAGGACGTATAGGGATAGCTGACTTAGAGCTTCATTTTTACAAAAGAACAGCAGTTATTTTCTGCCAAGTTTAAAAAAAAAAAGTCCTGGGGGTTTTACAGTGCTTTCAGCTTCCTGTACGTGTGACTTACAACATAGCCAAGCTACATCTATATAAACAAGATACATCAGCAAACAGAGGGCTCACTTGACTTAAAAAAAGGCATCTTTTAAATCCTGAATACTCAGTATATGCCTGCACAGCCTTAAACCTAAAACCTAAGATGCTGGTCGTGTTAGCTTGGCTGTGTACAGATTACCTGTTCACCCTTTGTTGGTTGAAAGTTCACTTGCAGTAAAGTATGTCGTATCTCTGGGTTTAATCACCCTGCTTTATTACAAGTTTGCTGTCGAGTTAAGTGAAAAATGAGCCCACGTTTTTCTTAGCTTACGGTGAGTGTGCAGAGGGAGGAGGTAAGCAGTGCTGCCCGGGTATCGGTGAGGCCGTGGTTTCACGTTGCAGATCGCAGCAGCACTATCTTAAGGCACTCCTGTTGTGGCATGTCACCCCTTCGGTTGAGCAACTAGGAAGCTCTGATGGATACCTGTTCCAGCTCAGAAGACTTCTCATCAGCTCCTTTCCCTGCCTTCCACAGGGATGTGCGAACTTGGACACTGTGTTGTGAAAATCCTGCCTAAGAAACACCAGTATGCTTTTAAGTGGAAGCAGTTTAACTTCTTCATATAGCCCAGCGTACACAAAATATTTTCCTCTAGAGCTAACTTGCACTGCAGTATAAACCTACTGACATGCTTTGTGCGTCATTTAGCATGCAGAGAAGCACTATATAAAACCACCCTCTTGCTTTGTATACTTGGAGAATTAATTTTTATGTGACAAGGGCAGGACCTGCCAACCTGCCTTGTTAGGGAGAAAAATCTGGATCTTGCATTACCTTCACCTTTGCTATGCTGGCACAACCTCATTGCATTTGTGCTTTCTCTGATGAACAAATTCTTTAGGGCTTTTTCAATCTATTATATCTTTCTTACCTAGTTGTTTGATAAAGTTTAATTAGCAGTTGATGTAAACTGCTGTGCTTGTTGGTGTACACATACGCTGCTAACTCCCACTTTGTATGTAGAGTTCCACGCAGGTTCAGTTTTGCGCAGACAAATCGGTGCGTATCGGTGAAGTTGAGTAATTACGTAAAGGACTTGATTTGTCCCAAGCTTTGTGGTGAGTTCAGCCTTTAAAATACATCTGAGATGCAAACCACCGTCTCTTCCTGATAATTTTGCTGAAGCTGGCAAAGGTTTTTGTTAGAACTGTAACTTTATTTCCAGCTGGAGCCGTGCAACAAGATTTACCACGCATTTCAGCTCACATTTTTAAAACAATTTAATCAGTGCTAGTTCTGCATTTAAGGCCGAGACAGCTTGCACATATGCACACCACCACTTGAGATGTGCCATCCCCCGGGTGTTTACTGCTCCCTTTCTGCTGGAAGGTACTGCCACCCTCCCCGCAGCTGAACCACGTTCGCTTCCTTTTTTGCCAGCAAAGACTGGTAACCACCAGTAAAATAGTAATGTCTTCACCAGGCTCTGCTGCCTGTACAAAGCATGTACATCTGCTCACAGCCAGAGTAATTTTAGAAATGTTTTAGGGTATGTCCAGTGACTGAGTTACACTTTAAAAGTAGAAAGTCTCTCTTAGATATAATTTAGAAGCTTTTAAAAGCAGTGGAGATCAGCAGCTTTCCCAGACCTTTTCAAGGTGTTTGTTTTTCAAAACCTATTGTTACTCAGGGACAGGGAAAGTTGAGAGTAGTTTAATTAGCAGGCAAGACTGACATGATGATCCTAATCTTGTAAACAAATACATACTTATGGTCCTACAAAGCTCTTCTGCTGGTTTTAGTGGGGCATCTCATGGTGTGTACTCATAGAGAGGGCACAGCCTACAAATACTAACATAAAATTTGCTGAAGGCCCAACCAAAGGCTTCAGAAGAGGCTTAATACGTTATATCTCTGTGTTAATAGAAGTTAATTTTTTGTGATTTACTTTAGAATCAAACTCTTCTTAAGGGTATGTAATATGGCATAGTTTTGTAGAGCAGCAAGCAGTCTACTCTGTGAACATGCCTTTATAAAATGTGCTTAAATGGGGTAATTCCCTTTCCCCATCTGTCTCGGTCTCACCCATAATTAGGGGTGAGCTGTAAAATGTCTTCTAAAGGGGTAGGAGGAGAAGGTATTTGGGAATTTGACCTGAGAAGTCAAATAATGTGGAGAAGCCTACTGTGATGGGTGTTCATCAGTAGTAAGCGCTCTGCAATAAATTGATGATTTAGAAATGCGGTTGTAGAGTTCTGTCTTGATTTCGCATACTGAGTCCCGCATCAAGTTTTCTTAGTTTACAGCTGGGGAATATCTTCCTGGTTTGATTTGCATTTGATCCTGTTAATTTTTTAATGTCATAGCTTCTGGAAATGAACTGGTGTATTTTTTTCATGTGTGAACATGAGTAATATAAGGGGAGGGGGGAGGAGGGGCTCAGTCCAATTAATTTTGCAGTAATTCTGTGTTCTTTTCTCCTTAATATTATGATTTAATATTAATATTATGAAGCTGTGGTCTTGTTCTAAGTCAAAGGTATTGGATTTAGGAAAAGAAAAAGCATAATTTGATCCTGATTTGGTTTCTATAAGGCAGAATGTCATCTTATGCTTAAGAAAACAAGTAACACTTTTCATTTGTACACCGGACAGTTCTTTCATGATTAAGAGGCTGGAGCATCTTTCATGTCACATTTCAATACTGTGAGGGTGGCCAAACACTGGACCAGGCTGCCCAGAGGTGTTGCAGAGTGTCTGCGGAGGGATTAACAACCCAACTGGGGACATCCCGGGCAGCCTGCTCCAGCTGCCCCTGCCTGAGCAGGCCATCTCGAGAGGTCCCTTCCCACCTCAACCATCCTGTGACATGGAAGTTGTGGTTTAATAAAACTAAGACCTCGATATGTCCATTTAAATTTAATGCTGTAGTTGGATTTATTGCCAGATTAAATTTGTGTGTTTCAGTCCTCTAAAAAAAAAAAAGTAAATGCTAATAATAAGTAAGGAATGGCTTGTTATTGGAATATCTGGTATGCTTATTCTGTTTCCCTTGCCGCATCTGTTTGCTCTCGTTACAGTAAACAGAAAAGAACCTACAAGATTTTAAATTGTTGGTTTTGGCTTCTGTAATTGTCAATTAAGTTTTCATCATTCCTAGCTAAAATGGCAGGGTGGCTCTTTCAGAGTTTTTGTCAGAAGTATTTTTCAGGAGTCTAGGTTAAGTATGTGATGGTAACTAGCAGAAAACAAAGTTTAAAGCAGCCTAAATGATGTCCTTTGCCCTTATTTCAGTGACTTCTGGTCACAATCCATTAGCACTCGGAATTTTTTGAGACAAAAAAAAAGTGGTATAGTATTTCTGATGTATTTAACACTTAACAAATCAAATCTTCTATTATAATCAGAAAAAAATATAGAGCCATTTTTCTGAATTTCTCTTGAATCTCTAAATGTACTTCTGCTTCCTTGCTATGATTGATAAGGAGATAGTGGCAAGTGGATTTCTCTCTCATTGCAGATGTTAGGAATTGAATTCTGCTCATGGTGATTTTATGGAAGAGGCTTGTGGCTTTTTTTTTTTTGCTTAAATTCAGCTGAATTTGCTCCTGAGAGTGTTTTCTGCATATCTTGTTCCACTAGACTTTCAGATTTTCGAAAGAGATTAAGAGACTAATTGCACACTGAACACTGGAGTGGGGGGGGGAAAGGCTATGGGTTCTTGTTGGAAGCCAATGGATACTGAGAGTCAGCTTTCTGGTGGCTTGGTAAGAAAACAGAAAATGAGAAATTTGAGGTTCTCATAACTGTAGGTGTCATGCATTTAAAAAAGCATAAAACTGTGCATGAGCCCTTTTCACAAGCATTATAGAGAACCTCTTTTTCTGCTCAAGAGCCTGTGATTTGAGAGGAGTGGAACAGCGCAGAGTGGAATGGGCACGGTGTGAACATCCTCGTTCTGCATGGGTGAAGATCCTGCCAGAGCAGAAACTATTAAATATATCTCCAAAGATGATGTCCCATCCCGAGTGCTGGCATAAGACACATTTTGGAGTGGAAAGGAGAGATTGTGGGGAGCGCTGAAATCCCCTCTTCTCACCCACTTTATGCCTCAGAAGCCTGCAAGGATGAAGTACTGCTCTTGCATTATCGTCTGGGTTTGAGTGTGGTCTGTGTAATCCCTGGGACACTCGAGGAATGGTGCCAGGAGCCTCCAGCACGGCGTTCAGGGAGATACGAAGGTGATGCTCACCAGGTGGGTGGTTGCGTGTGGTGGTGTTCATCATCGTGATGCACAGACATGGAAGTGACAAGTTTTGCACTGCCAACTTGTTGAATGTCTGTAGACCAACAGCACACGGGGGTTTTTTTTGAGTTTATTTCCCCTTAAGGAGGAGGGAAATAATTTTTTTTTCTATTTGCATAGAAAGACTGTGTCTAGAACAATATAGAGAAATGCAGTAGACTGGTTTTAACTGCAAGTAACCTTGCAGATTGAAAGATAGCTGCTGCATAGGCACAGAAGTCACATAGAAATGTTGGTTTTATAGTTTCTAGTTAAGTACAACTTATGTGCATTTAGCCATTTGAGAAAATGAACCAATTTTACTTCACAATATAGAAGTAAACACCAAGGCAGAAATGCAGCTGGATTACTGCCAGGTTTCTGGGTTGTAAGACACAGGGAAAGATTTTTGGTTAGTTGTTTAAGAATGGGGTATTTCCTCTCTGTGAAGTTCATACGATAATTCTCAGATTGCTTAAGAAAACTGCTGGAGGGGTGATACATCCATGTTACTACAGGAATTACAGAGAATTTTTTCTTAAAAAAAGTGTTTGTAGAGATCACTCGTAACTGATTTCTGTGAGCTTTCTCTGAAGTCTCTAGTAAACCTTTCAATACAGAGATCTGCTTAATGTAAGTAATATTTGTTTAATGTTTGCTGAAATACTCTTTCCCTTTCAAACGAAACTTTGGAGATTACAGAACAGTGTGTTAGGTTACAAATCAATAGGCTTTTTGGCTGGTCTTTAATTAAATTCTGAAACTGGTCAAGCATTATGATTCTTAATGTGTTGATGCATTTTAAGTTTGACTTGGTTTTTCATGGGGTAACAGCCTTCTGGCAATTACAGTGACTCAGGGCGGTGGTTTGGAGTGCAGCTTCTTGTCTCCCTAAAATCCACAGGGCTTCTGTAAATGATGAGGAATGTCTGATGTGGTATCGCTAGTTTTTGTAGGGGCTGAACAGTTTAAAAATGGGGATATTTGTATGTTAGGATAACCCAACAATATAATGAAATTTGAAAGAGGTTTTGTTGTTAAGATTCCTTCATGTTTACTTGCAATTAAATTTCTAAGTTGCTTTTAAGGACAGGAAAAAAGAAAGTACTTTTATGATTAAGAGTATGTAGAGCTAAGGCTTAAGTAGCCATCGTAGATTGCTGAGCTAACAGGCTGTGTTCTTGGCAGCTAGTGTACGCACGGTGCACCTTCTGGTTTTATTTTTCATTATTTTCTACAGAAGTGCATGTGCTGTAATGGACAGATTTACTTCCCAAAGTTTTTTTTTTTTTCCACTAGAGTATGTTATTTGTAGGAAGTGTTGCCCACTATACTTAATATTTATTCCCTGGAACAGCTGCACTGTGGTGTTTGCAAATTGGCTCGCTGCAGACCTGGAGCAAAGCATGAAATGCCCAGCTGCTTTTTAAAAGTTCCTTTTCTCCATAGTTTTTAGTTTTGAAATCCAGGCTTTGGAATTGTAATTGTAAACCATCCAATCTCATCACAGTATATAAAAACAGCGGAGAGGTGTGGTTTAAGGTTCCTCAGACTTGCATTTCTCCTTCTCTTCTTTTTTCCCCTCAGTCTTTCCTAGTTTCCTGGTGATGGGGTTTCATGGGAGGACCTCTCTGGTAGCCCTTCCTTTTCAGCTGTATTCACTCTCCTGGGTTTTCTCATTTGTAGACGTATGAAAAAGAGTACATGGTGTGTAAAGCTACTTTCTCTGTTTACTTTAAGGTAGAGCCGAGTCTTTGCAGCAAATAGTTGATTTTAAGTTTACCCTCCCCCCTCCAAAATTCAGAAGGTTTTGTGTCTCATGGTCTCTTGGATGCAAAATATATTGCTAGTTCTGGTATCAAGTTCGAAAGGGGAAACACAAAACCCCAATTCTAGAGCACAGTTCCTGTTTTTCTGACTTGACAGTTTGAGCTCGGACTTTATTACTGCTAGTTTTGTTAGTTTTGGAAGCAGGCAAATACTGTTTGATAGTTAAGCAAATGGGTCAGTCTGGGCATAATGTTTATCTATCCTCTTTTTCTTCTGAGTTATGCTGAAAACATCCCCCAAACTAGTCATGCTATGTTTTTCCCTGCAAAGAAGAGCAAAAAGTATAATTTTTAAGGCTAGCACAACATAATATAGAGAAAAAGTTACTATGAATAATTCATGCATAAGTTACCTAACAGAGTAGTGCAAATATAGCACTCAACAGCTTGGGACTTCCCTAAAATGTCAAGTGTTTTTTCTTACGTTTCAGGTTAGTGATTCTTCTCCTGCATTTTCTTATCCCTTGATGTCCAAAAAAGCCACTCAACCCCAATAATAACAACACTTATTTTGTCAATGAGAAGTGAAGATGTAATAAAAACTTGGCATAACTTCTGAAGGATATGTATGCTGATTAACTATACGATGTGGCTTTGCTACCACTGGCCTGCCTCTCTTCTTCCCTTTGTCATTTTCTTTATGATCTCTTTTAAGGCATGAGTGTCAAAATTAAGTTATTTGGGTCAGGTGATATTACTGCGAATCTGGCAAGGACTTTGGTATACATCATTTTTAAGCCGATAACTAGTTCTGGAGGAACACTTACATATATAAAATGTCCAGGATCGCATATTGCTACCTATGGTGTATATGTAGTATTAAACAGATTGTAATTGGTATCTGATTAGCTTGATTAGTCTTGATTAAATTGTACATCTGTTATGAAGGTTTTGTAATGGTTTTTCCACGCTGATGTTTTGATCATAAACATACAGTCAAAGTATAAAAGTTACGAACTTTGTGGAAATTCCCTATATATGACCACTAGTTCCTGTAAACTTCAGTAAATAAGACTAAGACTTGCTTTAGAAGGGTTTTTCTTTCATTTTTTGGGTGGTTTGAACTTAGAACAGCAGAGATTCTGAGTTCAGAAAGGTTGTCTACTCAACACGTGGATTTCTAGAATGGTCTTTGCTGGTCTTGTTCAAGATCTTTATTGATGACCTGGATGAGGGGATCAAGTGCTCCCTCAGTAAGTTTGCAGATGACACCAAGTTGGGTGGGAGTGTTGATCTGCTGGAGGGCAGAAGGGCTCTGCAGAGGGATCTGGACAGGCTGGATCAATGGGCGGAGGTCAGCTGCATGAGGTTTAGTAAGGCCAAGTGCTGGGTCCTGCACTTCGGCCACAACAACCCCACGCAACGCTACAGGCTTGGGGAGGAGTGGCTGGAGAGCTGCCCAGAGGAAAGGGACCTGGGGGTGCTGGCTGACAGCCGGCTGAACATGAGCCAACAGTGTACCCAGGTGGTCAAGAAGGCCAACAGCATCCTGGCCTGTATCAGCACTAGTGTGGCCAGCAGGAGCAGGGCAGGGATTGTACCCCTGTACTCGGCACTGGTGAGGCCGCACCTTGAATCCTGTGTTCGGTTTTGGGCCCCTCACTACAAGAAGGATGTTGAGGTGCTGGAGCGTGTCCAGAGAAGGGCAACGAAGCTGGTGAGGGGTCTGGAGCACAAGTCTGATGGGGAGCGGCTGAGGGAACTGAGGGTGTTCAGTCTGGAGAAGAGGAGGCTGAGGCGAGCCCTCATCGCTCTCTACAACTACCTGAAAGGGGGTTGTGGTGAGGTGGGGCTTGGTCTCTTCTCCCAAGTAACCAGCAATAGGACGAGAGGAAATGGCCTCAAGTTGCACCAGAGAAGGTTTAGATTGGATATTAGGAAAAATTTCTTCACTGAGAGGGTGGTCAAGCATTGGAACAGGCTGCCCAGGGAGGAGGTGGAGTCACCATCACTGGAAGTGTTCAAAAAATGTGTGGATGTGGTGTTTTGGGACGCAGTTTAGGGGCATGGTGGTGTTGGATTAACAGTTGGACTTGATGATCTCGAAGGTCCCTTCCAACTTAATGATTCTGTGATTCTGTCTTGTTGGAGGGCAACTCAGTAACTCGGCATGGCCGCAGCTAGGAAGGAGAGAAAGTAAGAAAGTATTTTCTGAAGCAAGATGCTTGGTAATTGTTGAACTTTTTGAGAGTGATTTAAGTATGACAGCTCCTTAATTTCTAGTCCTTTTTGGTGTTGGCTTTCAGTCCTTTTGTAGCATAATACTGTGAATCATTTACTTAAAAATGATCATTGAAGGTTGAAAGAATGTGTAGAAAATTCTGATGACACTTTAGTGCTGAGTATTGACACACATGACCTGTCCGCTCTGGAGGTCCCGAGGTTGGCAGTGGTGTTGTCCAGTACGTAAAGTAGGAGATGTTACAGCCAGCACTGGGAAAGGAGATACGGCAGGAGGTACTCGGTGTGAGTCATACACATTTGAGTCAGTGATTGAACAAGAGTGTCCCTGCTTAGCTATTTTTAATATTTGCTTACTCACATTTACTGTACTAAGCTCTTTACGGGAAAGGTAGTTAAAAGCTTTAGTAAGGTCTTAAAGCCTCTTTTCATGGCAACTGCTTATTTTATTGATTTGGAGTGATGTCTTCAGTCCTGTCTTTTCTGAGATTTTTAGGTCCTAGCATAATTCCTGTTCTGTTTGATGCTTCCAGAAGTACTGCAGTCCAATATTCACAGCATCACATCTAGACCTACATGGATAAATTGGCGCTGAGGCTGGACCTTACAAGCAGATCAGTAGTGGCACAGCTGAAGCGGCGAGGAGGGGTGATGATGAGTAGCTTGGTAGTGCCTAAAAGTGCTTTTCTACCTCACCAAGTGGAAGCCTGTTTCATACGGGACGTGATTAAATATATTAAAAATACATTCCTAGGTTTTAGCCACAACGAATATACAAGTGACAGCTTCTGTGCTCTAAAACCTTGCTTACAATTTATGTAATCCTTAGGGTGATTTCCTCCCCAGGACAGCAGCATGTTGAGCTTGTGGAGCTCTGATGACCGGTAAGGTGCAGCCTTGACTCTCTTCCTTACAGATATAGATATTCTCTTCTTTAGAGATGTTGATAGCTGTATTTGCAAGAGGAAGAAGTTTAGGAGGTTGCTTGGGGTGCACATGTGTGTCATGGAGTTCAGCGGCAGCTTCCTGTTTACTGCTGCAGAGTGAGGATTTGGTTTTGGGCCAGAGAAGGTGCAAGAGTGTGGCTTGTGGATTCACTGTTACACAGGTCTGCCCCTGCCTCTCCCCCACCCTTCCCATCACTTGGCAGAGTGTTGCAGCACCGACTGTAGCTGTGGGTTGGGGTTTTTGCTGCGGAGCAGTGGTGGAACCGATATGCTGGCTGAAAGTCGCTTTTTTTTCTTGATGCTGAAAAAATATCCTGGTGCGCAGCCAAGTTCCTTGAGCTTCATGTTGGCGCTGGAGCTGGGGGGGAAGGCTGGGGTCACAGTTCTTCAGATCGGAGGCTCTTTGGTTAAGTGTGGATAAACTGGGCCTGCTTGAGCTGTTGCAGCTGAGATAACTTTGTTATCAGCCTCTTGGGGAGAAAGGCTGACCTGTGGCATGTACAGCTAATACCTTGGGACTCATCAGTGGTGGTGAGAGCAAAGCAAGGCACAATGGTTTGTTGTTGTTGAGTCACAGCAGCAGTGCAATGGTCCTGCATCCAAAGCTGCTGTTGTGAGAGAGGCATCAGAAGAGAGGGAGGGAGAACTGCAGCTAAACAATGTCTGCTGCTATGTGCTTCTAGAGAACTGAAATAAAATTATACCTGGACTGAAAAGTGAGTTGGCCATAAACTTTTACAAAACTGTTCTTGGCCAAAACTGGAAATTGAGAAACAGTGAGCTACTGTAAATTTTCATAATATAAAGACACTGCTGGGAATGCAGATTGACTCCTGAAAATGTAACAATTTATATTCCTCTCACAATTTTTGACTTTGAACAGACCTTATAGTTGTGCTTTGAAGAGTGCCATTCAGTATTCTGAAATACAGAGCATATGTTACTCAGATATTTTTTTTTCAGCTTTCATACATTGTATAAGGCTCATAGGATGATTTTGTTGTTAAAAAGAAGACTACCAAGTTACCAGGCAGCAACTGCAGAAATTAAAAAAGCCAATGTTTTCTAAAAAGAGGAATGAGTGGACTGATGAGATCATTCTTCCCTACCAGAATTTTGTAGAAGAGATAAGTTGGATTGGTAGACTGGAGAGGCAGAAGAGTACTTGGCCTGAAATTGTTGTATGAGGTGACATCTTGTGCATTGCTACACCTCTGTCAAATGCTAAGCGTAGTAGAGTCTGTGTGGGTATGGATGAGTGTAAAGACCAGCTTTAGTCATGCTGGGACCAAACCATCAGCAATAGGATAATTGTGTAATCTGCAGTACAAACTCTCAAATCTGTAACCCAAACAGGACTCCCTAAGAAAAAAAAAAACAAACACAAAGTCCCACTGCTTACCATTGTACACTAAAGCCACTGATGTGTCTTACCACCTTTGAACCACTGTTGGCACAACTCGCAAAGGTAAACATGTAAAATTTACCCATTTAACTGTTTAGTTAAAAATAACATATGTATTTATCCAAGAGATTCAATGACTTGAGTGTAAATATTTAGTTTGCTTGACAGGGTGATACTGGGATATAGGTCATAGTTGACAAAAGACTCACACCAGCAATCCTCTTAATTGTAGCAAGTAGACCATGTAAAGCCGTAGCATTCACAATTAAATTGGATAGCGGAAATTCAGTAGAGAACTTGCTGAAAATAATTGTTAGAACTTTGGTTGGTTGAAAAAAATCCATAATTTCTGATACGGTGTCTTGAAATGCCATACTGCTTTGCTCAGATCAGTTCAGGTATGTGCAAGCTGGGGAAATGCTTACGCCTGTGTTAATAGGTGGTGGTGGTGGAGTGGACTGGGTTTACAGGTTTCTTCAGCCCCATGTTCCTGCAGAACAAGCTGCTTGTGGCAAGGTCTGCCTGTGCTTAAAACACTAAATGTCAGTTACTTTAGTTGTCTCAGGAGATAAAACTGATGCTGGAAGAATATCAGGGTTCCCCTCTATTTCAAGCAGAAAGCAACTGTTAGGACTTTAAGTCTTTTGGATAAGACTTCAACTGCAGCAGTTGGCAGCCTGGCCTTCATAACATCACAGCTATCCCGTATTCTGAAGTCCCGTAGGAGAATCAGTATGAATCCATGGAGGATGTGTGCTGTCTTGGAAGGCATCTGAGTTGTGACTGACACCATGTTTGCATTGAAAGGAGCAGCTGATGACTCTACGTGTGTGTGTGCACGTAAGTGAAAAAGCAGCAAGCACCATCTGTAGGGTTGGACACAGGAGGCCAAAACAGTTAGCTGAGGAGGAGCATCTGACCCTGTAATTGGACAGCTACTGCAGTTCAGATTCAGCTTTTCGGTCACCAAAGGGAGACACAAGAATCCTCGTTATTTGGCAGAGCTTGAGTTGTCTACTTGGACAACTTTCTAAATAGCTTAATTTGGCTTTCACCAGTTGGCTGCCTTTGTTTTGCGGGGCTTCTGCCAATTTACTTGTATTTGACGATTTTTAGGAAGAAAAGAGCCTGCAGCTGTGAAAAATGATGGTGTTTTTCCCCGTCTTTGTCACAGTTGGGATCAGAGAAAAAGATTTGGGTGAGATGTGAAGCGTGTCATTTCTTCCTCACCCTTCAGGTGATATTTGGGGCTTACCTCCTCTTTTTAAAGTAAGGTAGGCAATATAAGGATTCATTAAAGCCTGAGAATATAAAAATAATTGCAAGAAAATTGAAGTATATCCTGAGGAAGAATCCTCTCCATCCAGCTTTTCAATCTCCAGTCTAAAGAGACTAGGTTAGCTACAGATGTCTGAGATCCTTCTCAGTCAAAGGAAAGAGTCAGAAACCTCATCTGACCTACTTCAGATCTCTGTTTCAGGATAAGGTAAAATGCATCTTGGACTTAATTGTCTAGATTGACAATGAGAGTATCTAGCTCAAAGGCAGATGTCTGCATTTAGCCAGATGTATGGGAAACAGGGCAGCACAGAAGTATTGCCAGGGTCCCCTCTCATCTCTGGCTAGGAGACCTGTTTTGAACACAGCTTCTTTATTAGCAAACCACTTACTGAGACCGAGGTGAGTAAAGGTCAGTGGAAACTTGTTTTTCAGCTGTTACCCATAACTGCTCATTTGTGGGAGAAGAGATGTAACTCTGCTCAGCTTTTTGGAGAGAAAAGATGAGTGCCTACCCTATTGCTTTTCAGGCAGAGACTAAAAATAAACCAGTTACAAGTTTTATCACTGTGATCCTTTTTCTCTAAAGATCATTTTATACACCATTCTCTCTACGCTTCTGTTTTCCACACACTTGCAGCCACCCCTGGCGGGCCTTTGGGATGTGTGAAATGAAGCACGAGAAGTCCTTGGTGGTAAGGCTGCAGCGTGTAGCACAGCAGTCTTTGCAGAGACCTTGCAGATGAGCTGACCTGCTGCCTGCCCCGAGAAATTCTGGCCTTGGTGAAATGGTGAGAAGAGCAGAAAATAAGTCCATAAAATAGACTGAATGGACTTAGAAGACGGATTTCAGTGTTGTGTCTCATTTTTCTTCAGACAAGCCAATTAACCATTTTCAGTTCCTTCTTCTGACTGACAGGGATAAATGTGTTTACAGCTAACCATTAATACAGGTATACTCTTTATTAGTCAGTAACAAAAAGTAATTGCTATGTGTGTTTATCTCAACAGATGGACAATAAACAACTGTATTTCCCACTTGCATTAAAAATTGTGTCTCAACGGCAGTAAATCTTTCTTGTCTCCAGTCATATGCATACTTTGAAAAATACACACAGGTACGAGCATGCCAGTGGATACATACTGCACTCTTGAGAAATAGTTGCTTAAATTAAAAGTTAAAAAATAGAATTAGCTTCAAATGGCAATGTCAGAACTTGACTTGGGTTTTCCTCTCTGAGGACTGATCTTCTTTCTAATCTCTGTGGTGCTGATGGGAGCTAGTAGGAAATGCCATTTAAATGCATTTAATGGAGCGGTGCAGTGTGAGAAAGCAGTTGTCAGGCTGCCAGTGTGGCGCTGGCTTGGCCCCTGCTGCCATCTCCGGAATGCCCATCCCTGGTGCAACTCCTTGAATGCAGTGAGATTTCCCTTGAGCCAAAGGAAAACCCACCAAAGGGTGGGGTAACTGAGCCAAACAGGCCTTGTTAGTTTGTTTCAGCATGCATGGATAACGAAATACAGTGTCTGGAAAAGGACTGGTTAGCTAAAATGACAGTGAACTTGTCTGCAGAGACCATTCCTGTTCTGAAGCCTACCCGCCCATATGTATGCTGACCTCTAATCCAGCCTTTGCCTTTCAGAAGAGGTCTAAAAGCAAATAAAACAATTGGGCCACTTTGTGGTCCTTGCAGTTTGGCGAGCAGATGCTCTGTGAGCGTGCAGCTCTCTTGTCCCAGTGTACAGGTCCTGTCCCGGTGGGACTGCTGGAGGCCTCTTCCTTGGGTTAGCTTTTTAATGTGAGGTGCTAAGCTAGTCGCTCTCCTCCAGCTTTTCTAAACGTAGAACACCTTTTATATCGCAGTGAGCCAGTGTAGTCTAGTAACTTTCCTTGGGAACTTCTTGATTTGGAAAACTGTATTGTTCACTTTTCGTTGAACATGCCTCTTGTGCACCTATATGGCTAAATCTAGGGTGCTTTTTTTTTTCCTTACTGTTTATTGCAGCTTTAACCTGAATGCTTTTTTCTGATGCCCTTTTCAACTCCTTCCTACATCTACCATCATTAGAACATTTACCCTCTATTTGTTGACTGTGTTAGCACAGGTGAGCACAGTAATACATCTCTTATTTGCAGACGTGGTGACTGCCACTTGCTGTAGTGAGGAGAATGAAGGCCAATGTCTGAGAAAGCAAAAGCTTCGTCAAAATACAGTAGTTAATAGGTATATTAAGACAAGGTTGAAATGTTGCCTTGACTAACTGTCCTTCATTAGTTTCCCAGCAAATAGGTTTTGGTTGGAGGTCAGCATATTTGATTTTCAAAGCTCTGGGTGGCATTGGCATAGCTAGTGTAGAGCTCATTTCTTTCTGTAAATTGGTCTCAGATGGCTGTGGCTTTCCATGGCAACACTTGCTGACTCCTTTGCAAGGGAACATCTGTGTATAAATTATCTCACAAACAACAAAAATGATCCATTGATGTGAAGCAGTTTCCTCATGGACTGAGGTATTGGTAGCTCACTGTCCAGGATGCTCTGGTGGCCTGCATGGTGTATGACTGTGCGGTGGCACAGGGTGGCCACGGGATGGGAAGGAAAAGCTGGAGTTGCTTTGCTTACAGTCACAGAGAGGAGAGCTTTCAAATGTAGGTGGTGGTTTGCACAATGTAGCAGAAATCATAATGCAGCTTATATCTGGCAGAGGAAGAGGTAATGCTGCATTTTGATTAGTGTTTCTAACTTTCTAAACCTGGAAGCACAATCAGGAGTTGAACTTTTTTTTTTTTTGATGGTAGTAGGGCTTCACACTGGAGAAAGACAGCTGGAGTCTCCTTGAGTCCTTCTCAGTGAAGGAATGCCATATGCGTGCTAGCAGTTGGTATTGCCATATTCTTCCCTTATGCAGATTCTGAGAGAAAGGAGGGGGAGAGGAAAAACTAGAGCTACGCTCCATTTCTTCCTGTTGCTGAGTTTCGCACTGCCAGGTGGCAGGTTTTCCAGGAATTAAGTTCTGCCTGAAGGACAGAGGTGCCACCTAAAAGTTCTTCATTGCTGGTGATGCATGTTTTCTTTTCTTGGTTTCAGAAGTTGTGTTGGTTGCAGCATAGGCACATGCTGATCTGTACAATTAGGTTGAGCTAACTGAGAGGGAGGTCTGTTGCTGCTAGAGGAGCTAGGAGGAGGAAGAGGTTGGTGACTTTTGTTTGATAGCTGTATGTAAGGCTGTACTTCAAAGTTTTTTGCCAAATTGGATTAACCTCGAGCCCTGTTGGTAGGACCATAAGTGATCTGTGCTCAGATCTGGAATCCCATTGACATTTTTCTTGTTGCTCCATTCCTGTTCTGTTTTACTGTGTGTGATGGCCTTTACAGATGTTTTTGTACGGTCACTTCTGGGACCACACAGCTACAATTAGCACCTCCTCCGCTACCAGGGCACCTGCTGCTTTACAGAGATTTCTGCACTTTGTATCTCAGCTTTTTACTTTGTTGTGTTGTAGATCTATATATATAGGGCCTAACAGAAAGGGCTTTAGTTGAGACACTATCTTTAACCCTGAGATTGTTTTTGTACCATCTGGCCATACCTTCTCCAACCAGAATTGCATGCAGTGTTCCAGTATTGGGACTACTAGCATTACAGCAGGGTGTTTTAACTTAAAAGATGAGCAGAGAATACAGAGAGGGGTAAGAGACTTTGAAGATCAAATTGTTCTTGCTGTCGATAGTAAATCCCAAGTTTGCTATGAAATTGTATGGGTTTGCAACTGTGTTATAGAAAGAATGTTTGTTGGTTAGGGGATGTCTTTGTTGGTGGTTTGCTCTGAACAGGAAGGCAAAGATAACTGGTGAAGTTTTGTTTGCTTTTGTTTATGACTTGTTTTAAATGGTGAGCCCTTAAGAGTGAACTTTAACAATATCTTCCCACCACATTAAAAAAAAGAAAAAAGGCAAACCATCAAAAAACACTTAACAAAGTGCAAAGCCACCACAGGAAGCACGCGACTACCAGAATTCTTCAAGAATAAAGCAATCTAGGGGATTCAAGTGTCTTGCTGTATGCAGAGTAGATGTTGACTGCATTGATTAAAAACTGTTTAAGGCCTTTATATGTGATTTGGGTGCTTATGGCAGCAGGTTAGTAGCTCTAGTTTTTGAAGCAGGTAGAATGCAAAGAGGTGCCAGTATTTCAGTTTGTTCTTCTGAGAGCTGCTGAGGTCAACCTGAGGTTGCTCTTTGCCATCAGTAACTCCTGCTCCTTGGGAGGTGCTGGGGTGCCACCGGCACTGCTTCTGGGCAGCTCAGCACCATTGCAAGGTGATGCTGGGCAAGTTCGTCCTCTAGGGTAAAGAAATTTTGCTGTAGCAAAACCTCCTCTCTCACCGGTTCCTTCTCTGAGGCCATGTGTGTGGTGGCTGATGGTGGGGGAACACAGAGGTGTGCTAGTGCATGGAGGTGAGGAGGGAGCCAGGGGCTTGCTTGCAGTCCCTCTTTGCTGCCACCATCGTAATGTGCAGCCTGAGTAGCTACTGCTGCCCGGCTCTGGGCAAGAGGAAGCAGGGGGTGCAGAGAATTGGGACGAGAATCTCCATTTTATGATACAATTTGAAAATGAAAAAGGTTAAGAACATCTGTAGCTGCTCTCAAGGAAGTGGCTACAGGGCTGAACATGAAATGACCGTGTGTGGTTATTGCGCTGGGAGGTTTGTTAGAGTGGTCTGTGAACAGCCGGTGAGTCTTGGAGGAGGGGAGCTTTGCACTAGCTCCGTGGTCACCGAGAAGTCCCAGCCCCTTTGCATGTTTTACATACTGTTGAGCTAGAAAGCTGTAGTGTGTGTGAAGTCCACCTACTCAGGCTGTTGGTATTTGGAGGAACTATTGCTTCTAATTCTGCCTCTCGTGTTAGGGACTGCAGAGTGGGATGTAGGACACCCAGGCTAGTTACCAATGCTGGCACTGATTTCCTAGGTGAGTGGGCAAGTCATTTAATTTCTCCTTCTCCTCTACTCATTTGCAGAAAAGATGTGCTGATAGTGTTTCTTGTGCCGTCTCACCAGTCTTGACTTTGCTAGACATCAGCTGTTTGCTTGTTTTGGTTTGTTTCTTACTGAAGATCTAAGGCATGATCGGAAATCCGGGTGCTGTCATAATAAATCTAAGTTTTCTTTTTCCTTAAAAGCAAGTAAAATTTAGGGTTCCCTTGTTGAGGAGCACCAGTGGATCATGGAGATGGTCATTGTACCTGAAGGGATGTATGAGCTTGGTATTATGCCAAAGGTGATGTTTTGCAACCGGGGGGTACAAACAGCCCCCTCCCAGGTACACTCTCAGTCTAAATAGTTACCCAGCAGAAGAATGTTGGGCGTGGAACAGTGCTATGCCAGGATGTCACATCTAGGACCTGGGGTTCATCTCTTCTCCAACATGCACAGACTGCTGAGCAGATGAAATCAGTGAGGTGAATAAGGTGGAGATGGGTGGATTGTGGCTTAAAACTCTTGACTTGTGAGAAGTTGGAGGAGAGACTAGATGCATAGCAAGTCCCCAGACATCAGGTTTCTTTGCCAAATATTTCAGTATGGTGACTTCTGTGGGATTTTAAGGCTTGGGAGAGCAGGATGAAGCAAGCTCTCTTGCTGCAGTCCGGTTAAAGAGAGGAGCTGTTCTGCAGTTACAGACCTTTGTCTGGAAGGTGTGGATGATGAAAAGTGCTTCATCTCCCTCCTGGTGGTTTTTCCGACCTAGGAAAACTGCTGGTAGCTCCTAAATATTCAGGGAGCAAAGGTAGGAGTTGAAGCTTTGTAGAAGTCCTGGCACACTTGTTGGACACTGAAGCCCCCTTGTGCTCCTAAATTACAGCACCATCCCCGCTCTTGCTGGGTACATCCATGGCACAGTGAGCTGCGTGATGACGTTAGCTCTCTGTAGTCTTCCAGTCATCAGAGCAAGAGTCACACGTGTCGTAGTGGTTTTTCTTCAATTCTTTCTATGTTTGTTTCCACCCCTGCCTTTCTGGTAGATCTGTGCAACGACTACAATGTGTATTCCTCTCTTGGAAAAGGTAGAGCTGTTCTCTGGGCTTCAGCACGTCCTTCTAGACCAAAGTGCTGTGCTGACTTCAGGCGTGGGTGTATGACCAAAGACTCTTGAGTTGAAAGAGTTATGGTGCATTAGCGGAGCTGATGTACGTCACCCTGTGTTCACTCACTGTCTGACCCAGCTGTGGGATACATTATGTTAGCTTTCACTGAAGTTTTACCTTTTAACTGGGGCACAAAGAGCACATGCGTAGTCTTGCCATGTCCGGTTCTAGTGACCTGATGGGATCACTCGCCAGGTAAGCCCAGAAGGAACCAGCTTTACATACCCTTAACACTATCTCTTCCAAGAAAACATGGATTTGGAAGTCTTTGCCACCCCAACTGATTTTTCCTGAAAGTTTTTCTACACATCTGAACTGAACTTCAGGAAACCCCTTAAATCAGTGCAGTGCCACCAGGAAGAGGCCGCGTTTCCTGAAGATCTGCTTCATTTCTGGGAAGATGACATGGCTTTTTGCCAGAGAACTTCCATCACATCTGAAAGGTGCAAACTGATAGCTGCGTGCTAGCGCAGGCACGGAGAGGGGATGTAGGTGAGCAGCGTGGAGGAGAATGTAAAGGAAGGAAAAGGATCATTAATGCTGTATCCTAGGCAGGAATAAAAACAGATTGTCTGTGTAAATCTCTTTAAGGCTGGAATCCCCCTTCAGTCACGTTAGCATCAGTCTTAGTAATAAAGCTCTTTTTTTAGGTGGTTGGCTTCGTGGCGGGGTGGGGAAGAACTTTCCTCTAGTTTGCATGTGATAGGTTTTAAGAGTCTTGACTACATAAAAATCGTGTCATTAATAGGTTTCCATGATGACTCGAAGCTTGATGCGTGAATGTATTTGCCTTCAAGGAATTTGATACTGCTTTAGCTGAAAAGTGGTTAGTAATTGACTATACAAGGATATAGGAACAGATTGTAAACTTCCCAAGAATTGCATAGTTTCAAGTTGTCGTTAACCAGAAATTGTGAATAAGAAATGATGAAGTACACATATATAGTTTAGAAGCAAGCTATAAAAATTGTTGGTCACTGTTCGCCTCATAGAAGCCCAGTCTGTATCCGAAGGAACATCAAGCTGGGAAGATCAAGTAATAAAAAGGAAAATGTGACTTTGTGTTGTGTGCATGCTCATGCATCTGCAACAGCCTTTGCAGACGAGACAATAAAGGTGGTAAATTAACACGCAGCTTTCTGAGCAAGCTGAAAAACTTCTTCCCACATAGGTGACACATCACAAAATTCAGAGAAGTAGCTGAAATTGCATTGGAAAAGCACAGGAAATGAGCACGGTTAGTTCTCATACTGTGATGGTGAATTGAGTGGGTTTGTAAAGCGTTGGGACTGGTCCAAAGCAGTCGGTAAGGGAATGCAGCAGGAATCTGCCTCCTCTGCTTTTCAGAGTTAGATTGCTAAAAGTGGAAATATATAACATCGGTTAATATAAGCGTGCAAATAATGAAGGCTGGCTGCACCCTGTTTTTCAGTTCTTAAGAATCTTGCTGGACGTTAACTATTTTTGCTGAAAATTTCCGTTATATGTGCTCTCAGCCTGATTTTTAAAACAAAAGTTTTACAACATAGATCAGTCATATCGCAGAATGAATACTATAGAAAAACCCAAGGGGAATTAGTAATTCTGGTTTTAGGGCAGAGGTAAACAGCGTGTGGTGAGATCTCTCTGAATTAAATAAAATAAATACTGAATTGCACATTCAGTGAAAGAGTCCTGTGGAAAAAAAATAGCATGTTATCACATACATAAAGACGATGAAATATTGCATATGCACAGAAAGTACCCAAATACGGTTAAAAAGGCAACCTTATTCTGCCCTGTAGCATTTGGGTTCTTGAATTTCCAGAAATAATACTTTAAAAGCTTTTTTTCTTCAGTATGTCTGGAAAGAAACATCCCCAGAAAAGAGCACCGATAGTAGTTTTTAATAGTTAATCTTAAATTATTTGTTATTAGCGAATGGGAGTGTTGAGAGCTGAGTCAACGTAGTGAGCAGATCCACAGGTCAGAAGAAGACATGGGCACCGTAGGCAGCACGGAGGGAGATGCTGAACCTTTTGCTGTCCTCAGATGTACTTGGACAAGAGTTTTGGATCCGAGGGAGCTCTGTGTACGGTCATGTTCTACTTTAATGAAAAGTTTTACCTTTTTCTTTCCAGTGAGCTTTAGTTAATCAAAACTAATCTGATCTTTGTCTGCTGCGGTGGTGGTTGTGCCTTCCAGGGCTGCTGTAGGAGGGTGGTCAGTCAGCGGTGTGGTGGCCCCTTCAGTGTTTTGGGATTTTAATGTGCTGCTTCATCACAGTTTGTTATCGTATCGTCACTGTCATTTTCTGTTGTTAAAATTTATGAAGTAGAGCGCCTGGTTTTATTTTAAATGGATCTCTAATAGCTTATGTTAGAGTAGCTGTGTGTCCTGTGCTGGATGGGCTGTGACAAGTTTCTGTACTAGTGTGTTGAAAAAATAATAGTAATTGAGAACTTTCGGGCTGACGTGAACTAGGAATACTACAAAAATGGCATGCTTTGCATGCTTAAGGAAAGCCTATCTATTACTTTCTTAGCATAAGCAATCCTAAACATCCCCTGGCTCTGTCCCTGTCATGAAACCAGAAACTAAATTGGCTGAGGGAAAAAAAGAGGAAGAGCTTGCAAGTGGTGCTTCAAACCGAGTTCTGGTTTGGTCAGATTTTATCTGGGGTTTTCCTCTCCTCACATTTTAGAGACTTTTGCCCCTGAAACAGACCTTCCATCTTGCATTTTGTTCCTGTGATCCTCCTTTATGGTGGATGTTCAGCACAGGGGCGGTGGTGTAGCAGGGCCGGCGTGAGGGCTCAGCAGTGCCGGCCGGAGTCTTGTTTTCCTGTCAGAACTCCCCAAAACGAGTAGGAAGCTAAACTTGAATTTTAAATCTGAGTAGGTCTCAGTGCGCAGGTTTGCCTCGGGTTAAGCGTGGGTATGCGCAGGGGGGTTTCTTCTCAAAACCTGTGTGGGTTTCATGTTTTCCCTTTGCCTGTTAAAACGCTTTACGAATGGAAAACGTAAGGTGCTGGGTCCCCGCAGGCAGCAGCTTGCTGGCAGCCGAGGGCATTTCTCCCGGCTGGCACAGCGGCTCTGCTCGCACCTCCTCCGCATCGCAGTGCCTCCCTTTTGGGAGTTGCAGCGGTTCTGCTGGGAGAAATTTGAGTGTGTCCCGCTGAGAGCGAGAAAACTGAGTTGGGGTAAAAACCCAACAAATCCATTTGTCTGCTCAGATGGGGAGCCGAAGCCGTGTGGCATCCATAACCCTGTTAACCCTGGAACTCAGGTGAGAAGTTTTCTTAAAAATGCCCGTTGCAGCTTGTAGCCAGTTTCTGTTGGTATCTGACATCTTGAAGTATCTCCTAGCTGACAGTTTTATCCTCTGTTTCCTTATGCAATAAGGAATATATCCTTATTCCTTATTCCTTATTCTTTTTCTATTTCGGGGTATTTTTGTTGAGGGGCACTCTTGGCAGGGCCACGTGTGGATGCCCCAGCTTCACAGGAGGCTTTGGAGCCAGGCTGGCTTTCCCGGGCTCCTCCTTCCACAACAGTGGATTAACTTCTTCCTTCTGGTTCAGAGAAGATTTGCAAATAGTTTCTAAAGTATTTAATTTGTGCCTCCGCCTTTCCTTTCTTTCTTGATTTTTGAGGCATACAAAAGTTTCAAGGGGTTATTTAACAAATACTGTTGTACATTTGGGTTTTTGCCTTGGAAATGCTGGGACTGTTGGGCTTGAACCATTCTGTTTTTATGAAGGAGACCTCGGCTGTGGCAAGTCATAGGCAGGAACTTGAGTTTTTACCAAATATTATTATTTTCCAAGTATTTCATTATGTCTTAATAGTTTAATAGCCAAAACAGAAACAAACTGATTTTGAACAACCTGCTGTTAGAATTCCTGCTCCCTATTTTTTAACTTTCTATCTTTCTGATACCAAAATTTTGTGAGGGCTTCATCCATGTATGAGAAAAAAATACTTACTGTGGGCTCCAGAATCTGTTCATTCACCTCGTCCAAAGAAATTAGGTGTGAGTGTTGGCAATTGCAAGCGCTTGGTTTTGTTTTTGTGCCTGTGTGCCCCCAAAATCACTAATTTTGTGGTTGTAACCCTTGCACTAAGGATGAATCGTTGTCCCCCTCTGCTGGTGGTGCACCGAGCTGGGGATTTGCTCACCCTGCCAGCCAGCTGAGTTACTCTGCAACTAAAATACAGATTTTTTGAGAAGGTGGCAGGTGTGTGCATATACGTTGGTCAGGATTTTAAATGACCAGAGCAACCCTGTGCTTTGGGGAGTGCTCAAAAGTCTATAGTGTATCAGCTTTCAAGGTGTGAAGTTACCAAGTGGTATCTTGAGAAGGACCATCCTACCTTCCCCTAAATATTTTGCAGCGTGCATCATCACAGAAGACTGTTTCCACCACGAGAAACAGAAATTGGGTGAAGAGAAAATATACTCTGAAAAAAGCAAACGCTGTCCTGTCAGACTACTCCCAACAGAGACTGAGTGCATCCCTGTTGTCCTCTGTTGTGTCCCCTGGAGTAGTACTGCTTCAGGAGGATGGCTGAAGTGCTGCAAGGATAAGCAGGGGAAAGCGGAGCTTGTTGTGCAGGAAGAGACCAGTGGAGCGTGGCACAAGCCAAACAAAATGCAGTCTGAGAAAGGATAGAGCCAGTATCTGTAAGTTCATCAGGTAAACCCTCATGAGGGAGGCAAGATAGTCTGCTGGAGATAAGACAAAAACAATGGTCAGCTGAGGCTCTGAAACCTTTTAAGTGCCAAAGGATAAAAATCCCCTTCAGATTTCTGAGACGAAGCATGAAGGCTGTGTAATGTGATGCTGAAGATTGCATGAGACCGCAGGTAGTGGCTGCGGGGAGCTCCGAGTCATGGACCCGGGGGGACAGTCGCACCCGGGACTGGGGTGAGCCTTGCACGGGGGACAGTCACACGGCTGCCGTACGCGCTTGCAGGCAGCAGGATCTGGAGGAGCGAAGGGCTGCCGTAATCTATCAGCGGTGCCGTGACCTGTACTGTATGTACGATTAATATTACTGTGTAGGACTGGTGAGAGGTGCTACTGCTAAGACAGAGCAGGAAGTTGTCTTGTTCAGTGGAGACTTTTTGGAAGATTAAGATGCATTTTTAAGAAGTTGAATTCCTTACATTGAGCATGGGAATATCTGGAAAACTCGTTAGTAAAAAGTAAGTTAAAGGTTGGACATTGGTTTGTTTCCTTCATCCCCAGAAATGTGTTGTAAATGAAGCAGCACTTAAGGTTCTTTTGTATTCTGAGAATTGCTGCTGTGATTAGAAACAAGAGTATGAGCTATTAAACAAAACCAAAGAATTCAGTGTTGAAAAGCAACAATTTTGATTCATGAATCTGCAAGAAGGCAATGGTTTTGTATTTCTCTTCACATTTTAAAACATCTGGACAATCTTTTTAATATTATGCCCACACAAACATTAAAATATATTGAGTTTCGGTTATAAGATATGTCATTTAAAAGGGAGTGTTTTCAATTAGTTTAAAGCTAATATCTTTAACCTTTTGCATTTAAATTTTCTGGTGCTGTGCAGAAATAATTACTGGCTTGTCTGCATGTTCCAGTAATCATGCTCTCAATTACTTCTTGCCCATATTATCGCCGAGGGAATGTGTCTGCAAACTCAGATTTAACATTAAAGTGGCAGGGATGGAAAGAACATGCGGTTTAATTGTAAATGTGTGCTGTGCTGTTAAATGTTTTGTTTGGATTTTTGTGGGTTTTTTTTTTTATATGATAGTATCGTGTTTGCAGGGCACTGGGGAAGGGAAGCTTGTGCAGCAGCAGCAATGCCAGACTTTCTCTAGACTAAGCCTAAGGCTTATAAAAGCAATATTCATTGAAGTCTGCTATATCGGATTAATGCCTAATGCTGTTGCAGCAAAAACAATTAAAAACGCATTTAGTTCAAGTATGTTTTGGCAGAGATGGGGAAGAAGAGGAAAAGGAGGGATGGAGAGTACAAACGGAGGAGTCTTTCAGCCTCAGATGAGTGATGGGCGACATTTACCAAACCAGCAGTACTGTCATGTTTGGTTTAGACATATTTTGTCACATTCAGTTTAGTGTCGCACTTAATGAATGACTACCCCAGGAGAAGCAAGTGGGATGGTTTCCCCTTGAGAGCATGGATCTGTGTCTGATGGACAGTGACGCAGGACCAGTATTGGAGCATGGGAGTCTCTCTGGAGATGCAGAACAGAGTCCCACATCCTTCTTCTCTTCAAGAAGTGCAGAGTCCTTCCTCATCTGGCCTATTCCCATGCCAATGGGAGAGGAAGCAGCCTGTCCACTTCTGGAAGGGGACAGGCATGCCTTTCAAGCATGCTGGCTCTTTCACTGGTGCTCCACGCTCTACCATCAGGACTAGGACTAGGGAGACATCTTACCAGTGTCCAGTCTTTCCCCGCCTTCTTAACTATTTCTATAGCATCTTTTGAATTTACAGCCCTGGTATCAGACAATACTTTAAATAGAGGCACAGTCAAGCCTACCATTAAAAAAAGAGAGTACTGATACTTTGCCAGTTTGCTTCAGGTGATAAGGATAAGCTGTAACTTTGGGTGGGAGTAATTTTGCAAACTGGCCCCAGAATACTGAGGTGGTTTGTGGTGTTAGATAAGGCTTAAAAAAAAAAAAAAAAAAAAAAAAAGTAGGCTCTTGGAAGGTGCCCCTGCTGCCTGAAGGCACTGAAGTCATGGGCTGCGATCTTTGTGAGCCTCTGAGAGAAATAAGACCCTTGCAATGATACTCCCTTGAGTAGCTTCCTTATTCTCTACTGCCCACTCAAGGCTCTGCACCTTTCACCACAGAGCAAAGGAGAATAAAACAAAGAAAAACCCTAATAATCTGGAAGGGGAAGAAACAGTAGAGACTAGGGAAGAATTTGCATTGGCAATATGTAGTTAAAAATGTGAAGAATTAAGTGACTTCAAAAGCCATGAAGGGAGGTAAACCAAAGAGAAGAATGCTCCTTTGGTGTTACAGCTCAAGGTTGCAACAAGTAGGACACCAAACTGATGGCTGATGCTCTGAAAATATGAAAAAAAAAACCAACAACCCCCACATGAATAACCAAGGCTTTCCCCCTGTTTTTTGTTTGCATCTCAGCCAGTGCGCCCAAATTGTCAAAAGAAATCAGTAGACTTACATAAACTCTTAGATGCTTGCTATGACTGTCTTAGGTTGGGACTAGATCCAGATGTCAGTTATATTAATGGAAAGATTCCCTTGATTGCAAGTGGCATTTTATCAGCCTGACGATATATTTTGTGCCTTAAACTGTACAAAGCCATTCCTGACTTTGGAATATGGCTTAAAAATTAAAATTTAATTCTTTTTTTTTTCTCAGCCAGAGTCAAGTTGCTCTTGGAAAGTGTGAAGATAATCCGTTTCAGTTGCGTAGAGGATCACACAGTCACATAAATGCAGGTGTGTTGGCTTCTCAGGTTTGGTTTTGCTTGGTTTTTGGTGGGAGGATTAATATATAGAATTGGTGGCTTGGACTTTTGTTATTAATTGAGCTAAAGCTGGAACACAGACCCCATAATACCTGGAGTGTGTGTTCTTTTAATTCCTTCCCACTCTTTCTACTTAAGCACTAGGTATAAAATGCAACATGCATTTTCTTTCGAGACAGAGCTGTCTTGTATGCATCCTTGGCAGTCTAAAAATACTGCATTAAATGTATTTGGTGCTACACTTTCCTTCTGGAGAGACAGAGAAGTAAGAATAAGAGATAACTCTCCAATAAAGCTCATTTCATCATCACATATTAAGTATCAGGAGTTTAAAAAACAAAGAGTGAGAGGGGAGAAAACTATTAGAAATATGTAGCTGCTAAGGAGATTGTAAAAATAGAAGCTAACTTTGTTTTTCTTTAAAGGAAATATAAATTGTGCTGTTTATATTACTCAGCCTCAAGTATTGTTTTTCAGACAGTTACCTGCTTAAGGATTTGAAAGTTACTCTTTTACAGTAAGAAGATAAATCTTCTAGAATAGTAGTGGAACCACCAGAACAGTGGAGAATTATTTGGAACAGAGTTACCAGAAACAGAATAATCATTGTTATTTATTTTTTCACTTTTCCCCTCATTTTTGAGAAGTACTGATTTTGAATAATCAGGTTCCCAATGTGAAGATTTTGAGAAATGCTGTGCCTAACCCATCACAGTGTGCAGTAGCCTCATTAAGTAATGGGTTTGTGTTCTGACAAACACTCAAACTCTTCTTCACTTTTTCCTTAACTATTTTTCCTCCACTTTCAGTATCTAAACGTAAAAGAAGATTGCAAAGCCATGGCTTTCTGTGCAAAAATGAGGAGCACAAAGAAGAGTGAAGTAAACCTGGAAGCTCAGCATCAGGGTTTAGAAATACTTTTCTACCTGCAAGATAAAAAACCCATTTATTACACCAGTGGCGAGTTTACCTCGGAGGAGCTGTGCATTGAAGCTGCCCAGAGGTGTTGTGAGTATATGGATTTTATATAAGTTCTCAGTGTCGAGGCCTGCCAGTATCAAAAGTGATGCGTCCTTCTCTGCATGTAAGTCATAGAATCATTAAGGTTGGAAAAGACCTTTAAGATAATCAGGTCCAACCATTAATCCAGTGCCACCATGTCCCCTAAACCATGTCCCAAAGTGCCACGTCCACACGTTTTTTGAACACTTCCAGAGATGGCGACTCCACCACCTCCCTGGGCAGCCTGTTCCAATGTTTGACCACTCTCTCAGTAAAGAAGTTTTTCCTAATGTCCAATCTAAACCTCCCCTGGCGCAACTTGAGGACATTTCCCCTCGTCCTATTGTTGGTTACTTGGTATGTCAATGCGTGTAGAAGAAATATGCATGTTACGGAGTCTAGGACGGAAACTTTTGCCAAGGGCCTGGTTTGGACAGTTCTTAAATTGCTTGAAGTGGGAGAAATGGTGGGAGAGATTGTCCTGAGGTTCATACAAAGTGATGATCTCCAACCCTGGTTTCTGGCAGATGCAGGTACTGATGTGTTAATTTGGGTGGGATAATTAGGTTTCTTTTAAGAGGAGAGGAGACACCGTATACAAATAAGCTAACACAAAGACGGCTTTTTCGTATGCTAGTTGGTAAGCCTGTCAGGATCTGTCCTCTCTTATAAAACATTTTGGAGAGGGCTAATGAAAAAAAACCAAACCCACAAACAAAACCTATTTGCTACTTTTCTGGTTTCGGTTTTCTGTTACTTGAAACTTATTTGCAGAAAATTATGATGTCTGTAGTACTAATAAGTCACCAGTTAAGATAACCTGAACCGTGCACAACTGTGGTAATATGTAAATGTATAATGAAGATTTCTTGCTTTTTCACTGTGGTCCTTGACTCAGAAAAATATTTGAACATCTATGGATTCTCCTGGAATTAGTGGATTTAATCTATGTTTGAGCCTTGTGAACCAGCGTACTTTTATGTTTACAATCCTGAAGTTCTTTTCTGATCCCAATTTTGTGTTCCCCAAGCTCCATGGAACACTAAGTATTATTCAGCTGATACGGGATTGGTGAATCTGTCTGCATAAACAGGCAAACGGGGCATAAATTTTCCTGCAGCTTTAAAATGTTTTCTTTTCCCATGTCATCTTTGTTCTTATAACATTGGGTACCCTTCAGTTCATTTGCCTGATTGCTTCTTTTCCATTGGAAGGGCACGAATGATGAGAATATGAAAGACAAACCTCATCAAATGGGTACTCATGTTGTTTTTGAATAGTTTTAATGAAAAAGCAGAGTACTTAAAACCCACCTGTTTATGTCAGCATGTAAGAGCTGTGAACTGCTGCTGTTTGTACGGGTGTGAACTCACATACTGTGCAACTGCTCCCAGTAATTTCTGTTGGAAGCTTAAAACTTTTGAAGAAATGACTTAGTGAGCTTTCCTTAAGGAAACTTCTTTCTGCCTCCTCTTGCTTTTTGCTAAGTCCACAGCACATGGTAGCAAAGTACAAAAGCCTTACAGATTTCAGCAAGCCTGTGATGCTGGTCTCTGCCGTAAATCACAGCTTGAGTAGTTAAACCATTGGTGGCATCTGCCTGCTGCTTGTTGACCTGCAGAAGGCAGTGGCTGCCCAACCCCACCTTCTGTGAACTTTGCAATTAGGCTGTTCAGTCTTTATTTCCTTGGCTTCCCTTTTCCCTTCTGCTCGCTCTCTCCCCACGTCACAGTAGAAATGGTTTCACTGAATTCTGCAGGACCCCAGCGAAGTGCTCTGCAGTTGGCCCAGTTTCAGAAAGACACTTAAGCGCGTGCTACAGGGCTCTCTGCAACAGAGCTGCTTGCCTGACCGGGGCTTTTGCAAAAAGGTACTGCCTCCTGTTGAGCAGGAAACCGAAGCAAGGAATTCAAACAAGGATAGACCTGTAAACATACCATAGCCTGTTTTTCTCTTGGGATGATGTAATTGCAAAGGTTAAAGTGGGTCAGCCTAGACATACAAGTCAAAGTCTGTTCTTTGTTGGAAAACCCTCTGTTGAATTAGGAAAGAATGGAAAAATGACACGTTACGCTTTCTGCTGTTTGCTAATGAGAAGGAGATTTTCATTGCTCCGCTAAAACCTACTCTTTCAATTATGGGAGTAAAATTTATTAATAAAATAAAACTGAGAACAAAGTTGTGGTATTGCTGAGTGGTTTTGTTAAAAAACGTATTTCTGTGATCTGGAAAAAGTGAAGATTTTTGAGTGATTTCCTTTTAGGTTCAGACCTTTGGCAAAATCAGGATTTCAGAATAAGTTTAATGTTAGAAGTAGCTGAAGTGATACGCTGTTAAATATGCAATAAAACCAGTGGAGTGAACCAATGCATAGTTCACAGTTCTGCTTTAACCATAACTTTCTGAACATTCATTTTAAACTAATCCTAGTATCAGTTTCTTTTTACGGTCTGTTTTGCAAGATCAGATATTTGTTTATGTATTTGTATTTTTGAGGTGTGCGTATGTATTGTAGCCTTGTGATTCATACCTTTGTTTACTTTTCTCTAACAGCTATATCTCCTCTGTGCCATAATCTCTTTGCGCTGTATGATGAAAACAAAAGACTCTGGTATGCACCAAATAAGGTCTTTAAGATAGATGAAAAAACATCACACCGGCTCCATTATCGAATGAGGTAAGTGCAAAACATCTGAAAAATGATTCCTTAGCCATATGTAGATGCTCTAACTCCTGAACTCACTGAAGAAGCAAAACAAAAAGCAGCAGCTTGCTTTTCACAGCATAGATAAGAGTTTAACAGGAAAAGCTTAAAATGTTTCCTGATTTTTTTATCTTGCTATATAACCTTGAAAAAAGCCCCAGAAGTTGAAAAACCACAAGAAACCTGTAGCCACAAAGCTGTAGGTGACTGAACTAGCTAAAAGCTAAATTGAAAAAAAAGTCTCAAAAACATTGTTTTATTATGTCAGTATTTTGTGTGTTTCAATTTCCATTTGAAGCAGTATTTTGCGTGTTCAATTTCCATTTGAAGTGTTTAAAGTGAACTGTACTCCTGCTGAAGTCAATGGGAATTTTACTGTTAACTTGAAAGGAAAAAACAACATGCTATTGCTTTTGACATTCTGTAGGACTGTGGGAGAATCTGTGTGACCTCGCTGTGGGTGGCATACACTAGACTGGAGAAAGCATCAGAAAATAGAAACCATTGTTCCCAGGATCTTTGTCCGACGTGTACCATCAGGTTGAACTTCAGGTGGCATTCTTAAAATATAGCACATAGCCTGTTGAGATTTCTGGGGCTGAATGGGTACACCAGCCCTCATCCGCTGCAAAATGAAAGCATTAATAGTGAAAATTGTTGAGGTCTCTCACAAACTCTAGCTAAAGGAAGGAGGTCCTCCTTTTACGATTTGATAAAAATTTAATTCTGCACATTATGCTGCCTTCTTTTTTTCATTTTTATTCTGTCTTTTCTTCTTGCGTCAATATGAGCTTTAAGTGTATGGTATAAAAAAAATACATGGGATGAGCTTTGCTTCAAGGAAGAACTAGTCTAGAAACTTTGCTTATCTTCCTAAAGGAAGTTCACAGATCATTTTTGTTGATTCTTCAAGGTACAACTGTAAGAAAACAAGCTTCTACGTAATATTCCCCCTTTAAATGTAATGCTCACATACGTGGTCAGTTTGGGCTATAGAGAAAAAAGTTCAGGTGGTAATATAGCTGTATGCATTTTAACATCTTTTTCCTGATAATCTCTAGTTAGACAACATGACTATCACTTGTATGTGCTAAGGAGAGAACTGGCACACGTAAATCTCAGGTTGTGCATCCAAAGCATTTTCTAGGCTTGTTAGAGAATAGTAACCAGTTTGCTTATGCAGATACAAAGAATCACAGAAAGATAGGGGTTGGAAGGGACCTCTGAAAATCATCTGGTCCAACCCCCCTGCCAAGGCAGCATCACCCAGGGCAGGTTGCACAGGAATGCGTCCAGTCGAGTTTGGAAGGTCTCCAGAGAAGGAGACTCCACAGCCTCTCTGGGCAGCCTGTTCCAGTGCTCCGTCACCCTCACAGCGAAGAAGTTTTTCCTCACGTTGAGGTGGAACTTCTGGTGCTGCAGTTTGTGCCCATTGCCCCTCACCCTACCACTGGGCACTGCTGAAAAGAGACTGGCTCCATCCTCCTGACAGCCACCCTTCTGATATTGATAGACATTGATAAGGTCCCCTCTCAGCCTCCTCTTCTCCAGACTAAACAGCCCCAGGTCTCCCAGCCTTTCCTCATACGAGAGATGTTCCAGTCCCTTAATCATCCTCGGAGCCCTCCGTTGGACTCTCTCCAGAAGTTCCCGGTCTCTCTTGAACTGGGGAGCCCAGAACTGGGCACAAGACTGCAAATGAGGCCTCACCAGCGCGGAGTAGAGGGGGAGGAGAACCTCTCTCGACCTGCTGGTCACACTCTTCGTAATGCACCGCTGGCCCTCTTGGCCACCAGGGCACATTGCTGTCCCGTGGACAACTTATTGTCCACCAGGACTCCAAGGTCCTTCTCCATGGAGCTGCTTTCCAGCAGCTCAACCCCTAAAGAGACACCTTTGAAAATGTGATCTTTGAACTGGAAGGTATTTCAGTTATGATTACATCTGTGCCAGACTAGAATTGTTACTGTTGTTGGATGAACTATTATGAGAAACAAAGTACTGACAGTCAGCAAAAAGATCTTTGCTTTTCCAATAATTATAATACTGAGATGTATTTTTAGAAGAGGAAGAGGATATTACAGTCTCTTCTTTTTTCTTTAACACAGTATATTAGCGGTGTTAATGACTTAACCTCAGCTAATCTCAGACTTAAACAGCTGTGATTAAGTTTGGCAGATAAACACCATACAATAATGGAATTGAGTGACTCTCTAAAAGAAGCTCTGAGGACTCTAATGGCCTCTTACAGAGCATTAAGTGCCCTTTCTTGCTTTAAGAGATCAATCAGATTAACTGTGTACTAGCTATTAAAAAATTTCTTGGTACAATGTGAGTCTGGGGCATTTTCCCCTGATACTGAAATTCTTTGATGTGGTCTGTTTTTCCCAGTAAAAGAAGGTGGTATTTTAAAAGTGTAGTTGTGGGAATTTAATCTTCTGATCAGAAGTATGATGATTTTAATTCAATTCTTAAAAAATAGATTCCACTGTGTTTGGTGTTTACATGTTTCTGCTTTGGGATAATGATGAGAGCTCTCTCCAGGTAATCTTTCATCCCTACTACATCTTACCTGCCTGGCAGATAACACCACCTTCCCTAAAACTGCTTGGACAGTTATAAATTGAATCGGTTACAAATCCCTCGTATGAATCTTCTTTGGCCGTTTGTAACTTTTACCAAATTTTAGGTATATGGGCAAAATTAATCTGTGTTGAACTTTATTTTCTGGAAAATCTTCTGTTCTACCACTTTATAGAATGAACTTCATGTATGAAAATTGGCAAACTTTTGGCAAACTGTGTATTTAAAATAATTTCATATGCATTTAAGAAGAGCCTGTATGAGTTAAGCACTAAAATGTAAAGATTCCTATCTCCCTAGGAATACTGTAGTGTATTGTTGAAGTGGTATTTTCCTTTCTTTCATTTCTGATCTATTGTGTGTCTTGGCTTGGGCATCTGAACTGAGAGCAGGGCAGAGCATTGAAAACTTATGAGCAATACAGGATTGTGAAACTGTTCTCTAAATGAATATTGTTTACTCTGAGCTCTGCAAGAGGCAGAATTCCTCTTGAAAAAGGAAACTGGTTTGGGCTTATTTAATAGTGCAGTATATTAGACTGTATATAATAATTCAGAGACTAAATCATTTTTATGTGGACAATCTTATTTCTGAAATTTCATTACATTGATAGATTTTATTTAGTCATGTCCTATTGAAATTATATATATAAAATTAAGGTATGTGACACAGTAGTTTCAAATGCTTTTAGACATTTGATTTTTCTCCCACTGCTGAAAGCTTTAGATTTGGTTTCTGACTGTGTGGACTTCCCGTCCATCAAATCCGTGCCAGCTGCTATACTTTTGGTAATATTTTAAAAGGACTTGCTTTTCACTAGAGACTTTTTAAGTAGCCCCGTATTTCTTTCACTTGCCTGAAGTTTAAAAAAAAAAATCTGCAACATAAGAAACCACAGTATTTTGTAATATCCTGGACTAATTAGCACACCAGCTGATGGAGGAGGAGTTTAACTGTTCCATAGCTGGATTGTGTTTAAGCCAGAGGTAGCAGTGTTTCTTGGTGTGGAGAAGAGACCCAAGACACGTGTTTCAGGAAACTTGGGAAAGGAGAACAGCAGGTCCCCTTCCAGTATTTCTACTGCTCCTTGGCCAGATTGAACGTGTGAAGTGCAAAACTGCTCCTTCCCAGGGTGACCCGGTTGAGCTGGCTCTCACCCATGCTGCAGGTGCCTGCCTTGGGCTAAAGCGCTCTGAAAGAGGGGTGGGTCATGCTCCTGAAACTGAGGAGCACCCAGTCTCCTTTCCAGCTTGTTTGCAGGACACTGGAATTGGGAAGCTTGTGCTCCCATTTTTGTTTGTGAAATTGGAATAGTAATAATATGTCCCCCTTTACCACAAGTCGATTGGTCTCTTCAAGGCTCAGGCTCTCCTTCTTTATTTATGTGGTTCCTCACACAAAGGGGCTCTAATTTTTATTGTAAGTAGTAAGTGTTGTCTTAACCAGTGCAGTTTGATTGGGGAAAGGAGTAAATTCTCATCCTAATTACAAACAATACACACTATCTTGCCCATAATTATTTTCAGGAAATACCAAAAAATTTGACTTATTAATTATCACTCATCTTATAAAGGAGTACGGGAACAAAGTCATTTCCTGGAGGCAGAAGCATCTGCCTTCCTTTGCTTTTTATGCTTTGACCAAAGGTGTTCTGCAGTATCTTACAGTACTTGTCAGGAGTTTGTGGTGTAGTTGTGTGTTGGTGTTCCTACTCATGCTATAGATATATGCTTTTTGGGGACTTAAAAAGACTTACCAAAAAGAAAGGATGGACAGGAACACTGTACAGAAAGTCTCATCTCTTTAAGACTAATTTGATACATAATTTTTCATTTGAATGGTTCATTTATTGTACGGATAATACGTGTGATTAAAACACATGTTGCTGAACTAAAAGTACCAATTTTGTTTTGCTCTTTGAGATCCTGAGTCTGCAGTGAGACTGATACACACCAACCTCAACCACTGCAGAATTGGAGCTTAATCCATGTACTCCCATTCTGGTCAGAGTCAAATCACAAAGATACAGTCACATGTTTTAAAACACACACTTTTGCATACTGGTTGTTCTGTGCCATAATGTTCGTAAGCATTTGCCAGTTGACTTACTGGCCTTGCTGCTGTCCTCCTGTCTTCTAGGACCCATCTCTTGCCATTTTTATTGTGTTATATTTGAAATGAAACTGCTTGTGCAACGTAGTGATTTGTTATTTAAACAGATTTCTTATTTGTAATCTCAAAATGTGTTCATGGATTATGAGGTAGTTTATCTAGTCAGCTTTTTCTTTCAATACAGAAAACATGTATTTCCAATTCAGGAGTTGGATATACTCATCACATGCCTCAACATTTTCTTTCTAAAACCTTAGGTTTTTTCCACTCACTTTTTTGTTACTACTTCTTTTATGTGCAGTGTTTATTAACAGTCACATTCATTTGTCTTTTTCCTGTGTAAAGCTGGTTGATCGCATTTTGGTGACAAAGATTCATTATGATTTTGATCATATATTTAGTAAGACGTTAAAAGCTTTGCTTTGGCAATGTCATGGTAATGTGAAACAAATTATGCGATGCTCACAGTGGTCACTGTCCATCAGAAATGTCTGATTTTACACCACCTTTTGTATTAATGCAGTTATATATATACAATGCAGTAATTCTGCATTGATTGCTCTTTCTAGCACTGAATGCTCCTCTGGAATTAGATTGACACATTCTTACAGAAATCATTCCTACTTAGCAGTTGGGTAAATCTGCTCTTCTGTAACCTTTTAATTGCAAGTAGTCCATGATCATGTGCAAGGCATGAACCTTTGCAAAAGGCACATTAATTCACACCAGATTTAACTCGGCTTTACTTGATTTAAATGTTACTAGAACCCAGATAAACAGAAATTTCTGGAATAATTTAGGCAAAGATTTCTCAAAAGGTGCTAACAGAGCTTGAACTCAAATATTACCTTTCAGCAGATGCCAACTCCTTTAGCAGATTTTTAATTAAATAGCTTTGTGTACAGGTATGAGTAAAAAGCATCTTTGTAATATACACAGAAGATTGACTGTGTCGCTTTAAAACATGGGTGGTTTGAATTAGTGCCTTTTTTACCAGCTTCATCTGAACCCAAAGGGAAGCAGAAGTTCCAGGGAGGGAGGGATAGCAAAGTTCTTCCCTGTGCCTATAAAGGAGGAGGTCTGAAGTCTCGTTAACCATTTAGATGAGCCATTTTATCTTGGAATACAAATGCCAGCCATCGGTAAATGCACAGTAGAGGCTTTACACTCTCTTACACCGCTCAAGCAATGTCAGAGGTGATGGAAGCATATTTGTCATCTGAGTAGTGCCACCTTGTTCGGTGGACTGTGCAGTGATGTGACAGGCAATCAGTCGTGGTATCGTGAGTTCAGACTGAGATAGTGTTGAGTGGAAACACTGAAGACCTTTGACTAAAACACATTTTTTCCCCAGTTCCTCAGGCCAGGCATGCAGTTACAGCAGTGGACCACTTTAACTTGCAACCTCATGGCAGAAGATGGATGGATTTTGACTTGAAACTGGTTTTCTTTTAAAAGTTTAAATTATGTATCTAATGTAAATGGAGGATTTCCCCAAAAGTTTTTAAAGTTTATTCCCTCTTTTCTTGCAAGATACTACTTTACAAACTGGCATGGGACTAGTGAAAATGAACCCTCAGTGTGGAGGCATTCGCCAAGGAAGGCGAAGAACTCTTACGAGAAGAAGCTGGCACCAGAAGGAACACCTATACTTGATGCAAACTCATTAGAATACATCTTTGCACAGGTAAGAGGTTGCTTGCAAGTATATCTGCTGTTGTGGTCACACAGAAACTATTTGATCCATTAGAAGCTGCTTTAAAGACCTATTTTCAAACTTTTAAAGTACATGTAACCTTACTTGTTAGTATTGATGATTTCTTCATGCTTCTGCATGGTGGAGAGAAGAGAATTTGCTATGTGAAGAACAATCCACCCATACGCAGAATGTGTGAAGAAACTGTTTATCTCACAGTCCAAAAATGGCTATATTTTTATAGCATACATTCTTCTAATAGTAAATATTTTTGGATATAAATGCTGTCACCTTTTCTTTTGCAAAACATTTGCACACAATGACTTTGACATGTATAGTCCTATAGATGAACAGTAGCAGTATTAAAACTGACAGTATGGTGTCCTTTTAATGGGTCTTTTTTCCTGTGTGGTGTTAAAACATTGATAATACCAGTGTCACACAGCCTGCTTACATACAGTTTTTTTCCTCCTGTTGTGCCTCCCACTTGTTGGCGGTACATGCAGCATGCTGGACGTGGCAGGTAAAGCAGGGTCCCTATTTCAGAAGGCTTGTGCTCTGGTACAAAAAAATTCATATACACACAAATGATTTTGCAAATGAGGAACTGTCTGGTTTTGCCAAAGAACTGAGAAGTTTGAAGTCAATGAAGGCTTGTGAAATGAGCAAATTAAATGTACTGGAAGAAAACAAGTTTACTGCTAATTCTGAGTTTAATTACTGCACAATTTGCAGATTTTGAAACAGAGTTGTGTCCTTCAGAAAAAGAGATAGCATGAAGCTGCTCCAGTGAATACTGGTTGTTCTGTTGTGAAACCACAATAAAAGAAAATACCAAGTTAGCCACAACTATGTGTGCATTTTAATGGTACCACTTGCATTCTAAAGCAATAAAAGCAGCAAATGTTTTTTTTTCTCTGTAATCAATCTAACTTATGCCCTGTTTTGTATGAACATTCCTGTGTACCTGTATGCAACTTTGCAAAATCGTTGTTTGAAAACATGCCGGAAAACTGGTTTTTGCCCTTTCTTTTTTCCCCTTTTTTTTGAGTGCCAGCAAAAAGAATGAAAACACCTTTTAAGGTGCGGAATAAGTTGGAACCCTACTATCGTAGGGATAAGGGACTATCTTAAGACAATTACTGCATTAAGCAATTTTACTTCTGGGTAATAACATTTTTTTAAAAAGCCAAACAGAAGAGCACTAATGCTAGAATAAGGCAACAGAAATGTCTGTGCTCTTTGGTAACCAAATACTTTTCATACTGTCACAGAGCAAGGTGGCTGCCACAGAGTTTGCAATCTTGGCTTTGAGATGTGGCTTAGAGACTGAGTGCCTGGGGTTCATAGGGACAGCAGGTGATGGAGGGCAGAGATAAAGCAAAGACACAAAGTATTTACTGTGTACCAGGAAAAAAAAAATCATGATGATGCTAGAAGGACACAGGGGTGGTGCTTTCTTTAGTTAATTACAAAAAAAGTGAATTTTTGGTGGGCTAGTGTATAGAGGGGGACAGGGGTCTTGGAAGTGTCTGAACAGTGCAGGTGGTGTACCTGGGTGTCTACACATGTTCTTGGTGAAAGCCACAGCGGTGTGGACTGTATGTGTGGTGGATCTGCTGTGACGATCCACGTGGTGATTCCACAAACTATCATTTTAACAGACTTCTGTCAGGCACAAGTGTTGGTGTGTGTTGTCAATAGGCAGGGTTTGTGGGGTGACTAGTGCTTGCCAGTGTTTCTGTTTCACCGGTGTAAGAGAAGACTGCATCATTGCTTGCTTTTTTTGCTTCCTGTTAAGGGTCAGTATGACTTAGTGAAAGGCCTGGCACCGATTCGTGATCCTAAAAATGATCAAGAGGTTCATGAAATTGAAAACGAGTGTCTGGGGATGGCTGTCCTTGCAATCTCTCACTATGCCATCAAGAAAAATGTGAAGCTTCCGGAGCTTCCCAAAGATATCAGGTAAGTTGGGATAACTTCTTTGCCACTGTTGGGGCTGCTGCATTTCTCTTCAGAAGGGATTTTAAGCATTTTACCTTCCAGGATCTGACTGTACAGAAGTTACAAGCTCCAACACTATTACTGCTAAGTGGGTCTTCCTAATCTTGTCAGTAGGGATATGTATTAGCAAACCTAAATTTTTTCTTGCCCAGAGAGCATTTGAAGTCTGTGCAGCTAGTGCACCCAGCATACTGATGTGTTTCTGGGTTAGTAGGTTGAGAAATGGCAGTGGTGTTAAGTGGCAACCTAATGAGAGAACTGTTAGAATAAATGATGTTATTGATTTGAGTGGGCTGTATCCATTTGACTAAAAAGCTTTCAGATAAGGTTATTACTTGAGTTCCTGTTGGCTATTAATGCTGTAAAGCACTGCTGCAGTAGCAACTGTGCAGTGGTTTACTGCACCTTGTTGTCTGTAAATTACTTTCAGGGTAAGGCAGTTGCACATTTTGGAGAGTTAAAATTTAGGACACAACAGTATTAACTTGTATCATTGTTTTTCCTTCTAGTTATAAGCATTATATTCCTGAAACTTTGAACAAGACTATCAGACAGAGGAATTTCTTAACCAGGATTCGGATAAATAATGTTTTCAAGCATTTCCTTAAAGAGTTTAACAATAAAACCATTGGCAACAGTAGTGTGTCTTCGCGTGATCTAAAAGTTAAATACTTATCAACAATGGAGACCTTGACTAAACATTATGGAGCAGAAATTTTTGAGACTTCGTTTTTGCTGATTTCATCTGAGAATGAAATAAATAGATTTAATTGTGGAGACAATGAGATCCTCCCAGTATATGAAGTCATTGTAACAGGAAACAATGGAATTCAGTGGAGGCTCAAGCCAAATGTAAGTATCCCTTTATAAATGGGAATTGGAGGATTGCTTTTGGGGACATAACCACTGTTAGAAACGGTCATGATCTTCAGACACTGCAGATCAGCTTTTTTATTGAAAGGGCTTCTTTCATAGGATTATGGGATTATGCAGGTTGGAAGGGACCTCAGGAGGTCTCTAGTCGAACCCCCTAGAGGTTAGCTTTGAGATCAAACCAGGTTACTCAGGGCTTTATCCGTTCTGGTCTTGAAAACTTCCAAGGATGGACACTGCACAGCCTCCTTGGGCAACCTGTTCACCAGGAAAATTAAAGACTGTACTAGATCTGTCAGACCAGACACAAGTCTTGAAAGATTAATGTCTGTGGATGTCCTTATGGTTTGGTGCTCTGTCTTGATCTCAAAGTCTGTTAATGCCTTTTCTGTATATGACACCCCGGGTGCTGTGTTTGCTCATATTCATAGACTTTCCATGAATAAATGTGGTGGGTTGACCCTGGCTGGACGCCAGGTGCCCACCAAAGCCATTCTGTCACTGCCCTCCTCCACTGGCCGGGGGAGAGAAAATATAATGAAAGGCTGGTGGGTTGAGATAAGGACAGGGAGAGATCACTCAGCAATTACTGTCATGGGCAAGACAGACTTGACTTGGGGAAAAATTAATTTAACTTACTACCAATCAACTCAGAGTAGGATAATGAGAAATAAAACCAAATCTTGAAAACACCTTCCCCCCACCCCTCCCTTCTTCCCAGGCTCAACTTTCCTCCTGATTTTTGTGTCTCTCCTCCCTGCCAGTGGCGCAGGGGGACGGGGAATGGGGGTTGTGGTCACTTCATCACATGTTGTCTCTGCCACTCCTTCCTCCTCAGGGACAGGACTCCTCAAACTCTGCCCTGCTCCAGTGTGGGGTCCCTCCCACGGGAGACAGTCCTCCACAGACTTGTCCAAAGTGAGTCCTTCCCACAGGCTGCAGTTCTTCACGAGCTGCTCCGGCCTGGGTCCCCCCACGGGTGCTGTCCTTCAGGAACAGGCTGCTCCAGCCTGGGTCCCCCCACGGGTGCTGTCCTTCAGGAACAGGCTGCTCCAGCCTGGCCCCCGCGGGGTCCCAGGTCCTGCCAGCAAACCTGCTCCAGCCGGGGCTCCTCTCTCTCCCCACGGGGCCACAGGCCCTGCCAGGAGCCGGCCCCAATGTGGGCTGCCACGGGGTCACGGCCTCCTTCAGGCATCCCCCTGCCCCGGCGTGGGGCCCTCCCCGGGTGCGGGTGCAGATCTGCTCCCCCGTGGAGCTCCATGGCCGCAGGGGCACAGCCGGCCTCCCCGTGGGCTTCCCCGGGGGCTGCCGGGGACTCTCTGCTCCGGCGCCTGGAGCCCTCCTGCCCCTCCTGCTCTGGGCTGGGGGCTGCGGGGCTGCTGCTCTCGCATACCCTCACTCCTCTCCAGCTGCTGTTGCCCAGCAATTTTTCCCCCCTTCTTCACTCTGTTCCCTAGCGGCGCTGCCGCCATCGCCGATGGGGTCGGCCTTGGCCAGCGGTGGGTCTGCCTTGGAGCCAGCTGGTACTGGCCCCATCGGCCATGGGGGAAGCTTCTGGCAGCTTCTCACAGAAGCCGCCCCTGCAGCCTCCCCACTACCAAACCCTTGCCATGCCAACCCAACACAATAAACGAAAACGTAGTGACATTAAAGCTAAGCTTTCTCACATCAGTGATATTTTACATGTCCCTTGTTTCAGTGCTGCTAATTGAGGTGACTTTGCTTAACCTCTTCTGTACCTTGTGTACGTAATATGCTCTAGGTTTGAAGGGGCGGTGGCATATTCTGCAGTTTTTCTCCACATACAATGCTTGAACAGACCTCTTTTTGCTTGCCTCGGTTCCCCACAGCGATGAGAACCCTACTGATAGCTATCTGTTGTAGCATAGAAAGGACTGTGCTTCACTCCATTTAGATGTAACCTAACTGTCTTTATTTCTGATGGAGAATTCCTGTTTTAAATGATCGTATTAATGGGGGGGAGGGAAGGAAGAATGGATATTTGAGCAGAAAAGCTTGGAAGAAGTGCAGCCTGTTACTTGTAAGGCTCCTGTTTCTGCTGATTTATAAATTATATTTATTTAAATGCCTAAACCAAAGACTTTCATCTCAGAGAGTACCTTTCTGTGACTAGCTGGAAGCTTTGCTCAGCCTGAACACTTATCTTTTTAAAATAAGTAGTTACTAGTAATTTTTAATGATTTTTGACCTGTAAGATGCTCAGCTTCATTGTGGTCTGCATGTAGAATTTCATCTGCTGTTGGCAGTTCAGGTGCAGTGAAGAATGTGGCTCTTGCTTTTGGGCTGAACTCTGAAAGAATATTTCAAGTACATAATTTAGAAATTTCAGTAGAACCCTTTCAGGCCTGTGCTGCTACTGAAGTTATTCCTAGCATAGTGAGAGAGATGTAAGTTACCTAGCTGATGTGGAAACTGTCTTGTGGACTGTTTTCGACAGATGTATGTCCTTGCTATACAGACACACCGAACATGTGAATGAATTGATAATTCAGTGCAAAAAGCATTCGAGAATAAAATAGCTGGATTAGATTGGCGTGAATTTTTTTTTAGTGTAAAAACACTGTGCTAAAAAAATGTTTTTATTAGTATACTCTTATCCAAAATATATTTGCAGTCTGTTCAGACAGAGAAAGAGAAGAAGAAAAAGTCTGATGGCAAAAACAAAAAGGATGAAGAAAAACACAAAATTCGCGACTCATGGAACAGTTTTTCCTATTTTCCTGAAATCACCCACATTGTCATCAAGGAGTCTACAGTTAGCATTAACAAGCAGGATAACAAAAGGATGGTAAGAACCAAACCTTGGATAGGTTTCCTTCCCATGGGAAGCTGTAGTGACACAGTGTTGTTGGGCAACAGGTTACAACCTCCTTGAGGAGCATTTTCTAATGGAATATATATAAAGGTAACAGTTAAATACGCTCTCCTCAAGACTGTTGCAGAAGTGCTGGTTAGAAGAGCAGCAAGTTGGTGAGCCCATTGTTTTTCTACACTTGTTACTGTATACCACCAGTGCCTGGGGGCCTCCTTGACACGTTTCTCAGCCCATGGCCTTCCTCTGTACAGCCTGGGTAGCCAAAAGCAGTGTCAAGAAAGAGGAGCTCCGCAAGCATGGCAGAGGGAGAGGAGACAAATGTAGAAAGGTTTTGGGAGGGAGGAGAGGAGAGTTGGTGTATAGATACCCACTACTTCTTGCTGTGGGCTGCCAGCTGTTAGAATTTGGAAAGCAGCTACCAGAGTGCCCTTGGCTTCAGCATGACTGCCCCAGTCCAAAATTTCTGGCGTTTCACAAAGGCTGGCACAAGAGTTTGCCTTGCAGATCTCATGTAGGATTACAGCAGAATATAAGTCGCGTTGGAGAATGGAAGTTTGTAGCCAGTAATGAGTGGGGAGGATAGAGAATGGTCGGTGTTGGCTCCCTAAGGATGTATGGTTTCTGTTATAGGTTTCTGGACAATTTTTTAGCCACTATATGCAAAAATTGCTGGATATTAAAACACTCCTGAAATGCTTTAACAGAACTGTAAGAATTCTTGACTAAATTAGCTTTTTGTTGTAGGAATTAAAACTGTCCTCACATGATGAGGCCCTGTCGTTTGCATCGTTGGTAGACGGGTACTTCAGACTTACAGCAGATGCCCACCATTACCTCTGCACAGATGTGGCTCCTCCACTGATTGAGCACAACATAAAAAATGGATGCCATGGACCCATTTGGTTAGTAAAACATTTGATTTTAGTTTTTCCACTTGAATAATTAGGCCTCTAGTACTGCTGCATATTGAATCAACTGAGGAAATCTGACACTTGGAGGGTTGTTAGTTAACAAAAGACTGTGGAACAACTTACTTTTTCTAATGATGACATGGAAAAAATACCACTGTTTCTCTCCACATCAACTTACTCATCTATAAAACTGGTGTTTCCTCACTATGGAGTATTTTGAGGCTTACTTCACTAATAGCTATAAAGATCATTGTCAACTGAACAGATGGGAATATTTTAGGTAAACAAAGTTGAACTGTATCTGCACTGATCCTGGGAGTCCTTGGATGGAGGCACACAGCCTTTGGTTTTTTTGAAAGAGCTAAAGGAATTACTTTCCCTTCTGCTCACCTTTTTGGCTTTTCCTTTTATGTTCAAAGGTGCAATATATGGAAAACTGAGAACTTACGTGCGCATTGTGCTGCATGCGGAATTTCCCCATGAATCATGCTAAAAGCTTAATAAAACTTTCTTCCCTTGATCTTTTGCAGCTAAATGTGAGCATGTGTAATGCACACAATTAAATCATGTTTTAATAATTATTATAAGTATTTCTAAGTTGCTGTTATACATTTTTGTTCCAAATACAGGATTACTCTCTCATGTATTTACGAATAGATTTTGGATGCAACTGCTCGTTTGTTGATTTTCCTCATTTGTACATTGACTCTTTCAGCACGGAATATGCCATCAATAAACTGCGACAGGAAGGGAATGAAGCAGGAATGTACGTGTTGAGATGGAGCTGCACGAACTTTAACGACATTCTCATGACAGTGACTTGTTTCGAAGGCTCAGAGGTACGTCAGGTGTGGCATTCCCAGCAGTAATCTGATAATGAGGCAAAGACTAGCAGCTCCTGTAATCCATGTTGACATATTTATGTACTTTAGGGCAGACACTCTTATCTTTGTTCGATAGCTGATGCAGCAGGGGGTGGATACTTGTACTCAGCTTCATTTTCCCTGGACTCCTGTCCTATCTCTACAAATATGCTATATCTACAAATATGATTCATTACATCCAGAACATTTCCGTTCAAAGCAATAAAACTGTGCACAAACATGACTGAGATTAAGCTTTTTCAAACTTGTATGGTGTGAGAATGACATACAGAATTTGTCATGGCAACTTACTTAATGTTTCTTGAACATGGATTTAATTATATGAATGTATTTCTGCTGACAGACTGTAAAAGAATAGTGCATGACAATAGTTGCCTTTATGTGTAGAGCACCGCAGGAGGGGACGTATACACAGCTAGCTGGTGGAACATATTTTGTAAAAGATGAGCTCATGAGTTGGGATAGGTGAGAGAACCAGTTAGAATCATAGATTAGTTTGGGTTTGAAGGGACCTTTTAAGCTTATTTAGTCATCTAGTCCAACCCCCCTGCAGTGAGCAGGGACATCTTCAACCAGATCAGGTTGCTCAGAGCCCCAACCAACTTGACCTGGGATGTTTCCAGGGATGGGGCATCTCCCACCTCTCTGGGCAACCTGGGCCAGCATTTCGCCACCCTCATTGTGAAAAATTTCTTCCTTATATTTAGTCTAAATCTGCCCTCTTTTAGTTTAAAACCATTACCCCTTGTCCTGTTGAAACAGGCCCTGCGAAAAAGTTTGTCTCCGTTGTTTTTATAATCTCCTTTAAGTACTGGAAGGTTGCAATAAGGTCTCCCCGGTACCTTCTCTTCTCCAGGCTGAACAATCCCAACTCTCTCAGCCTGTTCTCATAGCAGAGGTGTTCCATCCCTCTGATCATTTTTGTGGCCTCCTCTGAACCCTCTCCAACAGGTCCATGTCTCTCCTGTGCTGAGGGCTCCAGAGCTGGACACAGGACTCCAGGTAGGGTCTCACCAGAGTGGAATTAGAAGTAGAAAAGAAGAATGCAGCAACTGTGCAGAAGTATGAATTTTACTGACCTCAGCTGGAAGTCTGCAGCCGACTTGCTAGTTTTGGGAAGATATTTAAAGTGTTCACACAAGAATAATAATAGTATAAAGGCATATAAACTGTTTTCCTTCTCTTAGAAAAAAATGTTAATAGAATCAACAATGAGGTCAAGAAGGGACATTGGAAACAAGAAACAACAAAATGATGAAAAAAACCTCTTGGAAATCATTTTCATCTCTTAGCAATAATATTTGGTTCCATCCTCTGTAGACATTTGCAAAAAACCTATACGATCAACAGTGTCTTCTAACAGATAGGGCAACTGAGGCATTGGAACAAGAAATTAATTTTGTCTTGGAAACCATTCGACCTCATTGCAAGGCTTAGAGAGAAAAGAAGAGAGAGAGGTGTTGCGAAGCTGCAGTATGGTAGAGGTGAGGAAGCAGGATTAGAGGGTAGAACTGGAAAGGGCACAGGCTTGAGATAGGAAGGTACGAAAGTTTAGTCATTTTTCCTCAGTACATTTGAATGAAACTGGAAGGTTTGAAAAACAGCCTGAAATCTTGTTTCACTTGTTGAACAATCTGTGTTGTGAAAGGGGGTTTTGCTATTTTTAAGTTGAGATTTTGAAATCATGGTCCGGATTCTGCAATTCCTGACCAAGCAAAGAGAAGATTCCTTCAGAAGAGTCAGGGCTTCTGCGTACTCTCAGGCTCTGCAAAACACAGAAGCCGTAATTGGACTTGTTAGATGATTGCATCTTTATGTTGCTCTTTTTCCACTCTGCTATTATGAGCCTTTCTGTGACTGAAGGTTTTAAGAATTTTAGGGTCTTTTTCTACTTCATTAGAGTTTGATTAGAGGACCGTAGCTTAGGAGCAAGTGATTAACTGGTCCTACATGTGCTTTCAAAGGCTTTTGGGGAGCTTTTATGGCTTTAAAACATCCTTTCACTTTAATGATTATATTTTCCTTTCTTTTTTTTCCCTTTCCCCACCTAATAGCAGATGATAAATAATTCAATCCAGTACAAGAACTTCCAGATTGAGGTGAAGAAAGGCGGGTACTTCCTACATGGTTCAAACAAGTCTTCCTCATCCTTAAAAGAACTGATGGATCACCTGAAAGGACAAATACTTCGGACAGACAACATAAGCTTTACACTGAAGAGGTGTTGCCAGCCAAAACCAAGAGGTAGTCTATCCTTTAAGAGAGGCAACAAACTTTGCTGTTGAAAGGAAACAAACTCCAGAAATAAGAGGCATTCTTGGTGTCTTTGGTTTGTTCTGTATTCTTGTGTGAAGAAGCTCTTTTGTCACTTAAAAAGTTATATATGAAGTTTCTTCCGTCTCTGTGGAGGAAGAGTCTTGCCAAAAAGCAAAAGCAAACACTGTGAACAAGGTTTTAGGGCTTTCCTTTCAATGTTACAAGCTCAGCACAGGATGCTCAGGGGCTGGTGCCTCTCATGAGCCTTGTTTGTGTGAACTTTTCAAATGACTGTGAGAAAAGTTCTGGTTTCCCTTTTCGCACCTAAACAACTGGCCCTGCAGTATCGACAAGCAGAGGTGGAACTCTAGATTTGTTTAAAAAGAAAATGTCACAGCTGACTCAGAGTCATGGGCTGCAATGCTGTGGTGAAGAGGGGACCATATAAGGTTCTTCCTTTGCTCTACCGAGTCACGTATGCCAGGCAGTGACATCACGCATCACGTTTTGCTCCTCTAGCAAAGGAGGGTTGCAACCTGAAGTTGTTGTGTGGCCACCTCTGGTTTGAAGCTTGTTTGCTCTCATTATGAGCTGTTGTTTACTCTATTAATCTTCACAAAGCAGCTGGGAAGGCTTGGTCCACAACTGTTCGCAACCAGAACAGCCTTGCAGTCAGTAAATCCGTCTGTGAGGTCAGATTTTAGAGGGCTGGGACAACCGTGCATTTGTTAAACTGTTAATGCCAACGCTTACTAAAATTGTTTGCTATAAACTACAAGTGTCTCGCAGCTGAATTTCGTATGAAAGAGGAAACACAGTGGCGTGATTGTGCTGATCAGATAATGGTTTCCTGTTAGAGTAAGGGGAATAACTGAGCTACATTAATTACCTGCTTGTTCTGATGGTTTTAGAGGAGAGTACTCTGTAGATAGACACTGAGCTTATCAACGCTTTTGAAGAACATTGGTAATTGTCTGGAGCATGGAGAGATTAAACATTTTGACAGCTGTATTTGGAATTAAGTAAAGCAGATCAAGGAGTGGACTGCCCATTTCAGCTTTTCATTGGCATGAGTTACAGTGGGATCCAGTGCATCATCTGTGCTGTTCCCTGTTCTGTCTCTTCCCTGGGTGTTTTTTTGCTTCTTTTTTTTTCCTTTTTTTTTTTCTTTTTGAATCTGTCTAATTGATTGGTTATTCACAAAGAAGTTTAGGGGATGCAGAAATAAAGCAGTTTTCCCAGTGTATAGTTCTTTACTGATCATTTTCAGAGTGCTAGATCATGGTTTAGCCCCAACGCACATGTTCTGCTCTCAGTAATGGGAAGGCCAGATGTCCACAGACCTCTAAAACCATTGTATCATAATAAAGCCTGCTGTCAAACACAGGAAGACAGAATTCATGGGCAAGACTTTTGGATCTAACCATGCCTCTCCCTGACCAGAAGCAGGGTGGAGGAAGCGTGGAGATTTTGAGTCTTTTCCTTCTGTTCACTTCCTATTCCCCAATTTAATTCCACTGCTCTGGAAATGGAATGTTAGTGTTTCCCAGAAAGCAAGACATTTTCAAGGAGGTAGAGAGAGGAAATGAGACTCCAGCCACCCTTTGCCCATCTGCACACTGGAAAGAGTGTTTAAAACCTGTGTGTTTTTTTATTTAATGTACATCAGAGGTATTTCCACTTTCAGTCCCAGGTATTTGTGCAGTAAACACTATCATATCAGCCCCCTTAATATTAGCTATAAGCTAATATTAAAATTGTATATATAATATAAAATATGTAGCTCTGCTTCAGTGAATTCTCTGTTGAATGACAGAATAGAAGTTACTTGAGCAGAATTTAAGTCAAAGTTTCTTCTTTTCTCCCTCCCCCTCATTCATTTGGGGATTTATCTTGCAGTGATCATATACGATAATGTTACTGAGAAAGGTGAATGCAGTTATCTTTGAAAAGTCTTAAAGATTCTCTCCCTGACTTCCAGAAATCTCCAACTTGCTTGTTGCAACCAAGAAGGCGCAGGAATGGCAACCTGTTTATCACCTAGGGCAGCTGAGTTTCCATCGAATCCTCAAGGAAGAAATCATGCAGGTAGGTAGCTGCTGAACTGTGTTTCTCTCTTACAATCAAAGTAGTGTGACAACCCACTGTACCCAGTTAAGGAATGTAAAATCATCCCATTCCGGCTGGTTCTTCCACTTCCATTTTCCTCAGCAAAACTTCATTTGAATCCTTATTTGTATTAAAGTCTCTTATTGCAGCATCTAAATGTTTATAGGTCCTTGTGTGGAAAAAGAAGAGAAGCTTGGAAGTAATGCCTTTCACTAGGAATCAAATTGATATTTGAGCAATTTTCTAGTGTTTGTGGAAAGAGGTACTTCTAAGGTCATTCCAAAAAAAAAAAAAAAAAAAAAAAATCAGGAAAGTCTTAAGAGCTGCTTTTCCTAGCTGGTTTGTTGCTAAATGTGGCTATATCTTTTAAAGCCTGGCATACCAGAGAAACGGGCAACTTGAGCTTTAAGATAATATCCTACAGTAAAAAAAAGGGTGAAATACTCAAAAGCTGTGAAGAGTCTTAGCATTCAAAATTTTGTGTTGCGAACTGATTTAGCACCTATGTTCCCAAATTTTCTGACAGTTGTTTGCGGTTACTGATGCAGGAGACCTGAATAAACTTCAAAAACCACACAGTGGCTTGAATGCCCGAAACATATTTAGTGTTTCTAGAAGACCTGAGCTCTTAAATCATGCAGTTAGCTTCTTCAGTTAAATAAAAAGTGTGGGGTTTTTTTTTAGGTTGCAGCACTGAACAGGGAGAACAGATATAGATTACGTTAATTGTTTTTTAATTGGTATATTTACAGTCAGTGTGCAGACTTCCTGCAAGAATATCCCAAGGCGGAATCCTCTGTTATTTAGGAGGAAATTGCTTTCCCAAACAAAGCGTTCCATTGAAATATTACTTCCTCTAACTTTTGGAAACGCATTAAAGATTGCCTCAACGGCAGCTTATTGTAAATAAGAGGCCAGTTATTATTTATTTATGTGGTGTTTAGTCTAATAAAGTTAAATCACACTGAACCTGTTTGATGTTAATGGAGATGTAATAGCCCTTTAATATCAAATGAGTTTACGGTGATGAGTGTGCTCAGAGAGAGACTATTAAAGCAAAGAATAACACATTGTCATTGGTTTCTCGCCGTAATAATTTTAAGTCTGTATGTAGCTAGATCAGGTGAAGGGCTAAGTCCCCTCTCTACCTGGAGAGGCAGAATAGAGTGCAGATTCGAGTATTTGTGTAAGTCTACACTTGTTTGCTTTATGTCCTGGTTTAAAAAATATATGGTGTGTTATGTCTTAGGGCGAACATCTTGGAAGAGGGACGAGAACACAGATTTACTCAGGGATTCTCAACTACAAAGATGATGAGAACGAAGGATATCAAAATGAAAAAGAGATTAAAGTCCTTCTCAAAGTCTTGGACCCCAGCCACAGAGACATTTCTTTGGCAAGTTTCTTTTTTTTTTGTCTGGTGTAGTACAAACACTGGGTCTCACAACACTGGACATAGTTAACTATGAAAAACCTTTAAAAAAGGGGTTGTGTATATAGCAGGGTAATGGGAAAATGCTGAAGGTGTATGTCACCATTGTAGGCAGTCAAATCCATCATTGATCAGGACTTTTGAGGTACTCTGTAAGCTGATCTCATTAGGCAGGCAGCAGCACTGGGTCTGGCTGGAGAATGCCAGTGCTCCCTGCCAGCCTGCACGTGTGCAGACCATAAGCGCAAGGAAAATGGACTCAGACCTTGCTGCGGTATGAAATGCACGGTCGTACCCATGCCCAACACCTTGCAACTGTCTCAGTTGAGAACCATGGAGTTTGGTGAGGGTACTGCTGCCGACCAGAAATTGCCTCCACCTTGTGCTTTGGGCTGTGTCACTAGTTGTCATCGACAGGGCCACAGGCAAGTTGCTTGATCTGCATCTTGCTTAATCACCTAGTAAGAGAGGCTCATGCATAACACAGGGGATGCTAAGACCCAGCGTATGCATGTGTGCAAGGAAGAGCATTGGTTGCTTCCGTGACCTGGTGGACAACACATCTCTGACAGCACTCCACTGCCTCATTACTACAGTGGGATGGCACATCCCTACCATTGTTAACCCTTTACATTACGGGAAAACACAGCAATCTTTTGCAAATGTTTTTGTTACTTGATGCTCTGTATTTGTTAAATGCTTGGCAGACTGCCACAATGACCAGCAGTGTAGTGGCTTACCTCTTTCACTTTCTCACAGGCGTTCTTTGAAACAGCAAGCATGATGAGGCAGGTGTCCCACAAGCACATTGTCCTCCTCCATGGAGTCTGTGTCCGTGATGTTGAAAGTGAGTTCAGTGAACACAGAATCACAGAAGGGTTTGGGTTGGAAGGGACGTCTAAAGGACATCTAGTCCAGCCCCCTGCAGTGAGCAGGGACATCTTCAACTAGAGCAGGTTGCTCAGAGCCCCGTCCAGCCTGGCCTGGGATGTTTCCAGGGACAGGGCATCTACCACCTTTCTGGGCAACCTGTTTCAAGGTTCCAACATCTGTCTAGGCAGCACACTTAAGTAGCAGGCTTGGTAGGGACAGGGCAGCCATTCAGTTCAGTGGTAGCATGGGGAAAGATGGGCATAGGAGCTGCTGCCTTTTGATTTTTCCAGTGCAGACAGAGGTGGAATTGGAACAGCAATGCAGCTGCAGAGTCCTTTCTACTAACGAGTTTCCTCTTCCAATGCTGTCTTTGAATAAGTACTTAACAGGTTGATTCCTTGAGGTCAGAATGCCAGTGATAGTGGTGGTGTCAGTACAAACCAGCCTTCGGGCAGAAGTTATTTTCCTGGGAAGGCTGTGGTCTTTGAAATGCTTTGTTCCAGCTTTACTGTACATTTACTACATAAAGCCACACTCTTCTTAATTTGGGCTCTGAGCACTGAAATACACTTTGAGGAAGGTGAAATAAAGACATAATATAACCATCTTGCCTGGGGTGGGGAAGGTGGTAACAGGCCTATTAGATTACTCCAGACACCGGTCATTGCAATACTGACTTTATGCACCTGACTTTGTAGATATCATGGTCGAAGAGTTTGTTGAATTTGGGCCTCTGGATCTGTTTATGCATCGGAAAAGTGAAGTTCTGACAACTCCTTGGAAATTCAAAGTTGCCAAGCAACTTGCAAGTGCACTAAGCTACTTGGTAAGAAGGCATCTTGACCAAAGCATTGCCTATAGCTGCTGCAACCTAATGCTACAGAGGTTTCATGTGCGTTAGTAACTAATAAATTTCCTTTCTCAGGTGGGACCGTACAATGTAAGAGGTATTCTTTTTGTATTCATTATGTTGCTTTAAATGAGAAAAAAGATTCTCAGAGGAGGTGATGAGCTCCTTTTTTATCAGCAGGCCAAACAGGCTACGTGCTTGCATTTGCCACCAGTTTTCTGTATGTGCCTGCAATTAAGCCCTTTGTAAAAAAGGAATACAATGTTGGTCTTTTTTCCAAAATGCATCAGCTGTACAAATACAATGCTTAAGTGTGAACAGTCTGTTTCCCTATGCCACGTTTCCCTGTTTTTCTCTAGGATAATTTCTTCCAAGCTGTATTTTTGGAGTATTTTAGTGATCCCCTATGCCATAGGTATGTTAGAGCACTTGCAGACCATTGATAGCTTACTGCACTCACTATTCTTTTCCCCCCTTCCTGCAGGAGGATAAGGATTTGGTACATGGAAATGTGTGTACTAAGAACATTCTACTGGCACGAGAGGGAATTGACACTGAATATGGCCCTTTCATAAAGCTGAGCGACCCAGGAATACCAATAACTGTGCTGTCCAGGCAAGGTATGGCACAGGAATCAGGTTTCTTTCTTCAGTGTGGTGGGGAAGGAAGAAATATCATTTATACCAGCTAGAACGGGCTCTAGAATTAATCAACTTCCATGACTCTGAAAACTACATGGAAGTAAAGGAGTGTTGCTGATGGTGGGTGCTTGTTGTATTCATTTCTCTTAAAAAGTCATGTTAAGTCTAGGGAGAGATAGAATCAATCTCAGTTTCTGGATGGCTCAAGGCACGAGCTTGTAAAAGCCACAGAAACATCATCCTGCGAACAGGGATTTGAGAATTGAGATTTCCCTGAAACTGGACAAATACTGCAGCCGTAGCTTATCTTAGTTAAGCAGCTGTTAGATAAGAATAATTAAGCTAGAAGGCTGATTTTTTTTTTTTTAATCCCTTTGATACTAACTCCAAAATGCTTTGATTCTGTGTTTTATCTAAGAATGTGTTGAGCGAATCCCCTGGATTGCACCTGAGTGTGTTGAAGACTCCAAAAATTTAAGCATTGCAGCAGATAAGTGGAGTTTTGGTACAACACTGTGGGAAATCTGCTATAATGGAGAAATACCACTGAAAGACAAGACGTTAGCAGAGGTAAAACTATGTTACAAAAACTTTACCTTGACATCTCAAATACCTCCTCTTCTGGTACTTTGGTTTCCATGCCCAGCTTGAATTTCTTTCAATTTACATGAAAACCAGCTCAGCTGGACTTGATAAGGGGCTGATCCATCCAAATTGCCACAGGTTACAGCAGGAATTCTTGTCCTCTCTATAAAAATTGCCAATTCAACCTGACCTTGTTGGTGATTTTCAAAACTCAGCATAGTAACAATTAAGCAGAACTTCTGATGCTCTGACACCTGTCTTTTTCTGACCCCTGTGTCCAGTTATACATTGACTGAGGTTCTGCTTAGCAGCTAGGTTCCTCTGTCCTTGCTTGTATCTTTTGGACGTTGGTTCAGAACTAGACTGCTGTGGGACGCCATTATTGTTCACTCTGAAATCTAAAAAAAACCCTTAAATCTTGTTCTGCCTTACTGCTGGCAGGTTCTGTTCATCGCTACCAGAGTCCCTCAGCATATGTTCCAAATGTGCTTTTTCTTTCTTGAAGTTCTGTTGTGTTGAGAAGGCAGTGGAGCAAGGCAGTTGCTGCTCGTCTGAAGGAAATGACTGAGTACTCGAGTCACTGCCTGAGTCATTTTAACAGGAGGTAGCTGAAAGGAACTTGCTGCCCTGGCTACAGTCCGCTTCCTGCATGTGGCAGACAGCCGGGGTAGTCCTGCAGAGCTTAGAAAATGCACAAGCCCACCCTCATCCCATCTGCCCCGAAGCTGGTACCTTCTCCGGGGTTGTGAAGAGCAGCCAGCGTTATGTTGTTTCCTTGGCAAGCATTTCCACTTAGCCATTTGTCCCAGTGCATAAGTAATATGGCAAACCTGGCAGAAAAATGACTTCTGAAAGATGAAATCTTCAGCACATTTTAGAAACTTGATGTGTTTTAAGTGGTTGCTCCGAACAGATTCAGCGCAATAGTAGTTCTTTACTGGTAGGAAACGGTTTTAGAGTTACTGCTGAAAAGGAGGATTTCCTTAGCAAAGTTAAGTAAAAGTTCGCAGGGAGTTAAGGATCTAACGGTCACATTTTCTGACATAGAACATGGGTTTATTAAGTTAAAAGCCAGGATTCATGCAGGAGTTTCCATTTCTGCCTTACAGAAAGAGAGGTTCTACGAGGGGCATTTTGTGTTGGCAACACCATCGTGCAAGGAACTAGCCGACCTGATGAAACAGTGCATGAACTACGATGCCCATCAGAGACCCTTCTTCAGAGCAATCATGAGAGACATCAACAAACTGGAGGAACAAAGTAAGGCCTGGTTTTGCTTAATCAGCTGGAGGGAGGGATAAAGAAGGCTGGTTTATTTGGCTAAGTTGGGCACTTGTGGCAGCATTCTTGTGTGCGTATGGTTGTATTGACAGGAGCATTTGTGTCCCTATGACAATGGATATAACCTTTTCTATAGATGAATGCAAGTAGGATGCAAGTGTTTAATTCATGCTGAATATGGGTCTTAAGTTATGTTGGTGTTACTGCCATTTTATTCGATAGTCCGTATTTTATACAACAGCTGAAGTGTGTTTCAAGACAATGTTTGAGCTCTTTGAGATTTCCATAGGGCTCTCTTGACCAAATCAGAGCATTAACACAGGTAACTCTGGTTCCTGGTTCATTTTCTGTTGAAATTACTACAGAGCAACTAACAGACGATCAGGGTGTAGTAAGGGCAAAACTTGACTTCCCATAACTACTGTAAATAATCATGGAAGCTGACTAACTACTACAGGGTGGGAAGTATATTGAGAGAAAACTGAATCAGAGTCTGGAAGAAGACCCAGTGAGCAACCCACAGAGTGAGGGAGGAAGATCAGCAAGTGACAGACTGGCACATACAAATGGAAGGAATTCCCTGTCAAGGAGGAGGCAGGATTTAAATAATAAATGTGACAATAAGGACAGACATACTCTAACAGTAACAGCTGCAGATTGGAAGTGAGCAAGGATGCCTTGGAAGTGTCAAGACCAAGGTGTCCTGACAGGAATCTGTTTGACCTGGGACTTTTTTTCCACTCTCAGATCCTGATATTGTCTCGGAGAAGAAACCTTTTACAGAGGTCGATCCCACGCTCTTTGAAAAACGATTCTTGAAAAGAATCCGTGATTTGGGAGAGGTAAGAGCAATGGCAGATGCAGAACACAGGTAGGGGTTTGTGTGTGTGCATACACAGCTGTCTGTCTGCTTTCTGAATGTCACAGCAGGAAGATGTGAATCGTAAATGCCTAAAATAGTGCTTCAGTGACACTGTGGTTAGTGAGTGTGTGTTAAATCTTCTTCTTTGTGTGTTTTCTTTTCTTTTACAATTAGGGCCACTTTGGCAAGGTTGAACTCTGCAGGTATGACCCAGAAGGCGACAATACAGGGGAGCAAGTGGCAGTTAAATCTCTAAAGCCAGAGAGTGGAGGGAATCACATCGCTGATCTCAAGAAGGAAATAGAAATCTTGAGGAATCTTTATCACGAGAACATTGTCAAATATAAGGGAATTTGCACAGAAGATGGTAAATCTTCCTGTAGAATGCTAAAAGCATACACTGAAAGTATACGGCTTTTCCTTTAAAAATTAAGCATTTTAAACAGTCTTATGGGTTTAGGTCTCTTTCTTCATGGAAGAAGCAGCAATGTATCTCTGAAGTCCTCCTGCCCATTTTTGTGCTTGGCTAACCTGGATGGGAGCAATGTGGTTGATGTTCTCGCCAAATCCATTAAAAGACATGAGCACCTGGGCGGGCTGGTGGTCTCTGTGTTCCAGGAGCGAGCTGACCATTGCAGCCGGGTCATGGCCCCATAAACCCAGAGGTCATTACTAGAAGCAGATGTTACTATTCTTAGAAAAAAGCTCTATTGCCTTATATTGTTGTATTTGCAGTAGTGATTGTTCTAAGCTAATATTTAAAAACTTTAAGGACTTCAAGTTCAGTAACTGTGCTCCCTGGAAGGGATTCTCCTCTGGGTTGGTTCAGTGACTGATAATGGGAGTTAGTCCATAGTCTGGCCATGGTCATGCGATATCGTTTCAAAGGCTACCAGTGCTTTGGGCTTGTACAAAAGTTACTGGTGTTAATGACGTGAGAAGGGTCACATGTCTGCAAATTAAACACACGCTCTGTTTTTAGGAGGGAGTGGGATTAAACTCATCATGGAATTTCTTCCTTCTGGGAGCCTAAAGGAGTATCTCCCACGGAACAAGAACAAAATCAATCTCAAACAACTTCTGAGATATGCGGTTCAGATCTGCAAGGTAAGCCTGGCCCAGAGCCTTCCTGCAACTCTTCTGTTTGATTAGTTCAGTATTTAATTTAATAGAGTGAGGGGGAGAGGAGAGGAAAGGCTGGCTTGATGAACAAACCCGTTCTCCTTTCCGTGTCCCCAGGGACCTGAATCCTAAAGCACTCTCTCCTGTGCTTCAGGTGCTGCTGGCACAAAAATCAGCAAAGGAATAATTACCAGGTTCCCTTGCATAAAAGTTAACTATGAGAAGTTGTTCCTACTGCAGAATTTGAAGTATAAGGAGGGAGGACAGCATTTAGAAAATGCGTGTTGGCAAGAGGGAAGGAGCAACGTGCAAGGCTAAAGTGGTGAAGAGAGGCGAGGGCAGAGTGCAGTCAGGCCTTGTGAAGCAACGTGCTTTCTGCAGGAGACTGTGGTTTTGTGATCACGGTGGACCAGGCAGCTATAGGAAGCGTAGAGACAGACTGTCAGTTTTAGCAGCACACAAAGGAACAATTGCTGTGGAGAGAAGGGTCTGAAGATGGTGGCTGCTCAGCTGAAATTAAAAAAGCACAAAGCTGAAACAACAGTCTCAACAGATGTAGAACCCAAAGGCTGAGTTTAAGGGTGGGGGGGTGTCAGAAAAGGACCCTGGAAAGTGCCAACAAACGGAGAACCTGCCATGGGAAACCTGGATAGAGTATTACCTCATGAACAAGGGAGCATTTGAAGGGGAAGCTGGAGAAAAACCGTGACTTAAATGTTGGAGAAAGTAGTATAAAGGCTTTCTTCTTTCTTAGGGAATGGACTATTTGGGCTCCCGTCAGTACGTGCACCGTGACTTAGCAGCAAGAAACGTCCTTGTTGAAAGTGAGAACAGAGTGAAGATTGGAGACTTTGGCCTCACCAAAGCAATCGAGACCGATAAGGAGTACTACACTGTCAAAGATGACCTCGACAGCCCTGTTTTTTGGTAGTAACTTAAAACTCGTTTTCTTTAACAAGACTGTGCAGCAGAGTAATTTCTCTGTTCCCATAGATGTAGGCTTTTAGGCATCCTAAAGATTTTTCCTGTTTTGATAAGAGGCCTAAATAAAGATACAGCATCAGAACAAGGAAGAGGCACCTGATAGACAATACTTATCTGCTCTTGTGTGGTTTATTTCTTCCTGCACTAAATGATCCATTTTCCTACAGTTTTGGTTTTGGTCTCCTTTAGTTTCACAGTGACTTGCTGTGTAACAGTTGTACCTTATTTACTACTTCTGTGGCACGTGAATTTGCATACAAGAGCTCTACAAACGCAGAACCTGCCTCTTTAGTTTGCCTTAAATGCGTATGGGTTGTGCCTGTATGAGTAGATCTGTGCAGCTCTGAATTAAGTTTGATGCTGTCACGTTGTGTCCACAGGTATGCGCCAGAATGCTTGCTTCAGAGTAAATTTTATATCGCCTCGGATGTCTGGTCGTTTGGGGTGACGCTCTATGAACTGCTTACCTACTGTGATTCGGAGTCCAGTCCCATGGCAGTAAGTGGTTGTGAAAGAAATTTCTGCTAAAGCTGCTGAAAGCAGATTTTAAAAAAAAAAAAAAAGTTTAATTATTTTTGGAAACAAGAAGTGGAGTGAATTTCTTTGTCTTATGAAAACCACTCTCGTGGTTGTCTTTCACTAAAGACCCTGTACAGAGATAAGTTGTGGTGACTCCGTGTCCTGGTGAGGAAACTGTATTTATAAACATTACTATCTGTTTTCTAATATGAGTATATGGAGCACGGTATCTGTGTGGTAAGCATCTACTGTTCGTTTTCATTTTGAGATTCAGATGTCATCTTAATGTCAAATTGCAGCGGCCTGGATTTGAGCAGGGTAAGAGGATGCACAGCTGACTCCTGCTCTTTTCACAGGAGTTCTTGAAAATGATCGGCCCCACGCAGGGACAGATGACAGTAGCACGGCTGGTGCGTGTCTTACAAGAAGAAAAGCGTTTGCCATGTCCACCCAGCTGCCCAGAGGAGGTAACGGATACGCCTATGCTTTTATAACTGTGTCCTGCCATTGTAAATAATTAGCAGCAAAAGCACCACACGTTCATGGTTGAATAGGCCTGGCTAGTCTTGATACGAAAACCTTCAGGTATGCTATTAGAAAGGGATTTCCAAGTTTTTTAAGCATTATTTTTAAATTTTCTTTGACATTGACGTTCCCAAGTTCGTAATGTCCCTTCAGAGGGGTTAAGAACTTTGCTTGAGTATCAGGATCCATGTAAAATTCATTCAGAATCATTCTGATTTTTGAAATAGAGTTGCGGCTGGTGCAGCAACCCAAACTGAGATGCACCTCAGCAGGGTCTCTGTTAGCAGACCCCAACACACAGCCTGTCTTCCCCTGCCCTTGGAGGAGCCGGGAGACAGCCAAACCCTGCCCTGGGGATGGGCTGTAGACCCACAGGCAGGGCTGTGAGCCCAGACAAGGCCATAGGGTGGCGAGTTCTGTCTGCATGCGTGGCAAAAAAACCCACTGGTAACAGATACTTGCCAATTCTGATCAAAATCTGAGACACGTTTCTGTCAGTGTTCATCATTTCATGGTAGTGAGCATCTGCTCCATTGTATTTACAGAATCACAGAATCATTAAGGTTGGAAAAGACCTTTAAGATCATCAAGTCCAACTGTCAACCCAACACCTCCATGCCCACTAAACCATGTCCTGAAGTGCCACGTCCACATGTTTTTTGAACACTTCCAGTGATGGTGACTCTACCACCTCCCTGGGCAGCCTGTTCCAATGCTTGAACAATCTCTCCAAAAGAAACTTTTCCTAATAGCCAATCTAAACCTCCCCTGGTGCAACTTGAGGCCATTTCCTCTCGTCCTATTACTGGTTACTTGGGAGAAGAGACCAAAACCCACCTCACCACAACCCCCTTTCAGGTAGTTGTAGAGAGCGATGAGGGCTCCCCTCAGCCTCCTCTTCTCCAGACTGAACACCCCCAGTTCCCTCAGCCGCTCCTCATAAGACTTGTGCTCCAGACCCCTCACCAGCTTCGTTGCCCTTCTCTGGACACGCTCCAGCACCTCAGTGTCCTCCTTGTAGTGAGGGGCCCAACACTGAACACAAGATTCGAGGTGTGACCTCACCAGTGCAGAGTACAGGGGCATGATCCCTGCCCTGCTCCTGTTGGCCACACTATTCCTGATACAGGCCAGGACGCTCTTGGCCACCTGGGCACACTGCTGGCTCATGTTCAGCCGGCTGTCAACCAGCACCCCCAGGTCCCTTTCTGCCGGGCTGCTCTCCAGCCACTCCTCCCCAAGCTTGTAGCGTTGCGTGGGGTTGTTGTGACCCTGCACTTGGCCTTATTAAACCTCATGCAGCTGACCATTGATCCAGCCTGCCCAGATCCCTCCTACCCTCCAGCAGACCAACACTCCCACCTGACTTGGTGTCATCTGCAAACTTACTGAGGGAGCACTCGATCCCCTCATCCAGGCCATCAATAAAGATACTGAACCAGACTGGCCCCAGAACCGAGCCCTGGGGAACACCGCTTGTGACCGGCCGCCAGCCAGATTTAACGCCGTTAACCACAACTCCCTGGGCTTGGCTGACCAGCCAGTTCTTCACCCAGTGAAGAGTGGGAAAAACAAATGAAATGCTTCAGGCATCCTTTAAAATTTCTCTTTTTTTTTTTTTTTGTTTAGGTGGACCAACTGATGAGGAAGTGCTGGATATTCAAGCATGATGAACGGACAAGCTTTCACAACCTCATTCAAGGATTTGAAACAATTATGAGTAAAATGTAGTGCATTCTTTTATACTGTCAGTACTTTAAATGTGTGTCAAAATATAAATGCCTAAGACCTTTTTTTTTTTAACTACTGTAATTTGTACTCTGTGCAAATGTGTTTAAAGGATGCTTTTTCCAACAGTTTTCCTTTTTAATTTAGTCAACAGTCGGATCAAATTAATTAAAAGGTATGGCAGAAACAATAGCTTCAACTCCTTTTGCTGCTGTTCTTGCAAGGCAGTTCTATTTGCCACAGTTTGAACTACCCTGATGAATACAAACTGAAAAAGTGGTGTCAAAAAATGCTGCAGTTCTCACTGCAATTTACAGCATTTTTAAAGCAGATCTGCTGTGCACGCTTATTCCTTGAATAACTAAACTAGTGGACATAAGAGGACTTGATACAGTAATTTAATAATTTTTATGGGGTTTTGAGGGGGTTTTAAGAAAAAGTTTGGCTGACAAAAATATCCTTCCTGTGCGCTTAAATTTGCGTGACAGAAAAACTCAGCATAAAAATCCAGAGAAGACAAAATAGTCAGCTTGTCTTTGCCAGTCCACAGTTCTGAGCTCTTACCTAGATTAAAAAAAATTGCTTGACTGTCGTGCTCAAAAAACAAACAAAAAAAAGCATGGATCAGCATGTATAGTTATGCATTTCACTGAGAAACCCAGTTTCTGGATGAATATATTTGCTTTTCCTAACTCAGCCCTCTCCTCCCACATTACACGTTTCTACCTGCTGAAGTTTTCACCGCTTACGTAGCTATTAAACGTGCGAACGCAACACTTTTCAGCTTGTACCGCAAGTGAACTGCAGTGCGGTGAAATGTGCATAGGAAATTAATTACACACTTCGGGGATAGAAAAGAAAATGAATCTATGTACAGGATCTGGGGGAGCACTCCCCTAACGACGAGTAATTATCTAAAGGAGAGGCCTGGGCAACCGAGGCAGTGTCCCTAGGAGAGGAGAACAGCACCTCAAACACACGAAACGGTCTTTTTGTTACCAGCGGTGCCATCTGTGGGGTGCATGTCGCACTCATTTTTTTGGGTCAATGGTTTCTTTGGCCAGCACATTAATTAATTTTAGCAGTTCTTCTGTACCATGGTTCATTTGGCCTAAGATGATGATTCTTTAACTAGCAGCATTGGCCTTTAATTTGACTTACAGGCTCAAACCGTGCACTTGTGCGGTGTTCAGGTTAACCGAAGGGAAAGCCAGGGGGGCCAGACTGGGACTGCGTACGTTTTATTGTTGGGACCAGATTTAGAATTTAAACTGTAAGCTAGTCACGTGAGGGCCCTCTACTCTCCAGGCTTCTTCCATAAACAGTGGTTTAACTGGAAACCTTTGGCTGTGACCTGGGACTTGGGTCACAGGGTTTTTGAACCCTGGGTTTTTGAAAATGCTTTGAGGAGATAGATACTCAGTTCTGGCAATAACAGAAAGATGTCTTTAAATATATATCTATATATATATAAAAAAATGTAATTATGAGCTGCAGTGAGGTGAGATTTATTTTTACAGTATTGCCTGTTTTTTCTGTATGTCACTTATGAGCCTGATTTGAATCTGTAAGCACTTTGTTACTCTTTATATAAACAGATCTAATAAAGATTTTTTTTTTTCTCCACGTGCACATCTTTTTTTAACCGTAAATTAAACAGAGAAGAGTGTTAAAGTGTAACTTCTGTAGGAATGGTGATCAGAACATGTTGTCTTTGAAACCACCTTTCCCTACTTTAAAGGTAGTCCAGAGCTGTTTTCCTCCCCCAGAAATCCACTTTAACTGTGTACCAGCAATTTATTTTCATTGACAAGCATAACAAGGTGAGGAAGTTGCATATACAACCGGTTCGAACAAAATATTACAAGTGAATCTATCAGTACGTACATGTAGAATCCCGGAAAAGCTCCTGTAACCTGCGTTGCTAGTGGCTGCCCTAAGCACCTGCTGCCTGACGGCACAGTGTGTACTAGCTCTATACCACAGCAGCTGAAGGAGGAGGGATTTTGATTGTGGAGTGGTTTTTTTTTTTTCTTTTAAAAGCTTTGAAAATACATATCCTGGTCACATCACAGAGCTTGAAAGGCAGAGTTTAAGAATTGTTTTTTTAAATCAGTATTGAAAAATAGCTTCAGTATTATCTAGCAGGATTAAGTAAGAAGGACCTGGGTTCTGGCCTCACTGCTCAGTGAATGAAGTCCAAATGAATTTGCAACAGGATTCCAAGGCAGCAAACCCACACTCTGCCTCACGGAGGGACTGGCTCATAATTTGTCACAAACATGGATTTCAAAACTCTTCAGCTACAAGGATTTGCAGCAGAAAAGAAAGGCTCTACCCAGAGTTCCTTAATGAATAAGCTAAAATACAAAGTCTTTTTCAAAAAGAAAACAAATACACTCAAGCTGGGCAACAGTGCCTGCGTGGTGCCATCTGCTCGGCCCCGTGGCCCCGGCTGGGCACTGGGCAGGGGCAGCCTGGTCTGTGCCGGTAGGCACACAGGCTGCCGCGGTTCTCCCAAGCGAGCCTGTACTGTACACCTGGGAGAGGGGAGTGAGGAAATAAGTACCTTTTCCTGCCAGTGAGAACTACTTCATGCAAAAAGTAACGTGTAAGAAAGAGTGAAAACCAGAGCCAGGACGCTCTGCTCAAGCCAGCTTCGGAGTGCAGCAGATTTCCAAAGTTTTTACGATGCTTGGAAAAAAAAAACCCCACAGTGAAGAGCAAGGAAGGCAAGATTAAAGAGCATGTCAGCATTGCTACTGCTCGGAGTCATCCAGAGTCAGAAGTCGTCAGAAAAAGTGCAACAGGCACTTGGTTTCTTCCACTTTCAGTTATCTTTAACAAGGCTCCGCCACCCGAAGTGCTGCCGGCAGCCCTGCCTCACTGACACGCGCGCCTGTTGGAAGGAGGACGGTGCTCTGCCACACACACCATTTTACACAGATGCATCCAGAAACTGTAAATTACTTACTCCAGGGAAAAGCTGTGGCTTCTTGGCCTAAAAGCAGATAAAAGTTACTTCATTGACCAAGTATCACCTACCCAAATCGAATTTAGTATTGCAAGGCAGCACACAGTATAGCATCTCACTTTTAACAAACATTTATTGAAAACATCATAGAGGCGCTGGTAATACATTTGGTATATCTCCATTCCAGGATTAAGAGAAATATTAAAAATACAAAGGCTGTAAATGCAGAACTCTTAATCCTGGAAAAAGTAAGATTGAAAAAACCCACATTCCGAGTTAAAAAAATAAGAAAAAGATCACTATCAAGACTTCATCTTTTTCATTCCTCAGACTGAGGACTAGAGAAAGGATGAGTGTTCCCTCCTCGGTATTTTTATTGCTTTCAGCTGGTAAGCTACCAAAACTCACCAAGTTACTTTGCTTTGTCAGCCTCAGTCCCCTGTTCGGTTCAGTGGCAGACGACAAAGGAAACACTGGCCCAGCCGTTCAGAAGGCAAGTCGGGCCTTGGAGAAATGGCTAACCTCGTAGCGATACGTACCGTTTCCTTGGCAATTTGCCCATTACGGAGGGTTGTTCCTCTTGGGATACTTATAACCCACACAGAAAGAATTGTTTTTTTGATGTTTAAGGCAGCAATAAATAGCAGAGGTACGACAAGCCTGCCTTCACACCCTAAGGCAGGGGTGATTATTTAGGTCTCAATAAACGCGCTTTTTTTTTAGAGAGGATTCTGCATAACGTACTGCAGAGCCCTGAGTCTGCTGGCCAAGGTACTCCATGGGGCCAGGTTCTGGGGAGGACATGAGGTACGAGGAGCCTCGCTTCTCACTTCTCGTTGGAGCCACCTAAGGACAAGAAGAAAACAAGTGACACATGATCCAGAGCAAATGGTGTCAATAAATAAAGCTCCAGTCTGGGAATTACCAAGATCGGGGAGCCAGTGACCAACTCCAAAGGCCCGACTCCTTCAGCTTTAAGGTCCAGCTATACACAGCTCATGAGTCAGCGTTTGTGCCCTTTCCCTAAAATCCCGACGCATCGGTGCCCCACCGTACATGCGTTTTTGTGAGGGCAAAGGGCTGGCTGGGCCAGGTGGCCCCGATCCACAGTGCACGTTTAAAAAGCAGTAGTGTCATGGCCATGCTATTACCCTGCAGTGTCACAGCAGCTCCAGACATCTTCCTCCTTTAAAGTAAGGCACCAGTGGCCCACCTTTCACTCCCCTTTTCTCTTGGAGAGCTGAACGGGTTAAACTGTCCTGGCACAGCTATCGTGGCAAGTCAGATGTTGAAGGACTTGGATTCCAGCCACACCAAAGCGGGTTTGTGTTGCGGATTACGGATAACCATCTGCTGCCTGCGGGCATGGGTTTACACGTGGTACCAAAGTGAAGGAGAGAGCAGTAATGATTCTTTAATCAAAACTTCAATTCAACTGAAATGCCTCACTCTGATACACAGAAAGTCCTGAGGGTCTCAGAGTAGGGTTTCTGGTGAGGGCACAGGTGACCTAACCATGCCCACCGCCAAGGTACGCGAGGCTCGGGCTCAATTCCTCTTTGGGATCCATCGGAGCAGGACGTGGTACTATCCGTGCACCTACAGCACTAGAAGCTGTACGTACACATTGGAGCCCAACGCCCTAATCAATAACTCGATCACTCCTCTCCTTCCCCCGACGTGTCATTAATTTCATTACCAAATAGCTTAAACAGTTGCCTTGTTCTAAAAGACTGAAGCATCTGCCCTGTAACAACTACCCGAACTTGATCTCACCACACCCTGCTCACCCACACTGCATATCCCGAGTTAAGTCTGGCTCCTAGATCAGAAGATTTGGGGGTTTGGTTCATGTTGGGAGTGAGTATTTTAGAAACCTTAACATGTTTCACAAACTGGGACACTAATTCCTGGACTCAATCACAACAGCAGCTGTGCTGACCAAACGCCCCTGAGCCCAACGCTTCCCAGCAGTTCGCAGAAGCACCCCTTGTGAATTCACATGCACAACTCAAATTACCCCCTGCTGAGTCCAATTTCATTTGAGCATGCCCTTGTCAGTATCGTAAATAGGAATATGCTTGAGGAAAGACTTTTTGTTTTCCCCCCCTCCTCTCTCCTGCATTTCTAACAGCCATGGGGATGTCACACATGTACTGTAACCCTCCACCGTGTCCTGGCTCGCGTGGCAGTGCCGCATCAGCACTGCATGCTTCGTACAAACCTCTGACCGTGCTCCTTCTGAACCTCTGAAATGCAGCTCACAGAAGCAGGAGAAAAAGGGGTTGCAGGGTTAAAGCAAGCATGCACACACTCTTAACCGATACAGAGCCTCTCGGGGACGAGTCTGTGTGCCCTCTGCACTGAGATTTATCTATCTTTTGATTCCAGGAATGAGACAAGCACCTCACTGCACAGGCAAACTGCTTCTGTTGAGTCTGTGCCAAGGGACCGACCGCTCTCTTTCTGCCTTTTATGGCATCTGGCATTAAAAGAAACTTTCAAGTGAGCTGGTCAACATCACCTCCACAGGCAAGCTTTCCTCTTTAGACTGGAAATAAACTGAAAGGTATTCGTTAGCTCAAACCCCATACTACCTCCTTCTCTTGTCACCATTTCATTCGTTTCCAGTCATATCAGACCTCTTGGGAACCTGAGACTGCTATCTGTTTCTGCACAGATGTAGAGATTTCACAGCCCACGGCAACATGTTCAAGCCTTGGCCATCTTTATCCCAAGACATGTCAAAGCCAGCTCCAGCCAGGCCTTGTCTCCTGTCCAGGAGTCATGAATTGCTACAGTTGTGTGTTCCAAAAAAGAGAATCTCATGCCAAGTCTGAGACGCGAGTTTTTGAACGCCAGAACATCATGTGCTGAATCTGGCTACTAACCTCTGGGCAGCAAAGGGATTTAACGCCGCGATGGAGGAGAGCCACGCAGGAGGCTGGGGCCCTAAGCTCTCCCAGATGCAACTGCTGACTTCAGCTTGGCTTCTCTCGGCATGCCCAAGCACCGTGCAAAGGGCCACGAGCTGCGCTGGAGGCTGGAGAGCCAGCTCAGCGTCCCTCCAGCAGCTCTTGGAGAGATTATCATCGCTCTCATGGCTGCATGGCTGGGGCTGGAATCAAAGGCAGCAGCTTGTTATGCTGACAGGCATACTGCTCTGCAGCCGCTCCGAAACAGATGACAACCTGGCTTTTGAGGTCTCTCCCACCAGTAAAAACAGGAGAAATGTGATTTACCTACAGCATGAGAGTATGAGTTCCTCAAGACTTTTAAGGCACTTACTTAGGAAATGAGAAGACCTCTGTTCAGATTGAACAAAGCTTTTATCCCCACTGTCTCAGCCTCTGTTAAACCGGCCTCCTGTTAGTCCAGACTTTAGCGTCCTTTAAGCTGGTCCTCACAGCTCCCATAGCACTCCCTATCCCTCCTGTATCTTTTAGTTTCATCGGTACGTGTCTGCTGGGTCCAACAGACAAAGGAAGCTTTGCCCAGTGAGTCTGGCTGAAGTAGGCTGCATCTGACGCCTGTTATATATTTCAAATGAAAGCCATTTAAAAATGGTTCTCCTCCCAGGCTCCAGTTAACAATATTACAAAGTGGCAGCTGTAGGTAACCTGGATGCTGCCGTGACTTGCTAACTCTGTGTCCTGGTTTCAGCTGGGATAGAGCAGCAATTCCAGCCTCCTGGCCAACTCCAGTTTATCTACCGAGCATGACGTTACGTGATATGGAATATCCCTTTGCCACTCAGGTCAGCTGTCCTGGCTGTGCCCCCTCCCAGCTTCTTGTGCACCTCCCTGCTGGCAGAGCGTGGGGAGCTGAAAAGTCCTTGACTGAGTATAAGCACTGCTTAGTGACAACTAAAGCATCAGTGTGTTATCAACATTATTCTCATACTAAATCCAAAACACAGCACTATACCAGCTACTAGGAAGAAAACTAACTCCATCCCAGCCGAAACCAGGACACACTGCTTCAGCAGTTTCATCCCAGCGGCACTCACTGCAAAGCATCTGCAAGCCAGGCAAAAACCCCCATCTAAAACCAGTATGAACTACCGCCTCCTCCTCCTTTGTTCACTTCCTACTTTATCTGCCTACTTCAAGGCATTTTTGCATATTCACCCTCATGGATACCATCTTTCCAAGAAGTTTGCTCACAAACATCCAGCCTTTCTTTGCCTGTGGGTTTTGGTGGTTTGTGGGCAGTGAGGAGCGCTGATCTCCAGGGTGCTGGAGGGCTCTGAGGGGGTCTGGCACTGGCACGCCCTGCCCACCCACTGCTTTTATTTATCACATCCACCAGGAACTGTGTGTGATCCTGAGCAACTCAGGATGCTGAGGAGCACGGATGCAGTAGAAAAGCTCTGCCTTGGCTTGTTGTGGGTCCAAAGTCCACTCGGTGGCAGCATAAGACAAGAAGCGCTTCCACCAGCTGCTGGCTCAGGCTGCATCTGCAACTGCTCTGCTTGGTCTCTCCTCTCACCTTATTTAATGAGTTTTGTGGAGGAAGCTGCAAGCTGCCTGGCTGGTATGATCCCTGGGCGCCACTGTAAAGTGTAGGCATGACCTGCAAGCAGGTACTGTAGTCGGGGTAAGATCCACCTGTAGATTCCTAAATGCAGAACGGGATCCATGATCAACCAGAAGTTGAAAGAAAGTAAGTTTAAGAATTCATTTTTACTTGATATAGTAATGAGCTCTCAGCAGATATGAAAATATCTGAGTCGTACTCAATTGCTAAAGAGAGTGTGCAATTCACAGCAGCTCAGGCATGCAGCAATTCCTTGAGCAAAATGTAGGATTTGGGGGACAGTTTACTTTACATAATTCGTTTTAAAACAAAAAAAAAAAGCGTGCTTCTCACTGGTCACAGAAACCTTGGGCTATATAATGGCCTGGGCAAGAAACAATCCTTCAATCGACTCACTGGGAAATAACGTTATGGTGTGCTGTTTCTTAGTAGGAATATTTCAATACACTCCTGAACTTCAGATTGTGGGATTTTAGAGAGAGGAATATTTATGCCAGATATCATCAAAAGCGTGAGCATGAATCCTGGAGAGTAACTGTGCCGGGGTGCCCTGCAGAAGGTGACCATGCAGTGCCATTCGTCCCACGCTCTCCAGCCCCTTACTTCTGCGGTACTGATGGCAGCAGCCACTATCAACAAAGAAAGCAGGTGTCCAGACTCCAAAAGCACCCTCACAGCTGATGGGAGAAACAGCCAATGGAGACATGAAAAAAAGAAATTATTTCTCACCTCAGAGGCTTCATTTGCAAATGCATCGACTCTTGCCTGGGTAGAGTTATATGCCTGAGCATAATGCTGATACCACTGCTGAACAGCCTCCTATAAAGGAGGAAAAAACCTCTTCCCATTAGCTGTCTACTAAGATTACTTTAAATGAAAATTCTTATGGTCTCGCAGGACATGAGACTGAATTAAAGGCAAAACTCTCCAAGAAGCATCAAAACATATTTAACATCAGCGATAAAAGCTCAAACCAAACATTAAAACTATGTTAAGTGCTTAAAAGAAACACAAGGCACCACTGCCTTGGCAGCGGGTGCAAGTACAATGTAATTTCTGTTACATGGAAGGAACAGACAGTACAAATACAGCTGAATGATGACATGTGGCATCTCTGCACCTAAGTTACATAATTTGAGTCCTTCATGTTACTAAAGTTAATAGTAGTAACACTAATACTGCAATACTACTGATTTTCTTGAACAGTATTTTAAGGATTTGGGGTTAGGAACTACCTCCAGAAGACATCAAAATGAATTCAAAGCCACTGATCAGATCCAAACGAAATATTCAAGACTACGTTAGTGCTTACATGAAACACACAGCACAACGGCCCACAGGACACCTCTCTCGCTTCTCCGATCTGGCTAGCAGATGGGTCTGGCCCCTGGCAAACCGCCCTGCTGCAGCAAACACCGTGCAGCAACCCCGTCCGCTCCACCCCTCCTGGCCAGGGCGAGACCCTCCTAATACAAAACCTGATGCCCACCCGCACACTCGCTCTCTGTCCTCCAGACCCAACCGAGTCTCACCGCAGCCCTGCTCTACCCCAGGAACAACAAAACTGTTTGGTGCCTTGCCAGCAGCCTGGGAGAAGAGAGCTTGTTTCTGTCTCCCTGCTGTAGGACGAGAGGTCAGGCGACTCTGGGGAGGAGGAGGTGATGGGGACAGGGCAGGAGAGAGACAGACCTACAGCAGAGCCAGGGTGGGTGTCTCAGCGCACACCCGAGATTTTTATACAGACTACCTGACAGCACTACCATCCAGTTTTTGTATTTCATTTGTATACAATTATATTTCTACACAGACTAGTGATGACTAATGAAAATATGGAAATATTATTTCATAGAATGTCTCAATATCTGTGAAACTCAGTACTTGCTCTTAACACTACAACAAGCACTCTCCAGATGAGTGGCAGCCCTCCACCTTACCGGCCGTGTTCTGATCACCAAGTGGGGCAAATGGTGAAGAAATCCCATGCAACCAACTGGCAGAAATTGCAAAAATTCCCCAGGCTATGCGGGAACTTCTGTTAGACACAACATGCTCTTCTCTGGAATCTAGCCAAAGTTCAAGAAAACTTTAAAACTTCTTGTGAAGGGAAAGAGAAAAACTTCATCGTTTTGAAGACAGACAAAAGCCAAGCCAGAAGTAATTTTTTAGTTGCTTGCACTGAATTCAGGTTCTCAAGAGGCAATCTTTCAATGGTTATGATACTGCAGCAGGGAATGGATTGAGGCTTTTTTTGACTGGCATTAGATGTACTTTGTGCTAAATCTATTCTGTACACTGAAAGAAATAAACTATCAGTGAAGAGGACCTACAAGGTTCAATCAGAAGAAGAGCGTGGGCTTTGGTTGTAGGAAAGCCTAGGAACTGCTGGAGAGTGGTTCCTGATGTTGGGGTATGCTGTTCAACTCCATGCAGGGCTATCAGACCACATCTGTACTAAGAAGCGCATTAAGAGTACACAGAAAAACAACGAGCAACTCAGGGAGGGATCTCTGAGCAGATCTCTGCCAAAAAATCCTAATACCAGAACTCTGAGTGACAAACCTGGCTTCAGAAGAAAGCGCTGCAAAACAACGTACCTGTGTGTATTCCCCTTGCTGCTGAGAGTAACTAAAATAATTTTCCATTGCATGTTGTGATGTAGTTCCCTGAGACACAGCAGCATCCACGATGTTGTTCGAAAGTCCAGTCTGCTGCGGTGGACTAGAGGCTTTGCTGGCAATTGCTGTTCGTAACACAAAGAATACACGGTTTGTATAAACTGCACAAATTAGGTTGCAGTCTTGTTCAGCAATATTCTGGGATTAAAACAGAAATTTGCTACTTCAGACTAGGCTGTGATCAAAATTAATCAGCGCTCCTAATAAGGCTTTCTAGAAGTTTGTCTACATCAGTAAGCCCATTATCTCTGAAAATATTAACTATGAGGATAGATTACATTGCAATTTTAAAGACAGACAACAAGATTTCCTTAAAGATAAAGGTTGTGGTCGCTAGAATTACCTGCCAAACAGAATAACAATGTGCCACACTCTGGTCAAGGAAACTTGCAACTAAAACTGCTAAATGTTTGCTTACCTGGAAGACATATACCAGGCAACACACTTGCCAAGTTCAAGTAGGGGTTGGTACTAAGACGTATTTCTTTTGGTGGTTCTCCTAGCAACGAAGTCTGTTTTTTTAAGGGAGTCTGCAAAACAGTTGGACAGGTCAGTTTGCATTATATTCATACAACATTTGAGAGAAATAAGGTAAGTGTCCCAGCAGGATTTTGAAAACAAACAAACAAGCAAACAAAACCTCAGCCCTATAAAATGTAACAGGAAAACTTTTAAAATAAATACTAGGGACAACTATCTGGACACATTTTTCTGGTGAAAAAAGCCTGTACTTTTTTCTTGCCAAATAATTTTGTAGGAATGTTTCTCTTTAGACTGTAAGTTACTAACGGATATTAAAAACCAACCAAACAAAAGAAAATCATTCACATTCAAGTAAAGGAATAATAATCACCATAACGACTCCAGATGCCGGGAGTCAGCATTAAGTACATGCACAAGGCAAAATCATCTCTTTACACCCAAAATCACGAGTAAATAAAGGATAAATGAACTCTGGTCTGGAGAGACGAACCTGTCTGCAATCTGCCATGAGGACACATCTTACAGATCTCTTTATGAGCCCTTACTTAAAAGGGGAAAATGTTTATGAGTGGAAATGAAGTGTCAGGACTGACTCTCTCCTCCAAACCACCAGAAGTCTTTCCTATGAGGGACCAAGAAGGCGACACTACCGGCTTACATCCCCTTAGCTTATGTTAGAAAAAACACCAGGAATCAGGATGAAGTAGCTATAGCAAGTTACACAGCTTGTCTGAAATACATAGCTCAAAGACACTTGTACAATAGTCTACTCTACATCTATTCTGTAAATTTTTTCAAAGCCCGTTAAGGAAAAAAAATTCCATTATTTTAATGGATTAATACTATTCTCAGTAAAATACTATTAATCAACTTTTCAAAAACAGTGAGACCAATTTCTAAACACAAAAAACTTCAACAGGGTGCCGAAATTCTTCACCTGGATGCAAAAGCAGACATTTAAGACAGTATGACCCTTCAGTGGCAGCATACGGACTGTGGCTGCCTTGTCAAGGAAGTGATTTTTGCAAACTGGGCCTTCTGTCTACTGATGCAGAAAAGGAAACAATTAAACCATCTACCAGGATTTCAAAAAAGAACTTTTCCTGATAAACAATATTCATGTAAATAAATGAGTTATCTAGTCTTCTAACGGTTTAATTACATTTCCTTTTAACTCAATGAAAAGCTGAAATAAAAAAACTGATTTTATACATGTATACACATACACCCTATGTATTTTACCCATGTGTATTTATACATAGGTAAAATCCGACTTCATTACAGTAAAAAGTGATTTAAAATTTAAAAGTGTACTTTCTGAAGTAGGACCAAATCTGTCAAAGCTGTCTAATAAAGGCAGACACCAATACTGTATATAATCTAACCACTTCAGACGCTTCAGAAAATAATGTTAGGAAAACACAGATCTGATCTGAATAAAGAACATGTTTCCTCATAAATGTAAAAGTATTTATGTCTCTTATAAAAAAAGTAAATGCATAGACCAAATTGCATTACTGACAGGACATGCTGAAAAAACTTCAATAGACCATTCTGGTTCAACTTAAATCTCCTCCCATCACCATCCAATAAAACTGATTTCAGGCCAAGAATATGTCAGCTATGGCTAAGAGGATACAGATTAAAAGTGAAGAATTTACACACATACACCACCTGGAAACCCAAAGGCCCTACATACCACCAGAACTGCTCCTGATTAGCCATGAAATTCAACCACAAGTTCAATTTTCAGTCTTGAAGAGAGACATTGCCCTCGAGATAATTTCATCATCAAATACTATGAGGCATACACATGGAAAAAAACACCCTCCAGCATTGTAAAAAGATTCCTTTGTTAATTCATTTGGACCACCAAAGAGCACTATTGTTCTCTCCCTATTATTCATAACTGAAATGACCTTAAAATGTCTCATGAATGATCCTGTGATCTAGCAAATTTTATAGCGAACAACTACAATAAGCAGTTGCAGTTAACTCTTAAGCATGTTAAAATAAAAAAGAGAAAATCCACACATGAGAAAAAAGAAAATATTTGTATTTAATGTTCCTTACCCCCAAACTTGTATCAGTACTTTTTAGTTGATTTTGTTGTTTGGCATGTCCAGCCCGCAAAGCTCCCGCAGAAAGATTTGGTAAGGTCTGATGATAAGGCTGTGATCCCGAGACAACTGCTTCGGTAGTCGATTGTTTGTCTGGAGCGTTATTTTGCCCTGGTATAGCTTGTCCAACAATGTGCTGATTCGGAAAGAATGGCAGCATGCCCATCCCTGCTGCTGCTGCTGCTGTTTGAATTGGAGTCAGATTAGATGCTGCAGTCAACCATAAATGGAGAAACTTTTCTGTTAGACAAGATTTATCAGTACATTTTGTTTGTGGTTTTTACTAAGTGATGAGAAAAACATTGAGATCTCTCTTTTGCAGCTCTCCCAGAACACTGGATTCTGACAATAGTTTTTATTCATTTACTATCCCAGGAGCAAACAACTCTAAAGCTAGAGTTCAAAACAACTAAACAACTCTAGAACAGAGCTAAAACTCTGACTTTTCTAAACATTCGCTATGATAATAAGTTACTTCGTGTTTCCTGTGACTTTCAAAAAACCCATGAACAACATCCTACAGGATCCTGTACTGGAATAGCAGGGAAAAAACCCCACCTCAACTGGCATTAGTAAAATTTGTTTTACAGACAAAAGATCTAGAAGTATTCTCCAAAATTAAAATCTAGACATTCAGAATAGGTTCCTTCCCCACCCCCCGTAAGCTTTTCCTTGCTCCTGGTTACTACCATTACTCAGACCACGTCTGTAACTGCAGCATACGTGGCTCGCAGTGGAGGAAACAAAAAAGACACAGTAAGCAGTATCACAACTGTTCTTTCCTCATAAAAATTGAGGGCATCACTGGCACAGAAATTTGCACTCAAAACTGACATCCGTCCCAGACTGGATGTTAACGCTCTATTGCTTAATGAAATGAATGCAAAAAACGTATTTGCGGTGCCTCTTCAGCTACTCAGATTTATCTGCTTTGAAACAACAAACCCCAAAATTTTGGTCCTAAATAAAAACGTATTCCACGTGCACTAAAAATGGTGGTAACTGAGCAAGCAGAATATTTAACAATCCACAAATATTCAACCAATGCCACAGTGTACTCTTTCTTCCCTGACAAACAGATGAGAGAAACGAGGCAATAAGACATTTCAAGTTTCTTTCCTGCTTAAACCAGCAGGTTACAGTTGATTATATAGATATATAACTCATTAACTTGCTTAACTATATAGCTATATAATGTACATTATTGTCTAGCTCTCTGCCTGCCTTACTGTGCAGTGATAAGGTTCAAACATATTATTGCTTTTGCTACAGTGGGGGAAAGTAAGGTGAATTATTCCAAGCTGAGCATGTCTACTGATTTGGTATGAAATAAAATGTCATTTACACTTAAGAGCTTCGCCACGGGTTCCCATGCCTGAACTCACTGGTGGCATTACCCCAATTCCCAGTACTGTCTGAAGTAGCATTGTTGGAGGTTCTCCCAGCAAACCCGGTTTCTATAAGGAAGAATAGAAAACTGCGTAAATGATTAAAATAATCTGTTTGTAGCTATTTCTTATAACTTTCACATTCAGTTAATCTTTTTAGATACGCTAAACTGTTAAATTATACTAGATGCAAAAAATTATTTGGTTTAGCAGTTATAAGAATGTCCAAAGACAGCTGAAGTTAAAGTGATGGCCTTACACTATTAGCCTGAATGTTTTCAATCTTCATCAGTTGCTGCTGTGGCAAGGGTAGGTGAGCAGGGCTCTGCAGCAGTAAGTTAGATGTGCTCCCCAGAATTGAACTCTGTGAAATTAATAAAAGAAGTGTTAGTTGACAGTCATGGAAAACAGTACATTCCTGAAACATTTTCAGATGATACTGCTTGAAGAAATTTCAATTAGTCTGAGTTAATACAGCAAAGGAAAATAACTATTTCCTCCACAGAACTAAACCTTCGCTTCATTCATAGAAAGTTATTTCAAGTTCATGTGACCTCTCTTCCACCTAGCCCCTTTTTTCACCTCACAACCACAAGTATGCTTTCTGATGGCTTTTACAGGATCGAGAGTACACTCCAAACACAATCCAGACGCCATCGCAGCCCCTGTGTCTAAGCCAACAGGGAAAGCTAAACGTTACTGAAGCCTCTGCAGACAGACTAGATAGCGGAGTTACCTACAGTGCCAGTAAGAAAGACGAGACACAAGGACTTCAGGGGATTACGAGCTGTATGAATGAGGACTTCACGGTTTGTTAGCATCTGCGTTGTGCCTTGCATCGCAATTCGAATACATAACCTCCGCCAAACATCTATACAGTCTACAGGATGCGGTTGTAACTGGCAGGGACTCTCATCCCTTACTTTACAGTTGCCAAACAGTTTTCCCCCCTTTTTAGTGGCAACTATCTACATGAAATTCTATTCCAGAACCATTAAAAAGCTTACAAATCACAGTGCCTACATCTATAAAATATTAGTATTTTCCAGTCAAAAAATTCTGGATCTGTTTGCCACTAGAATTGAGCCACTTAATCAACAACTGGCACCACGTTCAGACTCTGCTACTGGTATATTCAGCAGTATGTGCTCTGGCTAGCACAGTGGCTTCAATGTCCACTCTGGGACAAAAAAAACGCATTATGATTCATGCCAGTTGAACACAAGCTTGAAACTGTCTTTCTGGCAGCAGCTCCTGAGCATGATTTGCCAGGCAAAATATAGCTTGCTCTACAAATCTTTTTGTATAGCACTGCAAGAATAGATGTACAGGACACCGACTGTCAAATCATGATGAGTATAGCCTTCCTCATTTTTTTGAAATTTCCCTGCACAGGAAAGATCACCAAAACCAGGTAATGAAGATGGAACCCAAAATGAGGGCAGCTCTCTGGATGCATGGCTTTGCAGATTTCACGGCCTCCTGCAAAACACCTCACAGATATTTTCAAGCCTAGGTTATATCTCTGAGTTGTAGGATCAAATTCCCTAGGGAAAACCCCCTATAGTCTTCTGGACTCAGAAATGTGCAATACAAAACAAAAAAGAGCCATATCTAGATTAGTTATGCATCTGCTATTGTAACTGTCTCAGTGATTTCCAGTAGAAATTGTCCGGGGCTGTTTATTGACACCAATACCAGCGGTTGTTCCTTCTAAACTTGGGTTATGTCAACAAAGAAAATGTATTAGTTCAATGGCAAAACTAGAATTCCACAACTCAGTTGTAAAACTTTTCCACAGAGTGGAAAATCAGAATGGTTAGAACCCTCAAAAGAAAGTCTCCAGGTTAATAAAGATTTAATAAACTGCTGGATGACTCAGGAAGACACATCTCTCAGAAAGTTTAAAATGCATTATTTTGGCACATGATAACTGTAATGTAACAGAAATTAAAAGAAGAAAGTTGAAAGTCATGCTACCTCCCAGAGTTGAAAGATTACTGGATGAATAACTCATTTGTTCAAAGTCCCCTCTGTTGAATCTTTTTTTTAATCAATTATTTTATAATGTTGTGGCATAATCATCCTAAAAGTATTGTTTCCTCTCATTATATTACTTTACAAAACCTTGACTATAAAACAAAAACAAGATACACAGGATGCTGAATCAGTGTGTGACTGGAGAAGCAGGGAGAGAGTCGAGCTAAGATGCTCTCTGTTCCTGTATCTTGTGACAATACTGATTTTCAAGACAAGAAAAATAGTGACCTGGTTCTCTGGCTTTAGAGAATACTCTGAAATAAGTCACTGAATAACAGATAAATGTGCCTAATAGAAGGAATTGGGATAATCAAATCACTGTCAATAAAATTCAGGCTATTAGACCAGGTTTGGAGCTAATTAAATGACAGGAAGCTGCCTGGAAGAGAATTAGACTTGTCTCTTTGGAGAGGAAACACTATGTTGTTTGGCTGCAGCACTCTTAAACCTAAAAACATTGCATCATCATCAATCACACTGTTAACTGTGTAAAACATGCCTGTCTCCAGCTGTGATTAGAAAACATTCACATTGCCTTCCAAGGAAGCATAGACTCTCCAAGACTGAAGAGAGAGCAGCAGTAACTAAATATACCAATTGAAAATGTCATTTAAATAAAAGAAGTGCAAGCAAAAAATGAGGTATTTTGTCATTGTATAGGACAAAAGCAACTCATTTGATGGGGCAAAATTAAGTGCTATTTATTCAAAATGAATTACATACACCTCCCAGTTTTTAGCAGGAAAAAAAAAGCTAAATATGCTTAACATAAGGCGTATCTTTGCATCTTAATTTGGTCTTTTTTAAGATCCGTAAGTCTGTGTTTGCCAAAAGAACAGCAGAAATAAGAACCAATACTTAAGGGGATTTTATTTTTTAAATGGGAATTTCTGAAACATCAGAAATAGTAAGTCAAAGTGATTGACTCCAGTCTCTCATGGGTACTCATGAAAATCCCTGCCATGAACACTAAAGGCAAATTTTGGCTCCTGGCAGAGCTGGAGAAATCTCTGACAGAACCTCAATGCAAGGTGGAGGCCAGGCAGGCTGCTGGCCAAATGAACTGCTGCAGGAAGGAGTTCTGGTTGTGGGTGCTACTCTAGCGTGTTCTCATCACCAATTTCTAGGGCAAACTCATCCCAAATATCCTTTACAGTATCTTTCAGAAATTCTGGTGTGTCCATATGGAAGTCATATCAACTTTAAAGTGAATTACAAATACTCCGAGAACACTTTAAACAGCTTATAACCTTGTGGTTATGACTAAGAAGTAACATCTGCAGATTATATTTTTTATGGCATATATAGCTTTAAAATGAAGATAAGGATGCTAAGCTTCTTGGCTTGGATGAGATAAAACAATCAAGTCTCTACAGGAAGTGTGTATGAGCAGCTCCAAGAGAAATGGATGTGCCATGCTCCTTAAGCGCTAATTTAAACACAATTTTTTTTTTTGCCAGTAATGGCAAGTTGTCTCTACCTCGGCAGGTGTTAGCAAATCAAAAGCTCAGTTAAGATAAAATAACTCATGGAGAGTAAGCACAGTCTGCTCTTACATGCCCATAGGCATCTCATAATAAAGTGCTTTTCTTAAAGACAGCGTTAACGAGAACACTCGATTTTAGCTGTAATTTCTTAAAACTTTGAGAATATTTTTCATGCTAAGATCTCCACAAATACGTATTTTGACAAAAGGTTTTTTGTCACATACCTGATGAACTTTATTCAACTGGAAAAAAGGTGGGCCAACTGCTGAATTTATAAGGTGAGGTAAACCTGCAGATGCTCCAAGACCTGCTTTAGAAACACAAAACAAAGTTGCAGTGTTTTCTAAGTTAGGCAAGTAAAGATCTTTAAAGAGTTATTCTATACTTTTCAGATTTGGTTTCCACAAAACTTTGCCATATACTGAAGGTGACTATAATGAAACCTTTCAATACACCCGGCTTTGACCTGCAATTAACAGCATATTCGAGATCAAATGTACTTTCATGGACTTCCACTAAAGCTGAGAGTTTTGCTCAAAGATGCAGAAATGCCTGCAGTTGTCTGAAAGACCACAGCACTATCTAAAGTGCTTTGAAACTTCAGTATCAGCTAAAGTGTTTCTTCTCTGAAGTGTTCACTTCACACACAATTTCTGTTTATCTTCTGTCAGTAGATTGTCACATACTCTTAGCTGTCCCCCACTTGACTCTTCAAATTACCTGTTCTCATGTTCCTAATACTTTCACCATTTGAAATGTGATAAGATTGATTTTAATATGTTTATTCACATCCATCCTAATGAGAAGGCAGAGGCGTGTTTTTGGCTAATGCTGTTACGAAATACTGTGTACGACTACGATACCATCCAAGTGAACAAACACTTCCATTGGAAACAATAGGAGAAAGACTCAGGCTGCAAAACTCAGATCTAGAATCAAATTTGAACTTGCAATTTTAATGATGTCTGCAAAAGACCTTTCATTTTAAACCCATTTCTAATGTAAACATTCAGAGACCAGAGAGTTCATGTGAGGGCATTTTTAGGTAACGCTAAATTTTACCCAGACATAATACCGTAGCAATGCATTTCTTGCTTTCACTTTCATAAAATGTGAGTCTACACAGACACACTGAAACAGTGTCTGCACAGATTCTGAAAATAGTACTCCTGCTCTCTCCTTTGCTGAAAGCCTTCTATCACTAAGAACAGGGCTTGGTTTTTTTTAAACTCAGTTTTAAAAAAAACTTACCAGGTTTAACAGCATGTCCACGCAACTGGGGCTGCAGCAGCATTTGCAACATTGCTGGATTATTAAAACTTTTCATAATCTGCACTGGATTTGGCTCTGGAAGCAAGCCCTTCCTATTGTTCCTCATCTCCAATTAAAAGAGATATAAAAATGTTATTATCAGAAGAAAACAAAGAATGTATTTAAACCCCTCAAACTTGTGTGATGGTAAAGCACATATTTCATTTTACACAGAAAATAACTTCAACATGTCCTTCCCCGTTTCCCACTCCTTTCCATGCTCCTTCTCCCTTGCCTAACAAACTATTCCCCCAAAACTTCAAGCGTATTATTTTTCCTGAGACACATTTCTTTTTTTTCCCTTAAACCAAGACAGTGTTATCAATAATGGAGAATATGAAAGGCACTATTAACGTAAACACTACGTACTACCTTATAATAGCACCACTCATCTCTTTTATAAAGACGTGGGCTAAAACTAGCTGAAGCAATGAGACTGTTCTGCTTCTACTTTTAAGACAGCATCATGTAACAACTTACCACATCTAATTTTCTAGGAAATAATTTGATAAGACATTTGGGTGTAAAAAGCTTTCTTCTACATCAAGCATGAAATTAAACTATTTCTCCTACCTTGAAATTTATCTTAAAATTGACAAATTCTTTCCTCTCTGTTGTAAACCAAGTTTTAGCTTGTCAAATGACTCCACTTACCGTTACTTTTGTTTCAAACTGGAAGAGTTGCTCATGCAGAAAATTAAAATTATACTAAAATCTCAGAGCTACGTAAATATAACTTTGTGATATCTTATGGCCATATTTCACCCTTTCTCTTTGCAGAATATGGCCATGCTCTTCCTAGGAAGGAGAGTGAATTGGGCTGACTAGATTTAAAAAAAAAAAAAAGCTAATGCTTCCAAAAGCTCGGCTTGTTTTCCTAACGCAAACCAGCTGAATCCCTCTGCCCCAACTCGTGCCACTCAAGGTGTATCAAACTCATTCTGAAAACAGATTTGCAAATATCTTACCATCCTTTGCGCCGCTATAAGTGCTGCTAACGTACTTCTGCCTGGCGCTCCCGGAGCACAGTACGACACCTGGACTCTCTTTCCTTTGATAGTCATGCCATCGGTGACTTCTTGTACTTTCTCAGCCTGCTCTGCAGTTTCATACTCAACCACCGCAAAGTCCCCAATACAACTGTCTTCATCCTGAGCAAACTGAAACAACATTTCACAATACAGTGAACAAAATGTAGAATTTCAGGAACTGCCTTACAATATTTTCACCTGTCCCTTGCAAAATACTTCGCAAACAGTTGACACCTTTTGTTAATGCCTACCCAAATCAGTATGTTTCTTTCTCAAACATGCTAGATATAAGATGAATGTCATATATTTATATGATATTTGGCATGTATGCTCTATCTACCACCTTCACTTCAATCTAATCTCATGGAGAACCTGAGCTATGAAATGTATTTAACACGTATTTTCGGAATAAAGCAGGAATGAGAAGGAAATTGTACATGCAGCTGTATGCTACAATAATTTTTATTTCTATTTTGCAAGATAAGGATTATAAACTAATTATTGTTCAGTTTTTAAGCCTACAATAATAAAAATGTCATTCATCAGACTACATGATAGCTGTTGAAACATGTAACAATGCAAATTCCACTGATATATACTGCCTTTTAGGAGAATATGAAGTCTGTGGTTCTCTTTAATGCCAAGAGAAGATGCCAGACTGATCAATCAAGCAGACTGGAAACCGGCTTACGTGTCAAACAATGCTCTGTCCTTTGTTTGCAGAGTTTTATAGCAGAATGAGCAGATTTAAATCAAACAAAAAAGGGGGTGAGAAGGGAGGGAATAAAGCTTAGGCAAAAACCTCCAGTCCCAAAATTAACAAAAATTATATACTGATATAATCTCTGATGTGGAAGAGAAATCTCCTCTAGATTTCAATCTATACAAACAACCTATTCCCAACTATTAGGTCCCACAAACTTACACTAACAATTGAAATACAAATCTCAAATATTTTGAAGAAAAAGAAGGTGGTCAGATGTTTAATGCCCCTGTTAAAGACTGGCTTCTGGGAAGAGGTCTGGAGAACACACATATTTTGATATATAAATACACACATAGATATGTATATGCTACGTATTTATGTGTGTGTGTGTCTATGGGGAGAAGCATTACATTTTGTTTTGACATCAGTTTAGCTGTACTGGTAAAGACCTGAAGTACTTGTGAAAAGAATGGTTTGCAGCTATGGAACATATTGTAGTTTCACGCACAGCTGAAAACTCCCTTAACATATCAAAGTGCAGGTACCAGTATTCTTGCAAACAGATCAGGAATTTTTAAACTTTCCGAGTAAACAGATACTGAAGAAAAGCCCTATGTCCCTATCTAGATAACTGTGGAGACCTCCTAGGGACAATTTAAAGTTGACATAAGACAGGAATGAGGTTTTCTGGTCCATTTTGTTGAAGCAAAGGACAAAACATGTTCCTGTAAGTCCTAAGAAATGCCATTCTTCTAAGATGAATGTATAAGTGCCTGGCTTCAGCTCTTCCTGACAGAACATTTCTATTGTCAACAGAGGAGAAGTCAAATTCATTTCGAGAAATGGTAACTTTGGAATAAAATGAAATAAAACAGAGTTTATTTCATGACTTCAGCTAAGAATTGTAGGTAAAAGATCATATTTAGATGAAGAAATAGGGCATCAGTTACCAGCAGAACTAAGCCATGAAAGCAGCACAAGACAGCTATGATACGTAAGTCATACCAGGAGATGGACAAAATCAAAGTGACCCTCCTGGAGGGACAATCTGAGTGCAGGAGTGGTGTGGTCTGGCCTTCTGGGCTGCAAGCACACGTTGCCAGCTCATGTCCAGATTTTCATCCCCCATGTCCTTCTCGGCAAGGGCTGCTCTCAATCCCTTCATCCCCCAGCCTATATTGTACTGGGGGCTGCCCCTACTCGGGTGCACGACCCTGCACTTGGCCTTGTTGAAGCTCATGAGGTTCACACGGGCCCATTCTTCGAGCTTGTCCAGGTCCCTCTGGGTGGCATCCCGTCCCTCAGGCATTTCAACTGCACCACTCAGCTTGGTGTCATCTGCAAACTTGCTGAGGGAGCCCTCAATCCCACTGTCTATGTCATTGATGAAGCTATTAAACAGTACTGGTCCCAGTACGGACCCCTGCGGGATACCTCCCATCACCGATCTCCATCTGGACATTGAGCCGTTGACCACTACCCTCTGGGTGTGACCATGCACCCAATTCCTCATCCACCCAACAGTCCATGCATGAAATCCATCTCTTTCCAATTTAGAGAGAAGGACGTTGTGGGGGACCATGTCAAAGGCCTTACAGAAGTCCACATAGATGGCACTGGTAGCTCTTTCCTTGTCCACTGATGTGGTCACTCCATCATGGAAGGCCACTAGGTTGGTCAGTCAGGACTTGCCCTTGGTGAAGCCATGCTGGCTCTCTCAAATCACCTGTCCTGTCCTCCATGTGCCTTAGCACATGACCTGTCCTCTATGTGTCTTAGCATAGCTTCCAGGAGAATCTGTTCCATGATCTTCCCAGGCACAGAGGTGAGGCTGACAGGTCGGTAGTTCCCAGGGCCCTCCTTTCTACCCAATGTTTCCCTTTCTCCAGCCAGCAGGGACTTCACCTGACTGCCATGACTTCTCAAGTAGCATGGAGAGTGTCTTGGCAACTACATCAGCCAATTCCCTCAGGTCTCTGGGATGCATCTCAATCAGGTCCCATAGACTTGTGTATGTTCAAGTTCCTCAGGTGGTCATGAATCTGAACTTCTCTTATAGTGGGAGGGACTTTGCTCCTCCAGTCCCTGTCTCATGGTCCATCCACTCGAGAGGTGTGGGAAGAGAGATTGCCAGTGAAGACTGAGGCAAAGAAGTCATTGAGTATCTCATCTTTCTTGTCTGTTGTTACCAGTTTGCCAGTCTTCCTCATTGAGGGGGATACATTTTCTTTGACCTTCCTTTTCTGGCTGACATACCTGTAGAAGCCTTTCTTCCAAGTTCAGCTCCAGCCATGCCTTGGCCCTCCTGACCTCATCCTTACACAACTGGGCAGCGTCCCTGTACTCATCCCAGGATACCTGTCCCTGCTTGAGTGCCTGTGCATGTCCTTCTTGCTCTTTAGTTTGCCAAGCAGGTCTTGACTCATTCATGCTGGTCTCTTGCCTTCCTTTCTTCATTTCTTACACCTGGGCATTGAGAGCTCTTGTGCTCTATGGAAAGCGTCCTTAAAGATCTGCCAGGTCTGTTCTGCTCCCTTGTCCCTGAAGGCAGTTTCCCAGGGGGTTCTATTGACTAATTACCTGAAGAGCTGGAAGTTTGCTTTCCTAAAATTCAGGGTCCTGACTTTACTCTTTGCTTGCCCCTATCCCTCAGGACTGCGCCTCCACCAGTGCATGATCACTGCAGCCCAGGCTTGATGTCAGCAATTAGCTCACTTGTGCTGGTGACAAACAGGTCCAGTATTGCATCCCTTCTGGTAGGGCCATCTATCACCTGGCTTAAGGAGTTATCCTCCACACACTCCAGGAGTCTCCTGCATTGCCTACAGCTCACCGTGCTGCTTTCCCAGCATGTCAGGGTGGTTGAAATCCCCCAGCAGGATGAGAGCCTGGGAGCACGATGCCTCCTGCAGCTGGAGTGAGAAGGCTTCATCAATAGACTCCCCTTGATCAGGTGGCCTTTTGTAGACACCAACCACAAGGTTCCCTTTGTTGCATCGGTCCCTGGTTCTTACCCATAAGCTTTTGACCTGCTTGCGGCTATTCCTCCAAGACAGCTCTTCACACTCAATCCATTTCTCGTCATAGAGGGCAACGCCTCCGCTCTTCCTTCCTCGCCTGTCCCTTCTGAACAGCCTGTAGCCATCGATAGCCACACTCCCATCGTGGGATTCGTCCCACCAAGTTTCAGTAATGGCGACGACGTCATAGCTTTCTAGCTTTCCAGTTCCTCCTGCTTGTTGCCCATGCTGCATGCATTGGTGTAGAGGCACTTCAGCTGGGCTGTCAGCCATGTCACCTTCTTAGAGGAACACCCCTTAACTCCTCTGAGGTATTTCACCGGTGTTCCCCTGTTGGCTCCTATGACCTCAGGAGCCCCGGCTCATCTCCGTAAGACTTCCAGTGTGCTGCAGTGTACCCAGCACATCTCGGAGCAACAGGCTGAGGGCCTATCTACCTATCAGTCTATTACACAGCGTGTTTATACGAGTGATAGGTAATATGAGAACATGCCAAGAATGCTTTCTTAGATATCTTTTTGACTGAGTGCCTATTTCCTAATTCAAAAGCATTACTGTTTAATTTCTGTATTTTATAGAAAGATGCATTTAGTGCCATTTACTGATACAAGGCATACACAAACAGATCCTCCTCACCTATACCAGATGTGACCCATGTACATTTAAGAAGGAAGGTAAAAGTCAATTTTTAAGTGCCTCTAACTACACAGTAGAATACTGTTTGTGAAAACCATCTTTATCAAAGCAGCCTGTTATTCTTTGAACTTCAGAATTTTAAAAGAATGTTGAAAAATTGTTGAGGGAGCTGATAACAGCCTCCAGATTATCTGACAGCTGGAAAAAAGCCCTGAAATAAAAGACTTTAAAAGAACAATCCGTTTAGCTAATTAAACAAAGATTGAGCAAGTGACTTGATTACAGCATTTAATACCTTCTTACAGGAAGAAAGCAGTAGGGAGCAAAGGCTCCTCAATCTAGTCATCAGTGAGGTGAAGCTGAAGACAGATACATTCTACTGACAAAACAGACACAAGTGCAAAATAACAAGGGATGGGCAGTTTCTGGAAAGAGTTACTTCCAATTTATGCATGTGCTGGTGTATTTGGATCAAGCAAGTATAAGGATGTACTTTAGCCAACCACAAATTAGTGGGGCTTGAAAGGAGCACTAGGGAAAATGTGGTGGCCTGCAGGTGGTCAGATCAGACAGCCTGATGGACCTTCCGGTCGTAGATGCTGAAAATCTCTGGTTACTTATCCCTGAAGCTAATCCCTGGGGAGACTTCAGAGATACTTAAGAAAAAAAAAAAAAACAAAACTGAAATCATACCCAACTGCGTGAATATAAAGATGCCTGTTTATAGTTTGTCATTTATGGTCCACTTCTATGAGCAACATTTTATTTATGGTCTAGTATCTCACAAGCCATGAAGATGAGAAGGAAACCTTTACACTTGCAAAGGCTAGTAAGGATCTACCTCTTCTACATGCTTTCCAAAAGATGTACCACCCCTATCACTAGCAAGCCCAGCGACTATAAGATCCCAAGCCTACATCTTCCTCAGTTAGGGGAAAAAAAACAGTAGATATTTGCAGGGATTTCTTAAATATATTCATTATATACATACATATACATTCTCCACCACCTAAACTGTTGCACTTGCGGTGTTCATACACCTGGCCTTCTTCACTGAGCAATAAAGCCATCATCAACGATTACTTTAAAAGCTAAAACATTTCTAAAATTATTTTCAATAAAATAAATGAGGAAGGGATGTCTTATAAACATTTTATTGGTGCTTCATGGGAGTGGTCTCCTGCAGAATTCCCAGATGACACAGACCAATCACTGCAAACCCATACCAATGAAGCATTTGTACCACATCATATATTGCAATGCAGATGCATAACCATCCACTACTTAAATGAAAAATGAAAGTACAAGACAACAAGCAGTGAAGCATGCAAATACAGAGCTACTTAAATCATGACCTTGCTCTTCCAAAAGATTCAAATTCAACATACCTGGCAGAACACAGGTTTATACTTTACTGAGAAAGCTTGGATCAGTTCTTTTGAATCAGCACAGTCTTTTTGAAATTTATCTACACAAAGGCACTTGGAGTGAATAAGATTTGTCGTCAGCTGGTTCACATCCATCCACTGTGCAAAGAGAGTGCTCTCGTCTAACTGTTTCCCCAGAAGTTCCAGTCTCGCCTTTGCAGCAGAGTCCTTCTTCATATATTCCACAAAGCCATAGCCCTTTGAATGGCCAGTAACTTCGTTATAGACCAAAAAACACCTCTCGACATTGCCATACGCACGCACAAGTTCTTCAAACTCTTCTAACGTAAATGAAATGGGCAAATTAGTAACGCACAGCAAAGCATCCGTTGGTTGGAGTTGCACGGATATTTCTTTTCCCCGAAGAGAATACTGGTGAAATTTCCGAATCGCGTTCTGAGCCTGCTCTCCATTTAACAGAGTAACAAACGCTGTAAGAGATCAAAAGAAGTTACATCACCTACTACAGCCTCTCTCCAGCTACAGATGTAATTACTATACCTCTCCCTCCCCCTAAAACCCACCAGTGTAGGTCACAGGAAAAGTAAGAGTTTGGGATTTACCCTGAAGATGCAATAGATAGAGAGATATGCTGTAATATACATTTTAAAATTTGACATTATCAACTGGACATCATCAGTAATTAAGTCAAAAAGTGACTATAGAAACACAGATACACACAACCTCACTACTTGTAGCACCACAAAGTTTTACATTTGGGAAACAAAAAGCAATTACATTTTATACTGAAGTCAACACATTACTGATTCTACTGAATTTCTTTGGGGTAGCATCCATAAATTCTCACTTTGGGGTTACTGGATAATTTTTAGGTAAAGCATTTCACACAATCACAGACTGGAAGATGTTAGCAGGGACCTCTGGGGGTCATCGTGTCCAACCCCCTGCTCAAGCAGGGCCACCCAGAGCTGGTTGCGCAGGACCATGTCCAGGATGGAGACTCCACAACCTCTCTGGGCAACCTGTCACAGTATCTGGTGACCCTCACAGCAAAAAAGTGTTTCCTGATGTTCAGAGGAAAACTCCCATGTTTCAGTTAGCACTTGTTGCCTCGTACCCTGTGAATTAAAGAGGACGTAACAGTCTACAGTGAACCAAGCAGATGGAAGCTAATTCATGTGTTTTCTTCCAGTGACCAGCTGAAGTGCACAGCCCAGGGCAGTCCCAGGCAAAAACTTTGGTTCATTTCAGGGAAAAAGAGACACAAGTCTCACACCTCATGCAGATACCCTCAGCATTGCCAGCCACTCGTGGACGCAGGCTTGGGCACTGGGACATGCCTTCCCTGCCAAAGGTGTGAAAGATCACCTTCAGAAAACCCAACAAGAGTCTTTCTTCCAGAATAGCCTTCAAACCCACAAACCTCAGCACCAAGTACCACTCAAATCTTTAAAACAGGGCAGTGGGTAGGACCTGCTGCTTTTAATTCTCTTTTACCCTTTGCTGAGCTGCTCTTCTTTACATTGATCCTAGAGCTACTTCATTTCCTCCCCCAGCACTACCAATTCTTGTTTTCTATTTCATTTTATTGTTTATTTAATTGTGTCTTCTCATTTGACTGCTGGAAAAGCGGTATCACATGGATGCAGCACCAACTCCAGGCACCAGCCCATGTCACAGCCAGCAGACTGCTCGTGGTTGTCCACATGACAAAGGGGTCAGTGACACGGTTGTCCTCAGACTGGCAGACGAGGAGTCAGGCAAGCGAAGGCTGAGAGGAGCAGGCACGGAAGGGAAGGCAAGAGGGCTGCCCACAGCAACGGCGGGTGACTTCTCTTTTGTTGCTTCTCCAGCCAGACTCCTGGAAAGGGACACAACCACACCACAGCTCCTGTCCGCTCACACCTCATCACTTGGCCAGAGAGCTATCAGTGCTCTACAGGACAGATAAGACAGCCCTGTCCTCTACCCCATGAGGGTCTTGCAGGGAGTTTCCCAAAGCCATGGGCAAAGGGAGCTCCCCAACCTTCTCGCCTGGGTAGCCGAGGGCTGGGACCCAAAGGAGATCCTGGCACCAGCCATGGTGATATCATGCCCATGTCACAGCAAGCAGACTGCTTGTGGTGCTCCACGTCACAGCGGGGTCAGAGACATGGTTGGCCCAAGACAGGTATAAAAAGGGCTGTGCCAGCCCACACTGGCAGATGAGGAGACAGGCGAGCAAAGACTTAGAGGCTCCGCAACACCTGCCATATCTGTACCCCATTATCATCCTATAGAAAGCCAGAAGGTGCCCACGATCGTGGACAAAGGTACAACCACACCACCCACCATATCTGTACGCCGTCCTCAACAAAAGGCGAACCAGAAGGTGCACAAAGCCCTGAGCAAAGAGAGAGCAGCCACACCACTCACTGAATCTCTACACCATCAAGGTCCCACAGGCAGCTCAAAGGAGCCCACAGCCGTGGACAAAGGGAGCACCGCAACACCCACTGCCTCTGCAACATGTCATAGACCTATAAGCAGCTGGAAGGAACATGCAGCCATTGACAAAAGGACCTCTGCAACACCCACCATATCTGTACACCATCACGATCACACAGCCAGACAAAAGGCATCCCACTTACAGGCAAAGGGATAGCTACACCACCCACTGTATCTGTACACCATCCAGGTCCCACAGGCAGCTTGAAAGGGCTTGCAGTCATGCACAACAGGCGCGCCAGACCACCTGTCACATCTCTACAATGTCATGGTCTCAGAAGCACCTGGAAGGACCATGGAGCATGGATAAGGGGACCTCAGCAACAGCCACTGTATACATACCCTGTCACAACCATACAGAGAGCCAGAAGGCGCCCATAGTTGTGGGCAAAGGAAGAGTTGCACCACTCAATGCATCTTCACCCCTTCCAGGACCCACAGCTAGCTTGAAGGTGCCTACAAGACATGATGGAGAAAGGGAGCTCCACAACAGCCAACCTACATGTACCCTGTCATGATCACACAGCCAGCCAGAAGATGCCCACAGCCCTGGGCAAATGCAGAGCTACACCAACCACTGTATGTGTCCACCATCCAGGTCCCACAGGCAGTTTGAAGGAGCCCACAGTGGTGGACAAAGGGAGCACTGAACCACCCACCAACTCTGTACCTTGTCATGGTCCCACAAGCAGCTGGAAGGAACATGCAACCATGGACAAAGGGCCTTCTGCAGCACACACTGTATCTGTACCCCGTCACCATCACAGAGTCAACTAGAAGGTGCCCAAAGCCCTGGGAAATGGAAAGCCACACCACGCACTGTTATCAGTACCCCATCCAGGTCCCACAGGCAGCTCGAAGGTGCCCGCAGCCGTGAAAAAAGGGAGCGCTGCAACACCCACCAACTCTGTGCTGTATCATGGTCCAACAAGCAGCTGGAAGAAACATGCAGATGTGGACAAGGGGATTTCCACAACACCAACTATATCTGTACGCTGTTGTCATCGCACAGACGGCCAGAAGATGCCCACAGCCATGCACAATGGGAACACCGCAACATCTGTCAACAATCTATTCCCCGTCACCCTACAGACAGCAAGGAGTTGCCTATAGTCATAGATAAAGGGAAAGCTGCACAACCCAACTTATCTGTACCCCATGCAGGTCCCACAGGCAGCGTGAAGGTGCCCACAGCCACGGACAAAGGAAGCACTGAAACACCTCCTTGCTCTGTAACATGTCAAGGTCCCACAAAAGTAGCTGGAAGGAACACGCCGCCATGGACAAATGGACCTCTGCAACACCTACGGTATCTGTACCACATCCTCCGTCTACAGAGAGCCACAAGGTGTCCAAACTTGTGGACAAACATAAATGCACCACCCGACGCATCTGTACCCCATCCAGGTCCAACCAGCCAGGTCCACCCCACTCAAAGGTGCCCACAGCCATGAACAAGTGGAGAGCCACAACACCCACCACCTCTGTACCCTGTCATGGTCCCAGAAGCAGCCAGGTCAAACACACAACCATGGACAAAGGGAGCTCTGCGACACCCACTATATAGGTACCACGTCTTCAGCCTACAGACAGCCAGAAGGTGCCCAAAGCCCAGGGCAAAGGGAGAGCTACACCAACCACCACCTCTGTACCCCATCCAGGTCCCACAGGCAGCTTGAAGGTGCCTGCAGCCATGGATAAAGGGAGCAGCACAGCACCCACCAACTCTGTACCATGTCATGGTCCCACAAGCTGCTGGAAGGAACATGCAACCGTGGACAAGGGGACTTCTGCAACACTCATTGTATCTGTACCCCATCATCATACAACAGCCAACCAGAAGATGCCCACAGCCATGGACAATGGGAGTGCTGCACCATCCACCACCATATCTGTTCCCCATCATCGTACAGACAGCAAGAAGGTGCCCATAGCCATGGACAAAGGGAGAACTGCACATCCCAACTTATCTGTTATCTTATCTGAGCCCATGCTCATGGACAAAACCTAGCCGCACCACCCAATGTACCCTGTCCAGATCCCACAGACAGCTCAGAAGTGCCCGCAGCCATGGACCAAGGGAATACTGGAACACCCACCACCTCTGTACCAGGTCGTGGTCCCACAAGCAGCTGGAAGGAACACGCAGCCGGTGTACAAAGGTTGGATCTGTACCCTGTCATCATCCTACAGGTAACTGAAGGGCAGTGCAGCCATGGACAAAGGGAGCGTTGTACACCGTATCTTTACCACCTCACAGTCCTAGAGCCAGCCAGAAAGTACTAATATTTTCTTTCCTGCGTTAATAATCATTAATTACAACAGTCTAAGCGAGCATTTCTAATTAAACAATTAAATTAAAACATACGCGTCCACAGGATGTTTTAAAGCAAGTTCTGGTCTGTGACTATCTTGTAGCAGTTTATAAAGAAAACAGAAGCAAGTATAATCTTGGTGTTATACACATATTATTTGAGATCTCAGCTTTGCTGTTCTAGTCAAATTGAATGTTTTTATGCATCCTGTAAACAATTAGTTTGTGCTAACATACAACCAATGCCTTTGCAGTGGATTTTACAATCTGTCGTAACTGAAGAGATGTATCAATAATCAGATAAAGATGAGATGGTGTGGAAATCAGCAACCTGGTTCTCAAACAGATTCAAATGTGCTTGGGTAATCTACATGATTTTGCTCTCCAGTATTCTGACACATATTTCTCTAACAGGATACTGTTTGGTATTCTAAAAATAGTTACATAGAAGATATGGATAGAAGACAATGAAGTTTAAAAATACTGTTAGCTTTTTTTAATGATAAAAAAAAATTTCCCTATGTTTTGAGGTCATTTACGGCTAATTCCGAGAGTTATCATTAATCTTAAATTAGTGTCATCAAGTGAAAATGTTTTTACTCTGGAGAATTTTAAAAGATCTAATTGGAAACTTCTACAGAGCTCCACAAAGTTCCAATTACGTCCATTAAACTGAAATGCCATTAAATCTATCTAACAAAAAACAAACAAATAAAAACCAAAACCTCCAAACACACAAAAAAACCTCAATACAAATGGAGTTCAAGCTGCAATATGTATGTCCAACTTTTGGGTGGACGACTGTTCTGTTGTGTCAGTACTTACTTGTACAAGACAGAATAAATACATGCAACCACCCACAGTCAAAACTACTAGCTTTTTGCACAGCAAAACTACTAACACCAAAAATAATTGCGATATAAACAGCGTGATTCAGAAGAGCTGAAAGGCTCAAAAACTTTGCATAGTAACATGTTAAGATTCCGTGATATTAGGGCTTCCGAACACAGTTTTAAAGCCTTCATGAATACAGAGATATTTTAATCTATCCAAATAAGAAGCCAAGAAAAAAAACCCCACACCTACAGTGTATTCCAGTCACGAAAATTTGCAGAGGTGTGCAGTAAAACATACAAAAATTCACATGAATAGGCAAAGTACTATATATATCTACATATACACAAAGACACATATGTATGCACTCTAAAAACAACACAAATACATATACAGTAAAAAGAGTTATATATGTGAGCATCTAGATTAAATTAAGAAAATGCATCCTGCTCTTACTTTTTCCAAGTATTTTCAAATATTTCCCATCACACTGAACAGAGACATTCAGTCTGTTGTTAGGTAGCAGTTTATAGTACCTCACACACAAACTGGCCTTATTCCATATTCAGAAATCAAATTTGCAAGATAATGGAACATTTAGGCACAAATTTTTGCTCCTTAGAGGCAGTTGTCACCAGACAGGACACCATTATGTTCACGAAATCCTGACAGAAATCTACCACAGCTACCGCATTAAGATTTTGTCCTGGAAACCAAGGTTGCCTCAGGAGATAGCCCAGGCTTGGGACCTATGGTGATTTGGAAGGACAGGAATGTGTAGAGAAATATTTGTTATCTCTGTACCTCACCAGTGCTAAAAATCTGTGAATCCCCTATTTAGAGAATTAATTTGTAAATGGAAGATCAGACTTAAGTAATTCAGGATTTAATTGAGGACAACATTTCCTTCAAAGACTTAAGTATTCCTTGCTTCTGGCTTATATAACCTAATACAAATGCATCTGGAGCTAGGTACATTTTCCTCTGATCGTGTCATAGGCACACGTGGTTTGTCCTAAGAGAGGCCTCAGGACTAGTTTTTCAAAGGAAATCAGACAGTTGAGGTTGGCTTTGTCCCAAAGAGACACTCACTAAGGGAATACGCCCGAGAGATACCATAGTGGACCTATCTACTCCTGGCTGACATCTGAAACTTTACTAAGTTTCCAACTCTCCATTGACTTCAGTAGAAGGTGACAAACCATGCAGCCAAAAAAGGCACTGAGGGACAATCAAGCTATGTGACAGCAGAGAATTTGATGACTTCATACATGGCAGATGATGTTCCTCACTAGTTTCATAACTGAAACTTATGACACTGGAAGTTTTTAAGTTCTTACCTGTTCTTTTATTTCTGTCCACATAGCAATACTTGATTTCATAATCTTTAAATAAGTCATGGATTTCCTGAAAGAGAAAAGTACAAGTAACATCAGCTAAATAATTCACCAGACCAAATAGGTGTATAAATTCATCTTCATTGCCGTGGTTTAACCCCAGCCAGGAACTAAGCCCCACACGGCCGCTTGCTCAATCCCCCTGCGGTGGGATGAGGGAGAGAATTGGAAGGGTAAAGTGAGAAAACTCATGGTTTGCGATAAGGACTGTTTAATAAGTAAAGCAAAAGCCATGCATGCAAGCAAAGCAAAACAAGGAATTCATTCACCACTCCCGATGGGCAGGCAGGGGTTCAGCCATCTCCAGGGAAGCAGGGCTCCATCACGCATAATGGTTTCTTGGGAAGACAAACGCCATCACTCCGAACGTCCCTCCACCCCTTCCTCCTTCTTCCCACAGCTTAACATGCTGAGCATGACATTGTATAGTTATGGAATATCCCTTTGGTCAGTTGGGTCAGCTGTCCCAGCTGTGTCCTGCCCCAGCTTCCCATGCAACCCCAGCCTCCCTGCTGGTGGGGTGGGGTGAAGAGGCAGAAAAGGCCTTGACACTGTGTAAGCACTGCTCAGCAGTAATTAAAACATCCCTGAATTATCAACACTGTTTTCAGCACAAATCCAAAACATAGCCCTATACCAGCTATTACGAAGAAAATGAACTCTACCCCAGCCAAAACTAGCACAAGAGAAAAGTACAAGTAGCATCAGATAAATAATTCACCAGACCAAATAAGTGTGTAAATTAATCTTCATTTAAAAAAACAAACAAACAAAAAAACCTTTCCCAATACAGAAAAACTCACCACGGAAACACTATCAAGTATTTTTTTTCAAAAGAACTGGTTATGCTACTGCAGTAATGGGTTTATCTCATATAAAAACTGGGTTACTGAATTTAGATTAATTTATTTTTCATTATATAAAGTCACATAAGCACAACAGGGTCTCCTGCTGATTGTCTTTTGATAAAGACGAAGAACATCATGGTTCATTAAACAGCACACCCCCCCCCAATTTCTCCAAGGTACAGCTAGCATAGCTAAAATACCACACAGACAAGAAATACCTGCAGCATCACATCATGCAGTTTACCGAGGGCAAGCAACACCGTCCTAAAATGCAACAGTTGCTTTAGTTTCCTGTAACTGCTCAAGTTCACTTTAACAGATTTTCACCCTTTTAATAATGGATATTCTTTCAATCAGCAGATAATTGTGCCCAGAATACCCCCTGGAAAGTTTCCTCTATCAATTACTGCACAGATGCTCAATGAAGAACCAATCCCAAGAGCATTATTTGCTTTATAATTAATGGGGAGAGGGCAGGGCTGTGGGAAGGGTGGCGTAGGAGCAAGTGTAAGAGGTGTGTACCAGTTTGCTATAGCTGTTCCCACAGGAGCAAGGTGTACGCGCACGCTCTACAAAAACCACGGACTATTATCAGTTCAGTGGCAAGAATGCAGATATGAACATTAATCATCCCCAAGAAGAAACCATGAGTAGTAACCTGGATATTTGTATTCTTTTAGTTGGATAAATCCCATACACAATAGCAAAAGACCATTTGAGTAAGCAAAATAATCAACCAACTTTGTCTGAAAGTTTAGTTGCAGACAATTTCCAGCAGCCCAGTCTACTTGCCGGTTTGCTAATTCAATATATAGAGCCTAGAGGTTAATTGGGTTCTCTGTGACTGGTATCAGGTGCATACCTTTTAGTCAAGCGAACACCAATCTCTAGTTTCACTATTTAACAGCTGTCAAATACTACATTAATAAAATATGGCAGTGTTTCTCAAGCTACCAGCCATCCTCTAATCAGATGTGATAAGGATGTGGTTTCTGAAAAGCAAAATACGCCAGGCACAATTCAAAGATTCAAGTCAAGTAGGTGATTTGACTGTGGACATCTCTCTAACAAGAATTAGACGGTAGCTCATTCTCAGTCATAAGAGACTGAGAAGACACTTTCCGCAGAGTTTTGTTCAGCTCAGCTTTACTGTGGTACTAAAGACTCTAAAGAAGTTATCTCTGTCCCACTTAGGAAAAAGGGGACATATTTACCTTTTTTATCTCCTGTATTATTTTACAAGAGTAACACTGAAAATTTTATACGATGATTAAGTAGCAGGAAATATTATTTCAAACAGCTCTGAACACGCTTTTGAAAGTCACCTCTGAATCAGATGATTCCACATCATTTCCCAGTAACTGTTTGAAAGTTTAACTGAGAGGGGAAAATAGCCTGTAGTGAACATACCTTCATGGGACAATCATGAGGTCTCATGTAAAAAATTATGAGAACGTGAGGAAGATTTAAAATGAAAACCTAACTTAAGCAAAGTGATTTTTTGAAAGATTTTAACACCAATTTCAGCAGGATGTTGCAGGTTTGTGCAATGGGCTCTTCCAGGAAGGTGCTTGTCCTTGTGCTCTCAGGGCGCCCATGTCAGGGCTGAGACCTTCACCTGTGGAACAGGGTTTGCGTAGTATTGCAGTGAAAGCATTTTTCACATAGAGACCATTTGTGACAATCTACAAAAATAAAACACACCATGCTGATTCTTAAGCAAATGTATATTCCTTCAAATTAAACAGATATGTAAATATCTGTGTACTTTAGACTAAGATTCTTCATAATATTTTCAGAATTACTAAGCCAGCTTTTGAACTTAGGCACACCTCAAAACTTTACCTTCAACACCTTTCAACACTTAGGTCTGTTAAAAAAAGAATGAACACTACTACCATTTTAATAATGTTAATAATTTCCCAAAGGCTCACAGCAGAACTGTCAGGGCAAGCAACAAGAAAACTTTACTCACTGTTCCTAACTGGGCTCCGCTGTGCACCACCAAGCACCGCGCACCAACGGCACTGAACGTGGTTGCTCCCTCTGGTGTAAGCAGTTACCTGCTATTTGGGCCAGGAGGAGTGTTTACTCCAGGAGGAGAAACGGGTCATCCAAGTCAGGTATATTCTCCGGTGCGACCCTATTAACTTGCACAGAATGTAAGCAGAGGGCTGCTTCCCTGAGCACAGCAGAAACAAACAGCCACAGTTCGTTCTCTGTTCCCGACCTCCCAGCTCACGCACCCGGGGACCCGGCCTCCGTATGCCCCAGCCCAGCTACGCCAGCCCTGTCCCCACGTCAGGACCTACCGCCATCACTGTACATGCCCATGGAGAAGCCATCAGCCCCTACCCGCGCTCCACGGCAGGAAAAGCTTTCGCTCTCCCCAGGTCAGCATTGCCTTCTGCTGGGCGGCCACATGGGAAAGGCAACGCAAGCGCTCATCATTTCTTATCACACGAGCCTTAGCAAAGCAGTAGTAATAAACTGGTGGTGGTACCACACACAAGCAGTGATTGCCATCCCCAGCTGCCACCACTTTGCTCACAATAGACCCATCCAAACCCTGTTGACCAAGCCTGGCCACTATTAGTATTTGTTCCACATAACATTTACAAAAGTTCTTCTCCTAAAGGACTTTTTCCTCTTTTATACATGAATGCATCCACTAGTCTAAAAAAAGTGACTGCCAATTACCACAACAATCATGGTTTAACTGCATCATATAAAGTCTAAACAAAATGGCAACATCCACTAACATGCGCAAGGTCTAGCTGCCATGAGTGTCACGCACTGAATGTCAGGCTAGATTATGATAGTTTGACAACAAAAATCGTAAGCAATTGTAAAGCTATCTGGCAGACATACAGCAGTCGTGGATCCCATGAAGTTTCCAACACAAACACTGTTTAAAAGTGGTGCCTATCTTGGCCCTTAATTATTGCACTCCCAGGATCGACACGTAGCTGGCTCCTGAACCAGATGTAAAACTCAGCACCAGCTCTTGGGCAACGAGGTGTGTTTGTACGTGAGGAAAGTCCCCGCCAGGCAGCTGCCAGGGGATGTGTCCTGGTCAAAGCCAGGATGATACGTACCACAGAAACGGAGGAGAGAGCTTGCTCAGAGCAACAGCAGTTGCATAAACAGGTGGGTCACGCCAGTGGCTTTAACTAAACATCTTGGAACTGAAATGTAATCAATAATACCTAGCTACTATACAGCTCCTTAAACCTTAAAAGTTCTTAAAAGCAGACTTTGAAAGCTGGTTAATCTTATCATCATTAAAAATTAAAAACCTAACTAGAAAATAATCAATTCATACTTTAAAATTAGCAGAAAAAGCATAACCAGACATATTAAAGGGAGTTCTAAGAGAACCCACTAGTAAATACAGGCCGAATATACTTTAGAAATGTATTATTTACTACTATAAGAAATGTGGTTTTGAAATACTTCAATTCTTGGCCTGTCCTGTCTTGTCTTGGGTGGAAAAACTGTCAACATGAGTTTTTACCACATACTATCAATTTGAAATTTGCGTCTCTCAAACGGAAAGAATGCCTGCCTTGGAGAGGTCTGTCTTTATGCTTTATTACCTGGATTTTTTTAAACTCAAACGAGAAAGGGAGTTATTAACAGGCACAGTTACCCTATTTATCAAATTAGTAAAGTACAACGTATTATTTCTATATTTCAATGTATTATTTCAGCTTTGCATACCGAGGACCTTGTAGTGCAAGAAAAGAAATATGCAAGAAATATTCAGTCATCACCTGGAACAATATGCCAGGTATATAAAGTCTACAGCACCCTAAAACCAAGTATTTTTCTCTCTCTAGACGTAATACTGAATTATGTTATTCTGGCAACAAAAATATTTAACAATTGTAATGGTGCCTGGCCAGATTTCTACAGCAAGCTTTAGTGGTGTTTCCAATATAAACACTGTACAGGCCTGGTCTGTAACTTGGCTCTCAGTAAGTAGCTGAAGGCCTAAACTTCACATGCATATTCTTGAAACGGGAATCAATTATGTTTTAAGTAGTTGAACTAAATAACATGTTTGGCTAACCAAGAAGTTTTAAATCATCTCGTAACTAAAAAAGACTTTGTTTTCATTTGTGCAGGCAGAGCAGGAAAGAGGACGACTTCTCAGGAAAAAGCTTTACAAATGATCTAACATGGTGTTCATTTATTTCACATTTTAAACCACTAAATCCTTGAGTCCATGACATGACACATGGACTTCAGTACAGATATAAAAAAATAAAAAAGGTAGTAAGCAAGAGAACATCAACACGGTTTAAAACAATAATCTGTTACTGAGGGGAAATCCCAGAGACTCTGTTAGAGATTAAGAAGTGGAGTCCATAGCACCAACAAGAGGGTTAGATAACAAAGCACAAAGACTGCAAAGTACAATTTTAAACATCTCCTGTCTACTATCGACCACAGAGGTAGGGGGGTCCTCAAGTTTTCACCAGCTGGGCATCAAGTGCCAGATAAATCCTCCCTTGCTCCTACCAAGCAAAACTTCAGACAGAGATTGGGCTCACCATACCGTATACTATGCTCTCTTCTTCGGCAGACAAATTTTCAAGTTTTTTTCAATGTTGTGTTAAAGAAAGATCTTAGATGAGCAATGGCTGTGGGATCAAGTCTAAGATGTGTAGCAGATGTCCACCTGCCAAGGCATCCAGGAACAGTAAGCAGTGAGGTGGGCCCTAAAGTTTTTGCTTAGCATGTTCCCTCTTCACTTCCATGAAGAGTCACAAACTATGAAACTGAAAATAAAATCAAGCCTGTAATTCTAGGCCATGAACTTCCTTTGGGGAGAACCTTTGCGATTGAGAATTGACTCTTACTTTTGTGAGACCATACCCTCCAAAAATCTTTAGTACAGTAATATAAGAAAACATTGTCATTAAGACAGAACAGTTTCTCAAAAGACTTATGATGGACAGGGAATGAAAAACCTACTTCCCTGATCTTCCAGAGACATGTTAGTGTGCTGATAAGAGCAACACTATGGCACTAGAAATTAATTTCATCATCCTGGGTATACTGGGCGGTATGCAAGCTAAATGAAAGAATGACAGAAGAGGTAATGTAAGAGAGTGAGAGCACAAAGCAAAAGCATAGCAATAAAGAGAATCAAAAAGCATGCACATCCTAAGGCATGAGAGCTACTCCCCATCCAGCAAGTATGCCTTTCATGTTCAGTCAGTGTGACGGAGAACTAACTACAATACAAAGGCCCCTTCTACTTAAGCGTCTGGCGTACAACAGATTGGGAGAGTGTACTTCCTCAAATCATCACAGTTCATTAAAGGCTTTCGATCAAAAAGAACAAGGAAAAATTGTGGCTAATCCAGGGAGAAAGAAGGGGGGTGGGGGCGGGAAAAAACCACCACCAGAAATAGCATCATGCTAAGTAGTGATTTGTCTTTTGATCAGGAACAGACACCAGTGGAAAAACCTGGATGGGTACATCAGGTCCCAAAACACAAAATAAATCCCTAGCCCTGGTGGATTGCACCAGTTTCTTATCAACACCTAAACTTTTCATCTTTCTTTAGATTCTGTCATGCCAAAGAAGAACTACAGGGTATTAAAATAATTAATCAGCCCTACTTTACTTCATGTCCTACATTAAAGTAGAACATCCCCTCTAAAAGATTTGTTTTCTATCCTCAGATGTTAACGGAGAAAAGCAGAAATGTGCATGTAATATGGTGACATTTAAAGATAATCAAGCACAGAAAAAAAATAGTTGAAAGCAAGTGCATCTTCCACAGCACTGGCTCCATAGCTGCAAAGAGGGGAATCAAAAAGTGAACAGCCCTTGTTGGTCAGCTGATCTTAGCAGTGAGGACTGGATATTTTGCTACAAATCTCAGTAATGATTAGCAAGATAATCCAAGGTCTATTCTTCCTAACAGCAACACCATGGGATACGAACTGGCCTGCCAGGGTACCAGACTGTTCACTATGTCACAGTTATGGGTTACTGCTCCTATGGAAGTTAATCAGACATAAATAAGGAACCACTAACAGTGAAAACACAATGACTTGGGGGAAATAAAAAACAATTCTTCTAATCCACTGGGGTAATTACAAAAACCAAAACAAACAGAAGCTGACTTGCCATACAATACTCCAGCAAAATAAAACTTCCTGTTTAGTAAGGTACAACTTGACTTACACGTTGGTCATCCTGGCATCTCTTTATCAGTAAAGGAGAGAAGAAGTTATCGTTTCCTTCCCTCCTTCTGCCCAGAGCAGTCCTCCTGCCTTCTGGAGCACTCAGAGCAGTTTTAGAATAGTTCCAAGGATTTTCAATTTGCAATGCATGCCTTTGAACACTGCACTTTCAACACTGCATGGGATTGTGTTCCTTGCTGTTGAAATGGATCAGCTGGTTCATCAGAGATGACGGTTCAGGGAGATGCACACACACAAGGCAATCACAAAAGACATCCAACCAAGAGACTGCTAATTCGTTGCCAAGCACTGACCAGAATAAAACGAACAACTACAACCAACCTTACCTTTAAGTCTCTTTGAAAAGATTCTTCATACAAACATCAGTCTTACCACAAAACTGCATCAGAGGATATTAATGCTTACAAGAACAGACTCACTATCTGATATTTTTAAAAAAGACGACCGACACCAATGGGACAATCTTGCCTGCCTTACTATAAAACATCACATATCACTGCCCTGCTAGGATTCCTTGGATCCTGCTTATGGTCCTTCATCCCAATGAAGCCACAAAGTTATTACTCTGGTAAGAGCAGATGACACTTCCCCACTCTTGCAAGAAGAACTGCAAGTTAGAGGAGTATGTTCTGCAAAGGCTGCGGGAAAAGAGGGGATCGTTGCTCTGCAGAACGCATATCGTACGTCAAGGCTGGTAAGCAGTGCAACATTCTTCATGCGAGCAGCGAAGCTCCACAGAGAAAGACGAAGGCCAGTTGTGACCCTCCATGCAGCCTGGTCCACACTCAGTACTGAACTCTCTTTTTAAGACATTGCTACAGTATGACCTCAAAATCTGAAGTACAATCAGAACAAAACCTATGGGTCCCGTATTCTCAGTGCATGGTGTTATTACCAGATTGCACCTTTCCCAGAGCATCAGATCAAGAAGATCAGATTGGGAGAAGAAGGAACGCCCCCCAAGGAGAACAAAATACTGAGCAGATTTTTAATATAGTTTGCATGTAGCTACAACGACAGAAAAACACTGGATTGAGGGAGGGAGGGAAAACATGACATTAGTTAACACAGGAGTTGATCTGGTAAGCCATTTTACTCACAACACTGACCCAACTAAGAGGAAACACAGCAGTAACAAGGGCATTTCTATCTAATTTCATAGGTTCAGCAATCTAAAAAGTAACAAAAATGTATCTGCACAGATACCAACAAGTGCCTCATCTCAAGATTTAGAGAGGTCACAGCAACAGTTTATTTCCATTTTTAGGTCATTATCACACCACATGTTTGATAATGTGCACAGTTCAGGTACTGTGCTGGACAAATCATATGAGGATGAGTATGGGGAACTAACTGGCAAGTCTGGAAGACTCCACTGCAACAGGTCAGTACAAAATTGACTGACTTGCCAACTAAACGGTAAATGCAGACTTTGCCTTCAAGAACAGGGAAAGTGCTAATAAAAATGTTTACTGCAGATCTGTCACAAAAATACCTTTCTCCGTGGCTGTAGTGAGAGAATTGCTTGAAGAAATACTAATCCTGCAAGTACATGTTTGCAGACTGAGCCATAAAGCCCACTGCAGAAAGAATCTTCTTGACATAGTTTTGACTTGTTTCCCCTTTGGATTTGTTTCATATCGACACTCAGTGAAAAAAGCTTGTAAGGGAATGCTGACTTACTTGGTGTGACAAACTGTAAACTGCTTTCTTCAGGCTGTCATTCCTCCTGAAAGCAGGCTCTAGATTTCCTTAGGAACACAGATGTTGCCAAATGCATTTAGAGAGAAATCCCACTTGCCAAGATTCAAACATGGGCAACCTTTGCTCCTTAACAATAGCCACCCAGCACCTAAAGTGCTGAACACTTCTGACATTTAAAGATCTTTCTATTTGTTTGGTTTCCAAGACTACAAACCTGTGGTACTCTGCTTCTGGTTCGGAAACTTCATGGCTAAGAGTAACTTATTATTTTTAATTCAGTCTAAGACAGGTGGAACTCCAAAGGTAATAGAAGATTACAGGTGCAATAATAAAATTTAAAAGTTAATATGTAGCTACAACTGGCAGAGGAAAATGTTCATTACCTTATTTCACCTGAAAAAAAATCAGAGTTTTGTTCTCATTTTGAAGATGATGAACATTCTGACAAAACTGAACATCTCCACCAATCTGTATTAGCAAAAGAACCGTTTCTCGCTTGAAAACTATTTTGGTAAACCTTGGCCTCACTCTTCACAAAAGAGCAACGAATGACAGCAAACCCAACATCCCAATGATGAGAGATGAATAATTACACTTGTGAAAATCTATTCTGGAACACTTTGCTGCATTTTAATGATGTACATCTCTTTTCTGATGGAGAATAAATTGGCCAGGTTAGCAACAGTTGATCTGATTTTACTTGGCTAACCAATCATTTCAAGAAGAAAAGAGCAGACAAAACACCTTTGCACGGTGTTTACCAAAAGTGTTAATTTGACATTAGAAATGTTAAGTTTCATGGTAATTTTTGGAAATGCACGACAGCCAAATACACAGGGATACTTAACACATCTGACCAGAAGAGAAGGCTCCAGGGAGACCTTATTGCAGCCTTCCAGTACTTAAAGGGGACTTAGAAGAAAGATGGGGACAGACTTTTTAGCAGGGCCTGTTGTGACAGGACAAGGGGTAATGGTTTTAAACTAAAAGAGGGCAGATTTAGACTAGATATAAGTAAGAAATTTTTCACAATGAGGGTGGTGGAACCCTGGCCCAGGTTGCCCAGAGAGGTGGTAGATGACCCATCCCTGGAAACATCCCAGCAACCTGCTCTAGTTGAAGATGTCCCTGCTCACTGCAGGGGGGTTGGACTAGATGACCTTTAAAGGTCCCTTCCAACCCAAAGATTCTATGATTCTATAAACAGACTTCTTTCCAAAACTGCTCCAGAACAGAAACTTCCTCTCTATAGCATGACTATTCTGCCTTTACATGCCAACACCAATAGCTCAACAATGTTAAAAATTAAAATGACATCTCTTGAAACTGTATTTCAGGATGTGTACATGGTGGTACTGTTCTAGCTTAGTAACAGGCAAACATTAGAATCTTATATATGGAGAAAAAGGCATCCAAGTGCTTCTCTTAAGTCATCAAAACAAAACGGCAAACTTCCAAATTACTGTGTGGCTGCCAAATTGGACCTTCACGCTAATATTTCCCTGTAGCGTTCTTTGGCTGACCAAGCAACACCAAACTTGATGGCTTCCACATAGGTGAGATGTGCTTTTAACCAGTCCACATGAGAATTCATGAAGTACCTGCTGCATGTAACAGGAGCAAGTAACACAACTGTTCAAGTGTCAGACAAAGTGATCCTGTTCTGGCTGTTCGCAGCAAGCATCTTGTGATACGCCAGTAAGCCCTCTCTGTCAACACAGTCACGTGTGATGGCTTCTTGAAGAGATGATGAAGATTAGCAGAGTTTTCCAAGTTGTGAGTTTGCTATCGATTAGGTCATTAGGTTGCTATAAACAGAGGTGAGGCTGTGTGAGTAAAACATCATGCAGAATCATAGCAAAACTGTCATATCTAAAACTCTAACTACCTACAATCACACTTACAGCACAGCCAAACAGACTGAAAGGCACCATACACGTGAGAATAAAACACCAAGAAGCACAGCGGCAAGTAAGCTCAGTACTCTGGATCAAATTACACTGATCGCTGAAAGATTCTCTCTAAAATGAATGGTCCCTTTCTACTGGAGGTATGGAGAAAATAATAGTCTTCATGTGCTGCACTTACCCGCAGGTAGCAGAATTGCCTGTGCTTTAGAAAGAGAGGGGAAGAGACACAAGGAGGGGTTTGGAACAAAAGCTGTAATTAAATTTTTTCATACTTATGCATCAAGTTGAATATTTGGAGCTGGTAATGATCTGGTAATGGACTGTGCAAATAAATCACCTCAAAATCTGACTCACATGCATTAGGTTTAAGAGTTCACCGATCTTCTCCTACGAACGGCAGTAATTTCAGCAGAATTTTCCTAAACCACCAACAGATTGCGGAAAAGCACTTTCACTGACGATGCGCCGCTCACCTCAGAAAGAAAACCAGGCTTGACGCTTCGCAGCTTTGCTCTCACACAGAAAGTGGATGTGTTGCAGGACGGGCAGGTCACCCTACCTGTCTGGAGACGGCAAGTACCCAGGTGCCACCTCCGGAGCACCACCGACGGGCCGCACGCCGGCCGCTGCTTCCCTCCAGGAGCCGTCACAGCAGTGCAATTAGCGCACTCATTAGCCCTGCTGATTGCACACCTTGCTGCCGGCCTGCAGAAAAACGCGCTGCCCCGGGACGGGGGCTGCTCCCTCACGCCCGCGGGGGCCCGATCCCGGCTCCCCCAGGCGCGCAGGTAACCGCAGCACCAGCGCGAAGCTGCCGTGGAGCCGAGCCCGGCCAGGCCGGCGTCGCCTCCCCGCAGATGAGGGCGACGGTTCCCGCCGGGGGCAGGACAAGCTGGAGCCGCTCTCCGCGGGCAGCGCGGCCACCGGCGGTAACAAAGCCATCTGCCAAAGCAGGCGTCGGGAGGAGAAGCCCGAGCGGACTCGCCGAGAGGGGGGGAAGGGAAGCTGCCGCCCCCGAACTCCCCCGGGGGTGAGGGCAAACGCGGGCCGCCCCGCACCTCCCTCACGCCGGCCGCGGGGAGCGGCTCCCCCGTGGCACCCGGCCCCGCTCCGGGCGCTGCCCCGGGCACGGCCCGCTTGAGGCGCCGGCGGGAGCGCGCCACGCCGCCGGCCGGCTGAGGGGGGGCGGCGGCCGTACCTGGCTGCTGCTCTCGGCCGGCAGGTTCCTCAGCAGGATCTTGCGCCTGTTGCTCAGCTGCCGGCGGGTGCTCGCCAGGCGCCTCGCCACCTCCTCGGGGCCCAGCGGCGGCCGAGCCCCCCGCGGCGGCTCCGCGGGCAGCTCCGCGCCGCGTTCGGCTGCTGCCGCCATCTTGCAGAGCTGCCGGGCGAGCGGGGGGAGCCGCGGCGGTGGGCGGGCAGGCGGCAGGGGAGCCGCGGGGCACGGCCCGGCCCGGCCCGGGAGCGGGGAGCCACGCCAGGCCCCGCCGCGCTCCCCGCCCCCGGCCCGCCCCGGTGACCGGCCGCGCCCGCCGCCCTCTCCCTGTCCCTGCCGCGGGAGGCTGAAATCCGCGGAGCCCCCGCCGAGGAGCCTCGTGAAGGGGGCAGCGTGCTCGACCTCCCCGCCAGTGCCGGAGGGAAGCGCCGGCCCGGTGCCGCACAAAGGCGGTGAAAGGGGCGCGGAGCCCCTGTTGAGGAAAGAAGGACAAGGGGAGGAAGCGGAGAAAACTGGAGCGGAGCTCGGTAGTGCCCGCGGTGGCCTCAGGCTGCGAACCTCTTCGGGGGGTGTAGGGATAAACGGGGATCAGAGGGTGAAGTTCATCTCTGTGGTAGCATATCTCGAGTCAGGTTTTAGGGAAGGACTTGAGCACTCTTGAGGAGAGTTTGGGGCTCCGTTATGAGGCAGATTGCCTCCAGAGCCATCGTGAAGGAGGCACTTCAAGGAGGCCAAGGCCTGGACTCTGGCCCTCTCTCTCACTGAGGCACGATGTGGTTCATCGCACCCAGGAGTCATTTCCCCGAAGTCCCACTGTCGATGCCCTCCTTAGGTACCATTCCACCCGGAGAGACTGGAATACAGAATGGCAACAAGATAAAGCAGATCTCACGTGAACCCAAATGCCCTGTTGGAGGTTAGCAGGCACGATGGCCCAAGATGATCTTGTTCTAATTTTATTCTTCATCAGAAACGTACCAGACAAATTACAAAGCATCCGGAGGGGTAAGCCAATGCCTGGGTGCTGCACTTGTAGCAAAAGCCACCATGTAATGGTGGATGGGCAGGCACAGGGCTCGCAGAAAAGGAGTGCAACATCCTGAAAGAAGGAAAGTATTTCTGGGAGTCACTACAAAACAAATTTTCCCTTCTATGATGCCTCTGTCTGTAAAAATGTTTCACTCTGTTAGTCAGCACTTTAGATAATAAAATAGGTTGTTCTCTTGGAAAATTCATTTCTCCTTAGCATAGTTACTTGCAATGTCATTTACAACACAGTAAATTTAGCTCTTAACATTGTCATCATTGCTATAAATGAATGAGGAATAATTTAAATATTTGTATCTATTTTTAGGTATGAAGCTGAACACAAAGAACAGGCAAAAGAGAATCCAAACCTGAAAAATGGTAGTCTTAAAAAGGAAATTGGAAACACACTTTGAGCTAAATTGGGTACATGTGACTAAGTTCTTATCAAGAAAATCTAATTCTGGATGATAATTCTTGATGAGGTTTAAAGTGCCGTTTTAGAGACAGGATTACCAGTTACAGAAAAAGACAAATAACAATAGTGTTTTTAGAAACAAACCAAAGCTAGCAAGTTAAGACTACAAAGAACCTTGGAGCTTCATTACTTCTAAAATTCATTTTAAAACTACTGAGGAAAAAATAATCGAAGTACTTTTTGTTCTTTTTGGTGTATTATTAAAAGAATTGTCAAGGCTGACCAGCTTCTGTTCAAGGGCTTACTTTTCCCTAATTTTTTAAAAAAGGTAATGTTTTTCCTCCTTCAATATTTGCATTATGTTTAATGAATTTTTGGAAATCAATCAGAGGTGTGAAGGACACTTGTAAATAGTTCATGTATTTGTCGTGGGAGAATTTGAGAACTGCCAAATTCAGCCTGTCCTGAACAATATTAGCTTAGCCTTCATACTTAAACCAAAAAATGGGAAAAACTATTATAACAATTTATTAGTGTGAGATCTGATCTAAAGAAAATTTGATACTCTTAGAAAACTAAGATTTTCATAGATCACCATTCTTTGAGAAATGTAGCTGAAAAATAAGTGCTATTTTTATTTCAAATTTCAGATGAAGATTTGCATTTTAAAACTATGAAATATCTTTTCCAGCATAAGCTATGAGGTATAGGCTTCTTAAGTTCTAAGTATTAATCATGCTACCTATAAAATTATCCTTGGAAAAGATAAAAAATTTATGAGTAAAAAGTCTGCTAGTGACTATTTACAAACTGATTTTTAGGTCAAGCTATGAAATTGAAGTTAGAGTCCTAAATACTGTCTCCTCAAAACCTAGCTGAAGCATCTAATTGATTATGTGATGTAGATTATTCTGGGACTATGAAAAAGATCGCTCTGCCAGGAATACTGAAACACCTAACTATCTCCTCAGAAATAATTACCAGATTAAACTATTACAGTAGAAATTCTGGATCTGTCTAAGCATCATACAGTTTAGTGAAGCTAATGAAGTAGTGAAAGCAGAATAATTAATTATACCATTAATTTTTCCAGTTTGAAGATGGACTCTAGTTCACCTGTATGCTACTGATAATTAATCCCACCTACAGCAATTACCTTCTCAAAAGTTGCCTGCCCTTTTTTTTAATAGGCTGCAGGTGTATCTGAATGAAACTCATTAAAAGTTAAAGTGCATTGCTAACAGAAATAGTTCAGAAATGGATAGTTTGATATTAATGGCAAAAATAAAACTACTGCAGTATTAGTTGTAAATAGTTCTGGAGAAATGTAAGCATTTTTCTTGCTTAGAGATACATATTTAAAAGATGGTATTTTGTAGGTAAAAGTGCTCATCTTTTCTCCCCTCAACATTCACGTTTTGTTCTGTATACAGGTAGTTGACACTGCACAGGTAGATGAAGGAATGCCTGCACTACAAGGCAACTACAAGGTGCTGCGGGAAGAGAGCAGGAAAGGTCAAAGATACTGCCACTGTCCGTCGAGGCGGTCTGTGAAAACGAACACAGAGGTAGGCCACGCGTCACCTCTTACGGTAACCAAAATCAGCCAAACAGCGTCAGCACCAATAACCAATCTGACCTGAGGAAATACTCCCTCTTGAACCCAAATCTTAAAGATTCTTTCCAGCCTAAATTATTCTATTCTATTCAAATGTCATCCCTGTTCTGAACTATAGTACACCCCCAAGCAGGTACATGGAGAATTAAAATACGATTTTAAATAAAGGAACAATCAAAGTGAGGCACTGATGAGGTAAAACACCAGAGTCCTTTGAGGCCCCCATGGAGCATCAGTGGGCTTGCTAATGCAGTATAGAGGTTGTGCAAACCAACAATCCAGCCTCCTTTGAACCTCCACAAACATATCAACACATTAGATGCGCAGTTCTCTCATTTGACTCATTTGATTAATTGAAGTTAATCTTCTGCCTTCAGGAACTCTCCCATTTTAGCACACAGTTTCTGCCAGAAGTACCAAAACATGGGGCTCATAGCACAGGTTACTGTCCCCTGTGCTGGTTTTGGCCAGTGCTCCTTCAGGTTGGCCATTACTGCTCTCAGCTGTGTTCTTTGTAAGTGCTAACTACTTTGTAAGGGTGAAAATAAATTGTGTAAGCTTAAACAGCCCTTGCTAACCCATGCCGACACAGATTAGGGAACCCTCTCATGAGCCTCTGTGCTGCTGCATCTGCAGGAGCAGGAAACATCTTCAGGAAGATGCTGAGATGGTGCAGCTCGGATTAAATGCAGGTGGTAACACTCTCCACCCAGCTGTAGCCAGGAGAGGAAGGGGACAGTGCATGTATTTTCCTTAAAGAATTTCATCTTGTTGATTACAGACCATCCTTCTGTATGCAGACTGTATGCGTACGTTTGCAAGAGTATACTGTTACTCGCTTTATGTTGCTTTCAAAACAAAGCCCTACACATTTATGCTTTGCACTCTAAACAGTCTTCAGTTTTCTAATGCCCTTTCATTATGTTTCAAAACTGCTGCAAAAGCAAAAAATCACTATTTACAAAATAGCAGAAATGTATAGTGATCTGCAAGTGTAACTTTGTTGCACTGCAGACTTGATGCTATTCTATGGATAAGCCACTTTGCAGTAATTTAATTCAGTTCACTAAATTCCTTGTTAATAAAGAGTAATGTACCCATCCACAGCAGCTGCGTTTGTAGCTCTTCAAAGCTGAAGATTAATTTACCCATGCTTCTGCAGCTTTGAAGTAATACAAGCCATATATATTTTTTCATTTTTATGGGATGAAAGTGTTAAAACAGCATTGTGTCACATTCTTTCTGAATTAAAGATGCACTCAGGCAGAATTGCCCATGTTCAAAAGTACAAACAAGTTCAGATCTGTGCAGATAAAATAAAAGCCAAGATTTAGAACATCTAGATCTCAGAGACCCATCTGACGATCGCAGGTATATGAGATACTAGGAATGAATCTATGAGCTCTTTAGATAAGTGATTTCTTATATCAAAGAGAAATCTAAAAATTTTCTAAAACCTGAAACCCTGTGATTGGTATGTTTTCTGCAACAAGGGTGTGGAATCCATCAGTTGCTACAAATTCAAAGCTTCCGTAAAAATCCCTGATTGCTACCACTACTTCATGTGAACAAAGCGCAAAGAATACCATTGTCTTTAGCCTATATGGTGCCCACTGTTTCAAGCTCTAGCTGCTCCTTTTGTTTCATTAGGAAACGGAAATTTTGAAACCAAAGGATCTAGATTCAGTTGTCAACACAGGTAATTAGTTCAGTGATGATCATCTAGATGCTCAGTCATTCATCTCACAAACGCATATTGCCTCCAAAATACACCAGAGTGCCAGAAGAAGTTCCTTTCACCATTTTTCTAACAAATTACATTCGGCATTCTTGGTGTAACATTCTGTAGTGCAGTAACTGTGGGGGTCATTAAGAAAAAAATGGAATTTCCTATCAAGTTACCAACTTAGTTGCACAGTAAGCAACTTATACTTTCAGTATTCTGCTGAAGCAAAAAAATTTGGTTTTTAGCTTAGCCTCTCTTTGCAGCTACTGCAGAGACTCAGGCTTTGCTTGTTCTGCAGGGTTAAAATTCCCTAATTAACCATTAGAATAACTCAGCATGTCTAGACTGCAATTTTGTTGAGACAGGTATTGTGACACGCTAAGTCCTCCCAAATAACTGCTAAGCTCGTCTTAATACCAGAGATAGTTTGATTAATGTTTCATTCTCCAGGCACTTAGGAATTGCAGTAATACAGGATCAGACTTCAGGTCCACCAAATCACATCCTAGCAGCACCTATCTTCTTGAAGAGATGCCAGATGGGCAACAGATTGCTTCAGAGACCACAACGGCCACACACTTCATTCGGAGTTGCACTGCCAACAAACAGTTATTTTCACTTTGCTCACACTCCTTTGCGGGAGCCTTATATGTACTGTACACAGCTCACATTCACTGGAATATGTCAGGTACTGCTGTGTATGACCAAAAATGGGATGTTTCTTTACTCCTGAAATGATCTTCCATACAGACACAAAAACACTTCAAGTGACTTTGCCCACAGCTGAACATTTGTTTTTTTAAGTGGAACCTGATAGCTATTAAAGTTAGTGTAACACTGCTCCTAAGTGTTAGGAATGATGGATTATCTCAGTAACGGATTGGTTAGCAACTTCTCCTCAGTTTCCATTCTGTAGCACAGTGGTCTGCAAATAAACAGCAAAAAGATAAAAGAGGTAAGAGCTATGACTTACTTATAAAGCCGGTAACTATTCTGAGGAAATCATTACACCAAAACATAATGTAATGGTCTATTTTGGGAATCATGGTCTTTGCGGTAGAATTTATATCCTTTGTTGCCTAATGCATATCATTAGCAAATCCGTGTGAAGGTTACATTTAAAGACAGCAAAAAAAAGAGTAAATCTCAAAATAAATCACCACAAAACAAATCCTGCTTCTTGAATAATAACTGAGAACAAAAGAAAATAAGATCAAACAAATATTATAAGTACAGTCCTCCTCAAGAAATGGCCCTAAAGGCCAATATACCCACAGGGGAACCTCAGCAATACTTTCTCCTAAAACAACGCCTTCCCTGCTTTAAATCACCATTCTTCCCTGCATAGGCTTTATTTTTCCTCATTCAGAGTCAACTTCAAATTTAGTAATCACTTATTGGCAGAAAGTAAATTTTGGCAATTTTAGTATTAAAAAAAAATATGTTCCTCGGGTTTCTAGCAAAAGCAGGTACAACCCCACATTCCTACACAGAGTATTTTTATTGGCTAACCTGTTAATGCGCTGCAAACTGTAGTTTCAAATCATTCTGTCTCAGACTCTCTATAAGGGCCTATTTTCTAGGAACTGGAAACTGGTATTGATAGTTCACAGGTAATTGTGAAATCATTTCACATCAAAAAATAATGAAATCGTAATGCTGAATTAAAGCCTTCACCAGGATAAGTGGGTACATCTCCATTACCATCTCGTTTACACCTCCTACAGATCTGGCTAGTTATAAACTTGAAGAAAATTTTTGATGCGATTAACTGAATAGCTAGTACGTACTGGGAGTGAACAGGCATCTTACCAGCAATTTGTTTTGATATGATAAACCAGTCACTGATTTATCCCTGCCAGCAGAGGTTGGAATTTGAAACACCCCCACAGTATTTTGTCCTTAAAAACGCTGTAACTTGTTAAATATGGAAAACTGGCATGAAGGATGTAATGCAAGATAAACTTTCCCAATGCATTCTTAAAAAATTTATGAGACTTTAAAACGTTCTGCCATTCAGTTATAAAAAGGTTTCCATAGAAACTGTCATGCGACATGACTTTTTGCTATAAACACACTTACTAAAATGTCTAACTTCTACATCTTCATTCTGTTTTCACAGGGAGCAAAAAAACCCATCCTCTTCCTGTTATCCAGGTTCTCTGGCCGAGGTTGCAGCAGTAACAAATTTTGACTTGTTTATGGAGATTTCCTGGGCTAAGCTGCAACAGAAATAAACACACTTAAAGAGATAGTTGTTATTATTTTGCAGGAAATAGATCCTGTAGTTTAATTACTCAACCTTTAATCTCTCCCAATGGCATGAAATTTGCATAAATTATTCCAAGAGAATTGATATTGGGAGCGCATTAATTGTTGAAATGTCAGAAAGTTGGAAAACTGAAAAGAAGCATACTAAAACTATTTGACCAAGTTCCCAGTTTCCTGCAGTTCTCAGTGCCAACCTATCTCAGAGTGTCTGTCTGATTTCATTACCTCTATGTGCAGTGGAAGAGTTTTAAAATTAGAAAAATCCATCAACGTTGACCAAAGTGGAAATATTTGGCAATCTAATCCAAGGCTGGCCCATGGTTCAACTGGTGTGACAGTTGCCTGGGTTTAAAGAGGAGCGACCACCAGTTTTATGAGAACTTTGCTGTGGCATTTTTTTCGTGCAGACATAGCTGCTTGTTGAAAGTGCTGACTTGACAGTCTCGCAGGCTGGGGTTGTTCCCTTTATCCGAGGAGCAGCTGTTGTACTCGCGCCCTGAGGTTTCGTTGCCAGGTGGAGGGTTGGGTAGAAAGGTTCCTGCACTATGCTTTTTGGCCGTCTCCCTTCCTTGCTATCACTCTTTTTGTTCCATTAGTGGCAGTAACAGTGGAGAGCACTTGTTCAGTTTGGCAGTGCTCCAAAAAGCTGGTGTTTTTGCCAGTGTCAGCTATAAAAATGTAGAATAAAATAGAACAAAACATAATTGTTACTGCTGGCTCCCAGCTTCTGAGAGCAGTACCATCTACTGGTACCACTAATGAAACCAGCTCACGGATAACAACAGTAAATTTTTTTTCCACAGAATTTAGCCGAGGCCACTATGATTCATCTGTGAGCTGAAGGTGAAGCTTCCAGATCTAATAAATGTTCTGCCTCTGCCATCAAATTCCTGCTTCTCTTCTGCTCAGGCTATTGCTTTTGCTAACTAGTATTGACTGCCGCTTTCTGATAGGCATAGAATTGCGCTGCCTTACAACAAAAGCCTTGGTTAAACAGAGTAGATCCGGTTATTTGAAGGAAATGGTTTTGTACTTCAGATACTTATTTTCCTTTAATATATTATTGCATCAACTGTTTACTGAAAAACTCACTGGAATTTTGCAGAAGAGAGGTAGACGTGATGAAGCCTTTGCCTGGAACGGTGCAGGCAACCAGTAAGCGCATATTCTACCGCAGGCTGCCATGCAAAGTCAGTAAGTCACTTCAGAAACTCCTGTTCACACACTGTGTTAGATACATGGGCTCCAAGTTTCTGCCAGTTCAGGCTCCTTTGGGTTCCCAGGCGCAGGAGCTGCATACCCCAGCCTCAGAAATCACAATCCAAAGCAGGCAATACAAACGGGGCAGAGACAGGGAAGCATCAGGCTTTTTACTGAGATCGAACTGGCAGCATTTCTGCGCGTGCGCTGGCAAACGCACCAGTTATGTTTGGCACTTCGCTAACAAGGCAGGGGTTGGAGGACTTCACTCTTGGACTTGACTGTCTAAATTCCACTGCAGCCTTGGCTTCAGAAAGGCAAGCCCTTCTGGGCCAAGGTCCTTCCGTGACTCAGTTCAGAGCACATAAAGTAGAGAAAATAATTACCTCTCATCACACAGAAGTGCTGCAAATAACTAATATGAAATACTCTATAGCACTTACATTACTTTTTGGTAGTTAGGGTCCATGGCAAAATGGTGGTTTTGTACAGCAAAACAACCCAACAGTTACCAAATTCACTGCTGTAGGAATTAATATTCCAAACATCACTGGAAGGCTAGTGCAGGCTCCTTTCAAAATCCCAGCCATAGCTGGGATTCTCTTTTAAAAACAAATGAGACGGGTAGCTAAGAGCTATGAACACTGCGAATTAATCTTTGCACTTGCACGCAGCCTTTTGGATTACCTGCACTCTCTTAACTTGATCCAGGACTCCTGCATCCTGTTTCTTCCCCCTTTTTCATATTTGCTGCCAGCTTACTACCATAAATTGTACTCTTGACAAATCTACTTTCTATCCTCGTCACCATTTCTGTGTCACTTTACAGAATAAAGCCTTTGAAAGGAGACCTCATTTTGACCAGTTATAGTCACAACTACTGCTGCACATGTGAACATCTCATGAATTCTCATCCGTCTTCTCTCTCACTGCCAAGAGCAAGGGTAAAGATAATATTTCATGGCTTAAGTGGCCTTATAAAATGTTTATGGTCAAGCTGTAACATACTCTTCTTTCCAGATCACATTTTTTATGAAGGCAATAGTGTAAACAAATAAAAAAACCATGTCAATTCATTTTCCAGCAATATATTCTGAACATCTAAACAGCTTCTATCCCTAGGCAGGCCAGCTGGGTTACTGGGATGGAGGACCTGCTTGTTACATGTAGGAAAAATCAATACACTTCAGAGTGCTCAAATATTGCAAGCATCAAGTCAATTTAACGTTAGTGAACACAAACCAAAGGCAACGCTCACTTTCTTCTCAAAGGAACTTTTTTCTGGAAGAATGGAAGAAAACATACAGGAAATTAATACAACTATGTTTCAAAAATGAAAACAGTAAAAAAATTAATGGCCATAAAGTCTACCAGTTATAGGTAAGGAGGATACAGGGTGCGAGTCCCAGTCAGGCAGCTAACTGCTCATTTTATGATCCCGCTCCTCAGTCAACACAGTAAAATAACAATGGGGAGGGAGGCCATGGCAGCAACGCGAGCAATAAAAGTGGAAGAGCTGTCATGCACCTTCTTAGAAACCATGATGACATCCAGTATCATGTTTTAAATGAACAACAGCATCTTTATCAGCATTGCATTTATTCCTGCTGGGACCAGGTTAGCGGCCAGCATTTGAAGATGTGATTTGGCGCACCTCTAGATCTGTGTTTTTTCCATAATTATTCCTTCATAGCTTTGGCTCTTTTCATTACTTCAGGTATAAGCAAGGTTGTCCAGACCCCATGAACCAAGAACAGTTTTTATGTCCTAGAACAAAAGTGATGAAGCAGCAGCGAGGTGCAGCTCTACAAAAGCTTGTAAAGGTAAAAGCAAGACTGATTGCTGCGCCTTCCGATAGCTGCTTAAGGAGAGGCGTTACATGTACACATACAACCCGTGTTTAACGAGAGGTGTTCCGCACATCTTAGCTCTATTTCTGGCAGGGCTGCAACAGAACACAACCACCACTGCAACAAAAACTGCAAGCAGTTTCTTCCCAGCATGTAAGGTGAAGAACAACAAAAAAAATCTCTCCACTGAAAGAGTAAGTAGTTAATATTATTGCATTTTACAATGCATATGCTTATTCATATTACTTTTGGATACATTTTGAATAAAAATGATTTCTCCTACTATAAAAACGTAGTACAGAATATGCCAGTGTGGGTTAATACATGTATACATACAACCTGTGTTTAACACTGCAGTTTAATTGCAGCTGGACATTTTAATGACTTGCTTCTCACTACAAATATGCTCCATAGCCTTACCTGGTGTAAATTAACATCAGCACCAGAACAGGCAGGCGAGTGCAGACCCAGCCAAAGGTGTGCTTTTCTTCATTTCTGTTTATATCATTTTCTATGCAAGGAAACTATTCTAACGTTGCTTGACGTAAGCTACAACTGAGGAGCAAATACTCAAGTTCAAGAACTTCTGCTGCATAGCGAGACTCCTTCATATGTAGGTAGATGGGCAAAATACAACTCAAATTCCGCTTTACAAGTCAGTAACTTCCAGAGACACTTTTGTCATCTGGTAACAGCTTTTGGCTGAATTCCAGCTTCTAGTTACAGTCACTGCGTTGAACAAATAAAGTCCTAGCTAGAACTTCAAATCTGATTTACCTCCGAATTTTAGTGCGAACACCTTTATGGGTTTTATCGGACTAGGAAATCAACAAAGCATCTTGTTTGATGTTTCGCAGAAACTGTTATTAAAACTTACATGTAGTTGAACCGTTTCCACACTGAAAGCTGTTTTCCCTCCATGCTTAAAAATTCTGCTTCTTGGCTGGGTATGTTGTTCTTTGGTCTAGCAGTAATATTAAGATAATGCATTTTCTTCTAAAGGCAAACCTGACAAAACAGCCAGTTTGTCCCTTACCCAACAACCAGCATTATTTTGGATTCCAAATTAAAAATTCTAGCCAGCTGGGTCTACAGATTGACACACAGACCCATACAGGGCGCCAGATTCAGCCCTTTGAGAACATACAGCAATGCTTAACAGATTTCTACAGCTGCCTGGTCGGCAGAAAACCCCAAGCCAGCAGAATGGCAAAGCCAGCACACCTGAGTTTTCAGTAGCACAGAAGAAAAAACCCCAAATGATCAGCTTTGGTGAGTCTATGCAGTGGCTGACCACTTCCAGAAATGTTCATTTCCCAAATAATGACCAAAAGGCTTAAAAAAACCCCCAAACACCAAAGCTTTAAAACATATGTCAATACTGTCATTTCAATCTAAAGTTTAAATCTTTCAAGTTTGTTTATAAAAACAAGAGGAACCTGACCAAATGTTTCACTCCTGTTACAGCACTCATTCAGACAGAAAATGAAAGGAAAATGAGACATAATATTTTCAATCTAGCCAGTTATCCACAGAACTATACTTTATATACAGTTTATTTCACTAGAGATTTTAATTTTATACATAGTATAAAGGGGTATCCTGATATCACACATATAGTTATTTTACCGTACTGTTTAAGAACCAATTTTTTACATAATACAGTATTAAGTACCATATTAATTAAAACAAGTGATTTTTTAAAAAAAAACTACATATAAATGGATGTTTATCATATGCACAGTGCAAGAATGGTTTTATATCATTGTAATCACAAAATGTGAATCTAAAATACAACACTGATTTAAAACTAATTTATAATTATGATGCTCTGTGTTTTAGACAGATTGATTAATCTTTGTTTGAATTAACAAGCAATGTTAAATTCCAGACAAACAGCAGCAGCTCAAAATTCTGATTTCAGAAAGATACCTTCCACAATAATCCAAGTTTTACAAAACACTGGTTTATCCCTACTTCTGATCTTGACTGTGTCCTAAGGAAACAGAAGAATGGCACAGATTTCATTTGGAATTATCTGGTAGCTAATGCTAAATAAATTCTTTATTACTTCCACACAGGAAACCTTTAAGGATGATCGAAGAGGTAAAGATGGAGAGGTTAATGGGCAGAATTCTCAGAATTTTAGTAATGGAGTACAGGGTTTCTCCTCTGCAAATAGGAAGAAAATACTGTAGTATAAATCAGGTTGCAGTATTTACAGAAAACAATTGTGGAAAAGAAAGCATTCATAATGTAAACACGTCAGAAACTACTTCTTCATTTTCCCTTTTGCAGAGTGGGGCAGTGGATGAATATCAGCTAATAAGAAACAGATGTCTTCCTTGGAAGAACCGCTTCACCATCACAGAACATATGTGGTAGTTGCTGAGAATTGCTAACATGTTTTCTCCCCTCCCTCCCCCCAAAGTTTCAAGTTCAATAAATAGTAGAAAAATAATCCTTTACTTAAAAATCTTGAGATGCATTGTCCCAGGTTCCATACAGCAAGTGGCCGAGCTGGGAACTTTCTACACGTGAAACAAACTGCAGAGAAACCGGCCGCCTTCCCCCCCCACCTCTATCTGGCACTTTTTTTAGTCTTCGGCTGCACAGATTTCTGCTCTTCCAGTTAAGGAAACCAAATCATCTCTGGCTCTTTTAAGCTCTCTCTCTCTTCTTGGCTCAGCATAACAAGGCTTCCAAAGCTTCAGCTGCTGTATAAACTTGCGTCCCTGTTTTTGGAGGTCTAACGTGCCTCCTGCTTCGTTTTACTAAATGTTATGGCAGGTCCATTCATCAAGCACATTTCCCTTCCATTTCAGAGCCAACCTTACATTTACAAAAATGTAAAGCTTTTACGCCTAAGTTTACTTGGGAAGTCAGTTACATCATTCCTGGTGAAAAGCGCAGAAACAAGAGCGGCCCGTTGCTGCATGGATCATTGTTCACAAGTTACGTTTCTTTTGTCGTCGTTCATTAGCATTCTGCGTCCACAGTGTGTACCGTGACTGCGGCCTGTAAATGGTGGCTGTGGTGAAGAGTTGGGTGGTGCAACCGGTAGTGGTGAAACTTGTGACTCAAGAGGGCAGCTGTTTGAGGTGGTGTGTCCAGGTCTAAGTCTTCGTCATGGTTGCCAACATCAACGCCAGCCGACAACGGGTCGTTATTGCATGGAGGGTTTTCACTGTCTTCCTGAGGACTCATAGTGCTGTAGCCTAGAAAATAAATCAGCAGGACTAAGAACTAAAAGCAAGACTAAAAGGTCAATCACAGTACTGACTGCTGCGTCCTTCTGGAATCAGATACAGTCAGTGCTTTATAGAGAATAAAACAATTAATTTTCTTTCATTAACAGAAAAAGAAAACCACCGAACAAAACCATCCTCTCCTCTAAGTTCATAATTGATCCTTTTCCCTGTTACCGTCTTTGTTTACAAACTTTGGGGACCCATGGTCTGCACCAGCCCAAACAGTAAAAAACAATCACGCAGTAGAATTGCTGCCACTGATGTTAAAAACAAAACACAACAGAATTTTTTGGGGGATGGTATCTTTTAAGATATTAGTTGGATTTTTACAAACAGACCAGAAATAGGTGAGATCCACTACCGTGACCTCTATTCTTCTCAGACTACATCTTTCTTAGGAAGGATCACCAGCTAGTGTATCTGGAAGCAGCAAAAAATCTTGTTGTATAATCACAGTATTATATTTTTAAAAGGAAGAGAGCACTTTTCACCTGTGAGTCTCTATTTGCAGAAACCAAGCATTATGTTTTTAACGCTGGCGAGCTTTCTATAGAGTTAAAGAAATCTATTGAATCCACATGGAAGCGTTTCACCCAGCAGGTCCAGTAAGCCAAGTAGTACCGACACTTCCAGCTAAGCACGCGCACATACTGCAATTAACTCGAGGCTCTCCTTTGGCTAAAGTATCTGCTACCGGAGCCCGAGAAGTTAAGAAAACCAGATCAGCCATCCATAGGAGTAATGAGACATTGCAGTCACCAGGATATCCTAAGGAAATTATGTCACTAGAAAGCTAGCTAAGAGCTAACCCTTGCAAGACAAGATTGTGCTTTCTCAGTGACAAAGCTGTCTCGTAACCAGCCCCCCAGAGATTTTCTGTCCCTTTCTTTTGAAGCAGGTGCTCGTAGTTACTATGAGATTTGGATTACCACTGAAACCAGCTGTTACCACTCAGAACCAGTTTGCAGTACAAACAAAACCACCTCAGTATTTGTAAATGCAGAAACTCAAACACAACCTAAAAGGAAAAAGATCTTGCTTTAATTAGAAAAATAATCCTTCTGAGAAAACTTTGGCTAAGAGCTGAAAAATCACTAGTGCTTCTAAGCATCTCGGTCAGGTTTTCAGCTTGAGACACCTCAAAGAAGTCTCTTAAAAATATCAGGCTAAGTACCCAAAGCTGGTTCTCATTTCCCGTGGTCTGAGTCATGGTTTCTAGCTGGCAGAGAGGAACTGGGGAAGACGACTGGGCAGCCCTCTGAAGAAGATGGAGTTACAGAAACTAAAAATAGAAGCGCACGTTTCAGAGATAGGTAGACAGTTACCCTGCCAACCCTGACATGTTGACTAGAAAGATGGGAAGGATTTGCTAGGACTACAAGAAATGGAGCAAAAGGAGCATTAGTCTAGCAAATCTGCCTCAGCACAGGTAATCTGGCCCCAAATCCAGGGTAATTCCTCCTAGAGCAAGATTGTCTCTCAGACATCTGTTCATCCATGGCCTCCAGATTTCCTGTCCCTCAGCCATTCCATTAGTGCAACCACTGTCTTAATAATTGAACAGGTCTGCTGTAACATACCCAGCCACTACGACAAGCAGCTACAGCTGACTCCGTGGCAGACTGCCCTTGTCTAACCCTCCTCTTAATTTATATTAAGCCTCTTCATGCGTCAACGGCATGACACCCTTCTAGATTTAAGAAAAGCCTTTGTCTCAGGGCATGAGAGACATTATCAAAAATCCCAGAACCCAACAGGGTTGAAGTGTGTGTGTGCGTGTGGCAAACACCCACGGCTGAATACTCTTCATTGCTATACATGTGCACAGTTAATGTTGATCATTATTTGCTTGAAGGTGACGTAAGATGTCCTCTGCAGTGATGGCATGGACTGAATGTGCAACAGAAAGGCTAAGGAGGCACCTGACACATGGGTATCTAAATCCATGCTTACTTTACCCCAGCAGATGCAGGTGTCCAGCACATGTTGCTTGAATTTAATGAAAATTGCATGTCATGTCAAAGAGAAGAGCAGTAGAGACGCTGACCCAATTGCAAGGGATTTGCTTTCTCTTGTTAAGCAGGAGAGGTCCATTATCTCAACTGAACATCTAGATTGTTAGGGTTGGCGATGGAAAAAGAGTGTGGTAAATGTAGTGCTATTTCTGTCGGTCTGCATTTTGGTCACCCAGTGAAGCTGGCAGAACCCAATATCAGACACGGGGGAGCACGGCATTTAGCCGCCGCTATACTACTGCTCTGGCAACACCAGCTCCCTCGCTGGACAGAATCATCTGCTGAAGCGTGTCAAAACTGTTTACTGTGAAGCAATAAGGAGCAAAGGCGTTTGGTTTGGTTTTGGCAGCCTTATCTGCAACGTGCCAGACATCTGAAGGAAAACAAGTAACCACAATCATTAACCTGGGGCCAGGCCAGTGATTCAAGGTCTTACCGTGGTCGCTCTCTGTTCCTGATCGTCCCCAGTACCGGCGTCTGCGTTCTGGGCTGTGGGCGTGCCGCTCTATTACTGCTGCTATAAAGCGAGTGTTACTAACTGGGAGAGAGAGAGAGAAACAGAACTGGTTTTAAAGGAACTGCCTTTGCTGAATTATATCAGTGGGACAAATCAGGCACAGGGGAATAGGCTTTCTGCAAACTAATTCTTCTCAAATACTACTTCTTTTAAGACGACTGTCAGGCGACAGAGGAGTAGGAGTAAAGAGATAGTGTTTAAATGTGGAATAGATCAAGATCCAGTCAAATTCATTCACCTCATCTGCTTGGATTAACAGAAGTTAGAGAATTACTGTGCCAATGCCGAAGAACCTGTGGCGGCACTGAAAGCCGACTCAAACTGAAACTAAAAAGGATTTGGAGAAGCAGTAGATGCAAGCCATGAAACTCAGATACGCTTATTTTTGAACCTTTGAGTGTTGACAGAGTTTCAATCTTGGGTATAGTTTTAGTTCTGTTTTAGTGAGGGCCCAGAGACAGGGATCTGGTCTGACTCTGGAGCTCTCCCAGAGTTTAGGAGCCCCAGCTCATCTTTCAGTACGCCAGTATCGTATGCAAAGTGCCATTTTTACTGAATGGTAAAGAAGTACAAGCATCCCAAATCAATGCAAGTAAGATTTACTGCCGCATTTGTTGAACATACCATGCCAGACTTGGCCTCTGCTTTCCAAGGCTGAACAAAGGCAGGAGTTTTTCCTGTACTGTCACAATTGCAATTTTTAAGCTGATATGAGCTATTTCTGGAAGTGGTCATGATGGGGGGCATAAGGGCCAAACCTCCCCCACACATAATCGAGATTAGTCTTTTAAAAGTAAAAAATTTAGTTTTTCAGCATGAGACTAAAGGGGCACTGGAAGTTACAGTTTAAGTTAAAATATTGTTCTGTCGTTTTCTACTGCTAATCAGCACAGGGCTTCCTAACCTATTTTTAATTCTAGTGTGTTAAAAAAAAAATGGCTCATTTACTATAATTTGTTTTTACAGCAAAGTGATTTGGTACTTACTGATTCCTCTGTCTTCATGGCTGTCATCGTCTCTCTCGTCCCTATCATTTTCCAGGTTCGACATACGCACTGACATTTCTACACACCATTACAAACAGAAAAATGCAACTGTTAAAGAGAAAAATTTTGGATCATCTTACTAACGGCTGTCACCCTCGTAATACAGTGGAAGCACTTTGCGTTAGCGTGTCAAGAGACGCAGTCTGAGCTCTCTTCCCAAGATAAGTGGGGTGGGGATACTAAGAAAACGATACACCCCCTCCCCCACCCCCGAAAGGAACAGGCTTTCAAGTTTTGAAGAAAGTGAACTGATTCAAAATACAGCCAGGGTATGATCAAATATAGAGGTTAATTAGCCCCAATCACACTGCTCCCCTCTGTATCTTTCTGCCAGTATCCTTTCTCCCACACACAGTTTTGTCACTCAGACTTCAGTGGTTTTGTCTATCTATGGACAGATATTCCATCAAGACCATATGGACCAGAAGCAGGGAACACAAGTAGAAAAAAACATGTCCCAAACAGTCCAAGCAGAAAGGGTGTAAAAACTGTCATACTCCCAAAAGCACCACTCTTGTGCAGAAATAAACACAGGTGATCGGTGTGCTATGACAAAGTCCAGAAAGCTGTGAAGCTGGGCTTATCGTTTTAGCTCCAGAAAAAGCGTAACTTCAGCTTTCTGACAAGAACTACAGGTTAAGGTTTTTGGGCAGACTCTCCTCGGGTGGCAGCAGCTCTGGCTGCACCCAGGAGAGGGCAGCAATACACAAGCACCCTGGACGAGACCTGACCTTTATAAGGGTTGGCAAAAGGGAAATAAAATGGGGTGAAGCATTGAAACAAAACCAAGGAGAGACGTTTTGGATTTTTCTTTTGTTTGGTTTTGTGGTTTCGTTTTAGTTGTTTTTTGGTTTTGTTTGTTTTTTGTTTTTTATTCCCACCCTACTATTTTTTCTGTCTCACCCTGGGCAGCCAAAGGTGACATGTGCTGGTGACTCCTCCGATGTATCTGGTGGCGATAGGCGTATACTGCTAGGACAAGCACCATAATGCAGCCCATAATGCCTCCAGCCACTGGGCCGACCGGTGCACTTTTGATCATGTTCAGAGTGATTACCTCATCTCCTAAATCAAAAGGGACAAAACAGAGGAAAAAATCCACATAAATGCTCTGCAGAAATGTTTAAATCAACATGTCTGAAAATTAGAGAAGATCTTGAAGGCTTTCTAGGTGCTTAGTCGCGCACACGCAAGACAGCACACTTTAAATAGCAGAAGAAATTCAGAGAGGGTACATCCTAAAGACAGGAATGTATAGCTACACATCAGTATTTTCAAAATCTGATACCCACAACAGGCCTGATGCTACTTCTTTACTGCTTGATGCACTATTTATGCTAATTTACCCCAGCATAAGCGATAAACACATATATGAAGCATGCTCTGACACTGAAAGTGCATGTTATTGAGTACAAACAGTTAAACGCAGCATCTGTTCAGAAAGGCAGAGTTACCTATTGCTCCCAAGTCATCCACATATGGGCTCTTCGCTCCCACAATGCCCCCGAAGCATTCCTTTTGAGGGGCACAGTAGGACTTATCCAGATGGGTCTTCCCATCGCTGTCTACCATACACCACTCGCAGTCCAACACGCCAAAGCAATCCCTGAAAATCAAAACCGAAAGACGACCATATTTACTTTCAAGTTCAGCGCTTCTCGCTTGGCATAGCTCAATCTGTTTTAGAATCGTGAGGCAGGGGGAAGCCAAAATCATCCGTAAACCCTCACATATGAAACGTTTGGCCACAAAAAACTTCTCAATAAAATGTTCCAAGTATCACAAGGGAAGTTATACAGGGAAGCTGCATCTTCCACGTCTGTTTGCTTTGCTTTTTTCCTCCATACCTCAGCCTGAGCAAAGGGAGAACTTCCTACTTGTAACTCCTCCAATAAGACATTTTTCTCAGCATGGTGAAGCCTGACTACAGTTCCACCCTTTTTCTGCAGTCCTTTGGAAGATGGAAGAAAGGATTTGGAAAGTCTGGTCAGAGCACGGTATGTTCTAGCAATCTCAGTTCCCTGGAGACCGCTCATAACTAGCAAAAAATAAGCCCTCAAGCTTCTCTACGTAATGCCAGGAGTAGAACAGAGAAGCAGGAAATTAGAAGCTGGCAGGCAGCTACCATCCATGTGCTCCGAAGTCACCACCGCCAAAGCACTGTCTACCTTCTGTGAACCCTTCAGTCCACACGTTTCTCCAGCAGGCAGCAAACATAGCAGCACTATCCATTTTGCTAAAAAGAAGATTCGTTGTCCTTTCAACAGCAAATCTTCTACTTGCACAACCCTCGCTTCTCCAGAGTCACAAAGTGTGACGGGAAAGCCCTTTGTTTGCTATTAATGCTGTTAGGCGACTCAAACGGGAATACTGAGGTTGTCTGTTTCTGCACTGCAGCGTAACGTCATCATTGGTGTGTGCTGCAATATCTCAATCTGCCATCATACTCTCCCCAGCCCCTCGCCCTTTTTTCTCTTCCACCATGTAAGGAAGAGCTGTTCTCACTGAATTTCTTCAAGAACACAGTATATCTTGAGGGATGGAGAACGCCACTTTACCCGCTCTCTGTTCTCTGATTGCACTGAGTGTTAATGCACTGCGGGAGAGCATCCTGCAGGCTCGGATCGATTGCTGTGAAAGTCATGGGCTCCTGATGAACTTCACAACTCGGATTCCTGTATTGGGGCAGAAAGTAAAGCCTTGTATTATAAGAAGTAGCAGAAGCACAATCAATGAAAAACATCATTTTTACCTATTACATATCATCTGCTTAATCATACTACAAATACCGTCTCGTCTATCCTGTATCAGCTGCAAGTTAGCATGAACAAAGAAGTAATTTTGGTAATTATGCTGTTCCATCACAGGAGGTTCCTCCTCACCTGCTTTCGGCGTTAGTGAGGTTACCGGTACATTCATTCACCTCCAGAGGGCACTCGCAAGGGCACTCACATTCGTTCTGTTCCATCCTTCAGGGGCAGAAAACACACAGAAAAGGCATCAGACATTGCACCATGATTTTAACCCCACAGCGCAGCTCCGTAACAGCAGTTCACCATGCAGAAGGCTTTTCAGTGACCTTTCTCCTTCCCCCAGGAGCGTGGGGATTGCTCTGTTCTGCGCTGGGACCGAGGACAATGTAGTAAGAGACCCTCTCTGATCTCTCACCCACACCCTGAAATTTAAAAAGCAGACAACCCCTGGGTGAGCCTCAGATCTAGATGCAAGGATCCTTCTTGCCAGTGCAACAAACACTCATGTTGCTGGTGTAGGCAAAATCTCTTGCAAGCGCCAGGATCCCCTCAAGGAAAAACTACAGCAATGCAAATAAAATCATGGGTGCTAATATGCCAGAACAAAGGCCTCGATCCCCAGACAACTGCCCCCGAGAAACTCAATCTGTCGTGGTCTTTTAACATTATCCATCTTGACCCAAACATGTCAAGAAAAAAACACCCTGTGTTTTAATACACTGGCAACATGGCAAAGGATTTAGAGGTATGCTGAGTCACCATGCCTCTTGGAAACAGCAAGCACCTATTTTGTTTTCGCGTTAGTTTTGCATTGCAGCTTTTCATTTAGCTTATAAAATAAATGTGCTTTTGTAAACTTTGAATCAAGAAAGAGGGAAGAAGTAAATGCCTGGACCAGCCCCTTCAGTTCCAGCCTCCTGCTCACCTGTGGCAGTTGAGGCAGAGTCTGTCCACCATGCTGCAGGCGCAGAAAGCAAGCGAATCGCAGGTCTCATTGACGATTCCCACGAAGGCGTTGGTGCCCGGGATTCTCGTCAGCCTGTACCTGGAGCAGTGACTGCCGTGCACAAGGTTTGTCAGATCGCCCTAGGAAAAAACCAAAGAGTGTCAATCTGTTGTTTTAGGGAGCTGAAGACTTTCGCCCTTCCAAGGAAACCTACAGAGCTGAGGGAGCACAAATGCATGGGAGTGCCGCCTTCACAAATAAGAGGCTTCTAAAATTGTTCATCAGCCTGTTGAGTTTTGCTTCCAAGCTACTGCTGGGTGGAAAGACTTTGCTGAAGATAGGAAAAAAAAAAAGCAGCTTTGCTTGTCAACATGATGAGATGTGGCAGCAGCGCCGAGTCCGATACCCCACCGACGGCAGGTTACGTTTCGCTGCTTTGCATCGCTCACCGCCCCATCCCCACTGCGCCAGCCATCGGTGACCTCCGCAAAGAGGCTCCGCTCTGACGGGGAGGCACCATCACGACTTGTTGAAAACTTCCTGGCACGTGTACTGTAAAAAATAATCCACCACAGCACTGTACAGCTGTGATCTATTTGGTAGGCAGACTCATTCCCGATTCCTATTTGCATGCCACAATCTTAAGTTTTTGCTTTGTCCTGTACAATTTCCTGCATAGTAATACACTTTCCATTTTGCATTTCAAGTGTGGGGAAAATGTTTAAGCCTACCTGACATAAATCAACGTATTCTGACATAACCTTCAAGTATTTTTGACACTCATTTCCCACCTTCTCCTCCCGGGAATAATTGAAAAGTATTCTTTAAAGAGCAGCTTCTCCCACAGAGCTTAACATCTTTTGAATAATTCTGCAGTGATCTTGCACGGGTGGATTTGTGGTGCTGCAGTCGGCATTCACGGCGCAGCAGGAGACGACAGCCCCTGGCTTAGACCTCTCAGCGCGGCTGAGCAGAAGAGGAACCTCACACACGACCCGCGGGGACCGCAGAGCACTCGGGTCTCCGAAGAATCCTGTCTGGCAAATGATACTATGTGGACGCTCGTGTACATTGCATCAGTAAATGCATTTATTTGGACACCTAACTGAAAGATAAGTTATTAAAGACCTTTACTACCTGTGTCACAGGAGGACATGACACCAGTCAGAGTTGGAAGTCAGAGGATCCAGAGGAAAAAAAAAAATCTCAGCTACTGCCGGAAAGTCCTCACCTAACGACCGAGAACTGCTCTTATTTTCATGATGCCGGATGAGACTTTGCAGACATCAGCCACAGCTGGCCAGCGATCACATCCATAATCCCTCGTCTGTCAACTGACTCCTCGTGCAAGCAGTTTGTGCAGTCCAGATCGCTGACTTTGTGTTCGGAGAGGGTGAACGGAGGGCAATCCTCACGGAAGGCTGGCTTCCAGCCTCGCCTGCTGATCCTGGCAAGGGTTTGCGTTTCCACCAAGAGAAACCCAACCCAACCAAAGTACATTCAAAAGCAAAATAAAATAGAAAAACACACTTACCACTAAGCTGGTATTAAATTTATAAAACCGCTGAACTGTTCTGTCACTGAAGCTGTTGCAGAGGTTTTTCTTGACAAAGTTGGGGTGGTTCAGAATGTCATTTGCTACCAGAGGCTCCTAAGTGAAAAACGCAGGGTTTTATGCCTTTGAAATCAGACACAAACAACAGCTTCTCTACAGTCTTTACCACCTCAGAAATTAGAAAAGGTTAAGAATAAACCAAGAAAAAAGGAGCCAGACCTTGTGCGTAATGTGCTGTTGCTCCACCGGTGCGTGCCCTTTGGGATCGATGAGGGTCGGGTGTGCCACAAGGTACCCTCTGTCCTCCATGATAAAGCACCTGCCCACAACAAACAAAGCGGAGAGCCTCCCATTAGACCTCCTCGGGCTTTAGAGAAATATGGTGAAATAAAACATGATCCTAAATTTACAGCTACAGGAAGAATTTTTATAGGCTTCCATTTATTAAAATAGCAGGGTCATTAAGCAAATTCACTGCAAAATGTCTTTAAAAAATATATCGGGTGTTTCCCTGAAGCTTTTAGATCTGTTACAGCAAGCCTGGACCATCATGGACTTGAAAATGGAACTGATTAGAAACAGAAACGAAAACTGATCAGTGCGTTGTCTTGTCTGATCGGGGAAGATCCAGAAATAAATGAAGCATAATGAACTTGGAAAGCTTTAACAGTTTATTAATCTACTATGTTACTAATTAAACAGAGATTTCACACTCTCCTTTAATGACCTTCCGCTTCAGAATTCAATTTTAATGGGCAGATAAATCACTCCTGCTTCATTCTCAGCCTTCGCAACCCTTCCTCTCCCTTTCAGCTCTTCCCGTTAGTTTCCCATGTGATCTCAGGGAAATGATGTCGGATCCGTGCCCCTCTCTAGAAATGACTGTGCTGTGAGGTTTTAATCCGTAATGGTTTTGGCATCTCCCGTTTCCATAGCCGCAGACAGCCGCGCAGGGGAAGGCGGAGGAGCCGACGGCACCGAGGACGGCACAGCCTGCGCCAAAGTCAAGAGCATCGGTGGCCGCAGAAGGGAGACGGGAGGAGGTTAATGCGGCCGCTCAACGCTCCCGAAGAGCTCAGCGGGGAAGCGGCCACGTCCCCCGGCGCAGCTGCCTGGGGCCGGTGGACACTTTCGGGCGGTTTTAAAGTCTGCGATTCCCGTGGCAGTCTGCTGCATAAAGCTCTACCTACAGCAGCTCGCAGAGGGAGAGAGCAGGTACAATTTAAAGCGATGAACGCAGAACAGATGGGGCCGTACACTTTAGGTGTACAAAGGAGTCGTGAAAACTTTTAGTTGGATTTTTTGACTGCTGCAAACTTGGGTTTTGCATTCAAAATTCGTGTTGTGACATTGCCATTTTTTTCTGAAAGATGCTATAGGAAACAGGAGAACAAATAGGCTTGTGATTACCCCAGAATGACTGCAGAGAGAAAAAGCTTAGTAGAGATACACTAAGAACGCCCAAATGCCTGCAGACAGTTAGAATTGCCGTCTCTTAGCACCTGCGTGCATTTACGCAGCGGCTGTAAGCATTAGATCCGGTTTCTACGTTAGAATGGTCTAACAAAGCATTTAACAATATGCTTGAAATTCCTCATTTAGGAAATGCAGAAACAGAATAAAGCATCTGACCCTGTTGATTATTAATAGTTTTTAACTGAGGAGGAAGGCTTGCCAAACCCTAAATTGTGATTTATTTTTTTATGGTGTATTAAAAAAGAAGTATTAAAAAAAAAGATCCCCAAACCAAACCAGAAAAGAACTGGGAGGATGACGGAAAACCACTTCCCTTCCCAAATTTAATGTTTAAAAACAAACAAAGAAACAACAACAGTGCCCAAACCATGTTATCAAGTTACTCCCGATCCAAACCAGCGTCTACCCTTGCCCCCTCCATGTCATTTTTTCAAAAAAGGGTACAGGAAAAAGAAAAAATAAAGATACACATAGATCTAAATAAAATTAGATACTCCAGATGACATCAGACGACTTCTGACTAGTGCGGTGCTATGTATTTCTGAGAAAAATATGACAGAAGTGTATTTTAATAGTCAGTTAAAATAACTAGAGATAATACATCATTATTACATGCCCACAGTAACTAAATAGGTAAAATGAAAACAAACAGAAGAGAATGGGCAGCGTGTTCATTTAACAAAGAATTTTTTTTGCCCAGCAAAGTCTAAATATAACAAAAAAAAATCAGTTATCTTCTGTTTTTATATTCCTGCAGACTGTTTACTTAGCTGACGACAGTTTGATCTCGAATAACAAAAAAGTCCACATAATCTTTATGAGGAGAACAAGCACAGATTTTAGTGGAAATTGGAGAACACACATTGAAAGTAACAGAATCCTAGAATAAGTTAAGTTGGAAAGTACCCCAGGTCATCTGGTTAAAGAAACAAAACAAAAAAAAAAAAAAAGGGGGGAAAAAAAAAGGCTTTAGATATTTCTTGCCTGGGAGGAGCAGCTTTACCTTATTTTGTTTCCTCCATCTTGGTTACAGACTGGCAGCAGATCCATGAGCACTTTGTAGAAGTATCGCAGGGTGAAGTCGATGCCCATTACTGCCACCGAATGCCCTGAAGACATCTGTGCACTGCAAAGAGGGGAGGAAAAAAAGGCAAAAGGCTTTCATGGCTGTATTAATAATTAATATTTTAATTACTCAGTTCCCTGCTTGACAAGGGGACTGGCTTCCCTGGCATATAAATGACCGGCTCAAATCCACACCTCCACGCTGAAGATCAGCTCACCCTACTTGTGTTTGAAGGAACAGGTACAGCAGCTGTAAAGGGAGAGAACAGTGTCTTGACAGGGTTAGTTATTTGCTGCAAATCCTGAAGTCTCTCCACATAAATTGCACCTCATACAACCAGCACGTGGAGGAGACAGGAGACAGCCCAGGGCTGGATCACACCCAAGAACCGACCCTTCTCCCCACGGGCTGTTCTCCCTCCACTCTTACATACCTATAGACAACATAACCCTACCACATATAGACATTTAATATTTAGCAACATAAATGAGGATTAAAAATTCCCCACCCACACAAATGAACGCAGGATGCAGCTCCTGCATTTCTGGCACCCGAATCCCCACCGCCTCGGGGAGAGGTTTACGTTCCGCATCGCTCCTCTTCGCTCAGCCCCCAGCGTTAGGACCTGCACATGAAGCTGCCACAGACGTTTTGCTAAATCCCTAAAATTCCAAAGTGTAGGAGTGATTATGAATTTCAGCCAGAAAAAAAAGGTGGGCAAGGTACAGACATGAATGAGGTTACCTTGCACCAGGCAACTAGGTGGTATTTAGGTGCTGGTTAACGAGCACCATGTGAAATGCTTTCAGAACACGGTTGAGGGTTGATGGTTGGATTTGATGACCATAAAGGTCTTTTCCAACCTTAATGATTCTGCGATTCTGTGAAATCGCATCCTACTTACAGGCTGGTTATCCGTGCCAGCTGGAATTAAACAGGAGTAATTCATGTTAACCTGACACTGCCCCCAGAGTGCCAAGTGACATTTAAAACCGCATCACTTAACGAATGTCCTGATTCAGTATCTTTCCCCAGTATTGGGCAACCACAAAATAAACCTTTGGGGCAAGGGCAGAACCTGGAGTCTGTTGGATGCGCAGCAAGAGCTGCTGTGAGTTGCAGTATTTCACCCGTACTGAAAATGTGCTTGCATTCCTATTTTTACACACCAGTTTGGGAATATACAGAGTTGCCTTAGCAACCAAATACATCAAAGACTGACAAAACAGTCTCAGGCTGATGTATGGAAGAGTATTTTCTTACAGCTCGAGAAAGGTAAAAAAGCACTCCTTTCACTCAGTCGTATCGTTTTACCTTTCCTCACCATCAGTGAAGCAATTGCAAGAGCTCTCCTGGCAGAAGCACACTCTTGACATCTGGCCGAGACCATTTGGATGCTGAAAGCCCCAAACAGAAATGGTGTTCTATTCGTGTTGTTGTTTTCCCAAATTTCCCGTCCTGGCAAATTCCCACCTCCCCTCAGGAGAAACATCCAGATACTCAAGACCTCCTGAATCAACGCGCTTGAACTAAGGTGCAAATCCCCACTGGGCGGCTGGGCGTCAGAGCGGCGAGGTTCTGGAACAAAAGCCTTCTAATATAATAACAGAGGAAAATAACTCCTATTCACTATGGCGGGTAATGAAAATGACTGTATGATGCGGCGGTGTGCCGTAGCCTGAGGCTGGACCGAGTACCCAGGGAATCCCCGTCACTCCTACGTCTCCAAGATTGCTCCCTGCAGCGCTGGGACGGCGCGGCCGACCACGCTACCGCTCACCCCTGAAGGACAAAAGAATCAGCTCGTGCTATTTTGCACCGCTGTGGGCTTTACGCTCATGACAAAGGAGACATGTTCGACTTGCTACTTTCTAAAATTTACTCTTCTAAATAGGAATAAAAATGTTTAGAACAAGAGGGTAACACAGCTGGGTTATACAAAGTAGAGGCTGCTGGCAACCCCGTATCCATATAAAACCGACTCTGTTTACTGGACTGAAGTTCATTTGCTTTTAAAGAGGCACAGTGAAGATGCAGTCAAATCTAATTTGCAGATTTATAAATGTAGATTCTAAAAACCTGCACTTTATTTATTTCTAACATTACCCATTTCATGGAGAAGGCATGGGAAGAAGGATGACAGTGAAGCAGCACGGATACGTGTAACTGGATGTGACAAAGCATCAAGCTGTGAAGTTACTGCTCTGTCCTAACCAACAGAAAGCCATTAGGAACGCTGTAAATATTTTAGCTTCGTTTTCAAGCATTAAATCCTTCTGGTTTGCTGATGCAAGCTGTTATTAACTTCTTGCACGAACCTTCTATTCCCAGCCTTCCAAAAAGAACTGAGATATACATAAAATGGGGGTGAGAGGTATGAGTCAGTCCCAGATAAACTAATGTTACTTAAACCCACCCAGCAGTTTCTAATGCAAGTATGCCTACTAACTCTACTGATTCCTCCCCCACCCCTCCACTGTTTTTTTTTTTTTAAACTAAGACCTCTTTGGGGATTATAACCGCATGTGACTATAAGCTTTAGAGGTCATATTTACCCAGGAATGACACTCACATCTGCCAAACTTTGTTTAACCGTTCTTTAATCACGTTCTAATAACCCACGCGAGCTTTAAGTTCTTAAAGCTAACTGAACCATCGCTTGCTAGATAAAAATCAGAATTTTGATTAATTGCACTTCTCTTCTTACAAAAGTGCTTGTTTCCCTTAAGTAAATTCCTCTGTGAGAATCACCACGCAGGCGTTGGGCCTCATAATACTCCTGCCAAAAAAGACAGGCGGGTGTCCTGTGGTGGAAAATCCCAAACAAAGCCGAGATGTCTTTGAGAAGAGTAGAAAAGCAGTGTCCTGAGCTCTGCTGGCTCTGTGACCTGTATTTACCAGCGCAACGTTGGAAGTTACCTTTGTACTGGTGGGGTCTTCGATGGAGCGTGTGGGGGAGCCACATGCTCAGTGAACATCTTGGAAGAGACTCCGTGTAAAAAACAAAACGAGAAACTACCGTTTCTGAAACGTGGGAGAGCTTACGCTAGAAAGGTTTAGTACGTATTCTATAAACCGACCTCCTTTAAACAGCCTGCATCTCAAACCAAACCTCAGCCTTAAGCCGGGGGCCGGGCCAGGAGGGAGCTGAAACAAAAAAATTCTGGTCCTCGAGGAAAGGGTCATCCCAGTACTGACAAGATGTTCATTGAGACTGACTCCGCTTCTTCTGGTGGTAATATTAACTGTATTAACATATGGCTATGATGGCCCTTTAGCTATATGTGGGGTTTTGATCCCAAAGGCACCAGCCACTGTTTCCACCCTGGTTTGTTTTTTGCAATCCTGCAAGGGCAGTTGAAGGTTTACAAGCTTCTCCTCAAGTTCTTCTTACTCCTGAAAGCCCCTGTCCAGAAGTGCTGAATTTAAACAGCACGGAGCAAGGAGCTTAAACAGGCAAGGAGCTCCACCAATTCCTGGAGTATGGACAGAGCTTTAATTAAAAGTCTCGTGGACTGACCTCCATTTGCAGTTCGCTAGATCTGCTTTCGCCTCTTATTCCCTTCCAAACATCATGCTGGTACATACAGCTTCAGAAGTGTAAATGTGAGTAACTTCAGGAAATTTAGAAATTAGCTGTCGTGATGAAAAAGTATTTGACTACCAGCAGAGAGAGCAGAGATCCCAAACTGCCTAATGAAGGAGGTTTAGATTAGATACTAGGAAAAATTTCTTTACAGAGAGAGTGGTCAAGCATTGGAACAGGCTGCCCAGGGAGGCGGTGGAGTCACCATGCACTGGAAGTGTTCAAAAAACGTGTGGACATGGTGCTTCGGGACATGGTTTAGCGGGCATGGTGGTGTTGGGTTAGTGGTTGGACCTGATGATCTTGAAGGTCTTTGCCAACCTTAATGATTCTATGAACATGATCCCCCTCCTCCTCCTAGGTTCTTGTCTTGCGTACATGACATCTCATCTCACGTTCATCCAGGAGCACATTCTCACCGATCAGTTTTTTCTATATGCTGTTACCATTCATATATCAATAAAGCTACAGAATATAAACCTGTTCATATAACACGGATTTTTCACAGTTTTTCAATGTATTATTTCCACTGAATCTACACAAAGTTGTATTACATTTCATCAAAAGCATTTTAAAAACAGGTTTGGTTTTCAGTTCTTCGACACGTAGGAGTCGCTCAGCATACTCCTCTCCTACCCAAAGCACTTCTTGATAATTGAGAGTATTCTTGCTTGACACAAACCTCAAAACACAATTTACCTGGAAGAATGGACCGTGTGACTGATCGTAACGACGTAGCCTGCCCCTCCAACATCTAAGTAGGGACCAGTAAAGGTAATTAGTCCTGGATTAGCCACTGCATGCAAGTACCTAAGGGCAGCCGAAAGAAACACTCGTAATTAGTGAAAAACGGTCACTGTAAACTTTAAGACAACAGTATCCTTGATTTTGCAGAAACATAGACAAACACTGAATTCTGCACACTGTGAACAATGTGCTACCAAATTAAAGTTTCTTAATATTAAACAAGCACCTAAGCATGATTAGGACTCAGATCTAAAACAGACTTGCTCAATAAACTGTTCTCCAGTACATACAAGTGCATTAAAAAAGCTCAATTTACTTCCGCGTAGAATAGTTCAATGCCACTGTAGACATTTTCCCCCAGAACAAGGTATGACTTGGTGCCAGCAGAGTCTCAAACTCAGAGCAAACACTGGCTAAATTACTACGTTGCAAACACGGGAGAAAGGACATCCTATAGGCAGAATTCACACGTGAAAATCTGGAAAGATGGCAGAAAGCGATTACAAATTACCATCTCTTTTAAAACTTACTGTCAACATAAAATGAGCCACAATCATGTCAAATATCTTCTTACTGTCATCAGAAAGTTTATAAAACATTGCAACTGTTGGAAACACTTTTGTGTATGAAAAAGCTATTACTTTGCTTTGCAGTATACTAAGCCACGAGTCTGGACTGCACTGTGAAAAGTGACTGAATTCTACTTTATTACTAGTGCTTTGCTTGTAGCTTCTTTCCAAAACACCGCCATTTGGCTTTATATAAAAAACCCAAGACATTATGGCACCCTGCACCACGGTTTGAGAAAATCAGTGACGTGTAAAAGCAAAAAACCCACCAAACTCCTCACAAAAAGCAATAATTAAAATAATTTGAGAGCTTTTAAAATGGAGACGAGGGATCATAAAAGTGCATTCAGTTCATTTACAACATGAATGCACCTTGTTTATCTCACTACAAAAAAAAAGAGAGCAAAATTCCATCATCTGGTCTGTCAGCAAAAGCATAAATAACGACAAAAAGGAAGAAAAGCTGATCAGTAGCTATGGTAATGATATTTTTTGGGAAAATATGGGTCAGGAGAGCTACAGCGTGGCCAACGCCGGGAGCAATTCAGAGCCTTCCCGGTGCAGCTGGAGGGCTGGGACCCAGCGCTGGCTCCTGCCTTCCGCAGCGTCGCTGTGCGGCGGCACCTGGCTGGCTCCTTTCAACAACGCAGACACGGCAAAACGCACTCCAGAGCGCTCTCATCTCTCAGGCTCTCACTCGTAACGGACACAAATATTTCCCCAAATCAGATGCCAGTGCATAATTAATAGTGCACAGTCGAGCCAGCAAACTCCTACTGTAAATTAGCGATGAAACCCGCTGTAAACAAACAAAAAGACTGAAATATTAACAACCAAAAATGGCACAAGGAGCTGAAAACATTCCCGAATTAGCTAATCCCCTAAAGGGGATGCTCATTTTCTGAATATTTATATTCCCATCTGCCATAGCAGGGATATGAAACAGAAACTATCACTTAAAATAAAAAGGGTTGAAATTAGAACCAATAAAGGCTTTAACCAGCTGTATTTAAGCACTGAGCCTTTTACCCATGATGAAAACGTTTCTAGTTAAATAGTTTATAGCTGGCCATAAAAAAAACCAGCCTATGAAATCGATACCAGATATTTTCCTTATTGCCCTCCAAGATTAGCCAAAGCTTTGATAACAGGACCCTAAAACTCACCATTGTCTCCTGGTGGGATCAAATGCTTTGTCCATGAGGGAACCGGGGTAAATTCGGAGCACCCCATTGGGGGTTGCTATGTAACGGCGCACAATATAACTGTTCAGGCTACTCATTTCCATTTGTGTCATCCATTCATCTGTGACGTGACTGGTAGCCATTACTTCATTTCTGACAGAGAACTGCAAAACAAAGGCAGACCTAGCAGGGTTCCTCTAAGACTTGCCTGAAAAGATAATAAGCTGCTTGCGGGGTTTCCTAAAGAGCGATCGGAGATCATCTAAACTCAATTACTTGTTTAAAGTCTTCTCACACCAGACAGATCTGGCACATTCCAAGCAAAGGAAAAGCTTATTATAATGAAATATTGTTGTCGTTATCTCTGCGGCTTTTAGAGTTTGCTTTTTTACTTCACGTAAATATAAATACTTCTCCGCTTGCACACAAAATAGAAATTTCTCGTTTATATGCCTAAGAACACTAAGATATTTCTGCTGAGAATTTACTGCAGCTTTAACTTTTTCCTCTGTCTGGGGGAAGAAGCCCTCTCCCTCCTCTCTCCACTTCGAAGCCCACGGCCATCTCTCCAGGCAAGGGAGAGAACACTCCAAACCACCGCTCCATAACCCGACGAGCATCAAGAGATCAGCGTTTCAGGTACTCCCCTCCCGGGCGACGGTGCGGGATGGGAGGAAACCAGGCTCTCCAGCGCTGACACCACCGGTCAACAGCGAGGACGTACCTTAAGGCCAGGATTGGCAATCAGGCGCGTGTTGTCGCTGAGGTACGCTGTGTAATGCTCCACCATTCGCTTTGTCTCGGGCTGGCTGAGATGCTCATAAGGAGAAGAGAAGCTGCCCGCAGAGAGCATTACCGTAGGGCTTTCTAAAAATAGCAAAATACAAGAAAGTTAAGGACGATGAACTGCACGTATCGCACAGTAAACACATTTGTACCACGAAAGGGTATCTGACATGGTGTCCTAGCTGAGGACACGTGGAAGGAATTACACGGGCACACTCTTCACTCCTCTGCTTGTCAAGCTCCCCATCCAAACCAGAGCACTTACCAGCACAGCCTGCGCCGGCACTGACAGAACTTTATGTTGAACGTCAACTACCTTTCTTGCGTCAAAATATGGAAGTCACAAAGTTAGTCCACTTACTCTGATCTCCACGTGTTATTTGGCAGACTGTAGTGCCTTTGTTCTCGAAGCCTAAACAATTTTTGCATTACTACTTTTCGAAAGATTGCAGAAGCTGTTTTCCCTTAAGAAAAGATTTTGTGCTAAAGAAGAAGAAATTAATTACCCATGCTTAGGTTAAATACAGCAGGGGAAAACAAAAATGAGCACTTTCAGGTACAGATAATGAACAAATGGAGAATTACAAGCGCAGAAGAGGGAGCTTAGCAATAAAAGTGTAGCTGTCTGGGGTGATTTTCAGGACAGACTAGAAAGTAAAGTTTCATTGTGCAGAAACTGCAATATCAGGCAGCTTTTTCTTTTTAAAAAGAAAAACGATTATGATGATGCAGGGCTGAAGGTTGAGAAGAATGCCTTTTCTGAATATTTGACCCATGGAACCCGATTTCCCCAGTGTAATGATCTCCAGAGGAAAAGTTTCACTGGAGTATGTGAAGTGTTCTGCTTTTATTCACATTCCTCTCAAACACATCACCATACATCCAGCAACCATATGTACTGCAGTCATCACTTATGAACTTCTATTATAGTTGTTCATCTGCTTCCCAGACCAAATATTCTGATGTGATTGCATTTTGCTTTGCATGAAGTTTTTCCACTGTTCAGCTTAGTATTGCCTTTTTTTTTTTTTTGATATTTTCCATTTGTATCTTGTCTCTCTGGATATAAGATAATCAAGACTAGGCACCACATTAAAGAAAGAAAAAACCCTGTATTTTAAACAACTGGCAGAGCAATTTCCATAGGTTTGTCAAGTTCCTCCGTAACTCCTCCAGTCTAATCTCACTTAGCTATTTGTGGCACTGCAATATAGCTAAGAAAATATCACAACTGTGCTGCTAATCCACCATGAGACCTTCAAACCTTGCTACAAACAAAAGCACTTAATTCAGAACTTCTTATAATATAGCACAGATTTTAGCAAAAACCCCGATTCGTTTTAAACACGAAAGCTGGCAACTTATGATCCTTATATAAAAAACCCTCTATGCTGTTGGGATAGATTAATTTCTCTACCCTTTGCAGACACTAGAACTTATACTGCCGTGGAGACTCTCCCTCTTTCCAGTAATGTTTGAGCAACTACTGAAATTAGTCAGGTGGAGTAGAATCAGTTTAGCTATCAGAAGCAGGAACGCATCAGTAAAGCGAGAATTTTTAAGCAGGTAAGGAGGGTCTGGAAACCATCACACCACTGAAGTTCTCAGTTTCCCCCAACAGACTTAACTTCTGACTTCACATAGATCGATGGTATTAAATGCTTATGGCAGTGAGAAACTTGCAAAAATCCAAAATAAAAAGTAGTCCTACTTATGTTCACAGAATCACAGAATCACAGAATCACTAGGTTGGAAAGGACCTTTAAGATCATCAAGTCCAACCATTAATCCAGAACCACCATGTCCCCTAAACCATGTCCTGAAGCGCCACATCCACACGTTTTTTGAACACTTCCAGGGATGGCGACTCCACCACCTCCCTGGGCAGCCTGTTCCAATGCCTGACCACCCTCTCAGTGAAGAAATTTTTCCTAATATCCAATCTAAACCTCCCCTGGCGCAACTTGAGGCCATTTCCTCTTGTCCTATCACTAGTTACTTGGGAGAAGAGCTTATTTGTCAATAAGCTGCTTTACAGCCAAGAGAAGAGAACTTAGTTTTAAGCTTGGTGAGACGTCTCTCGCTCTCCCCACTCCACTTCCTGGGAACTCGATTGAGCAAGACGCACGGTGCATTTATCTGGCACGCTGATGCGCAGACCCACTGTGTTCATCCATGCAAGTGCTCGCCCCTGAGCAGAGTAGCTATGATCAATGAAGAGCTTTAAGAAGGCAACAGCTGATTAGAAAATCAGCCTTGGAAAGAAGAGCCTCTCAAGAGGAGAGTATTTTCAGAGTTTTGCAAGAAGAGCTTTACTTTTCGGCTGCCAGACTTACAGAAACATGCACAAGGTGGTCAAGATGAACTGCAAGAAAGCTTTACCTAAGGTAGCCAGCTGCTTGAAGTGCAGGCAGGCGTTCGGCTGGCCCAGCAGATCCAGGCGATGATACAGGAGCTTGCTGCTGGGGACAGTGTTGAGATTCTTCAGCTGTTTAACAGGTATTTCTGGCTGTATTACCACGACACACAGAATAAAGGACGTGTCCTGGACCTGAAAAACATGGGCAAGCCATCAAACAAAGAAAAATGTGGAGGTGTTACAGAACTTATTTTCTATTTAGCATTCATTCTCTTTTTTTAATTGCTCATCATGTCCAGTTCTGGAAGGCAGCACCACACTTCACCATGCTCCCAAGGATTACAATGCCCACTCTCTCTGAAAACAGACAACTCCTTTTCAAAGGAGCTAATATGGACTTGACCCTACACAAAACAGAGAGGAGGAGTGTGCAGATAAAACTTTCAAGCTGTACTGGTCTCCATGCAGGCTAGAGACTTGATGGCAGCAACTCAGTTCCATACAGCCACATTCCAGTCCGCAACTACCCTGTATGTATCGGAACCACTAAGTTGTACAGAAAAATACTTTCCCACAGTCTACGCACAAAGTAAAATTATTTAGTTTTCAGGAAAAAAAGATTGCATTAAGACCTTCATTTTGTTCCTCAATTTGCAATGATTTCTAACGCTATTTTGCGGATACTTTTGGAAGTGTCATTAACAGAGGAGAGGCTTCAGGTTCGCAGTTGATAAAAACCCACTGGTATTCCCATTATGAGAATACAGACAAATCAACTCTTGCAAATAAGATTTTATCATTACCGCTCTTGTGTGCTGCACGTGTCACATGCTTTACTGTTTTGTATATTTTAAGTATCCTATAGTACACCAGACTAGCAAAATCTGGAGTTGCCCAGCTGCTCTGCAAGGTTGTTTGGTATTATTTAATGTAGCATTACAACATTAGAAAATTAGCTCCAGACACCCTCCTATGTGCTGTTACACAACGACAGATTTAATCTATTAAAACTGCTCTGCTTAATCTTTTAGGTTGGATTTAACTTAATACTGTGAAATGATCCACAAATACCCTCCTAAGTTTGTTGGCACAAAAAAGTAGCCAATTATTTCTGGCATCAGCAAAATTCACCTCGATCGTATTTAACTTTACATTCCATTTTAATCCCTAGGTCATGATCAGTGTTCAGGTATGTTCAAAAGTTAAACCGAAGAAAGGAAGACAGCTGCTAGAAGCTCTCTTAAAGCTCTTTCCACTGGTAATACAGCCCGTTGCATACACATTGTACTCAGTTTCAATGAAAGCTTCGATATAACTGATGTTTGTAAGGAAAGCGTTAAATTACAGCAAACATCATTACTGGCTACTGATATAGTTCTGAAAAAAGATAGTACCACAATGAGAAGCCGACACTTTCCAAACTGTATTAATTAATGGACCGTCTTACTCTGCCCCAAACCTAACAATAGTATTAAGCAAAAGAATAACTTAATGCTAAACACTGCCTCAGCACTATATTCAAATGAGGTCTCTGGTAGGTATTTATGTGTCACCTGGCTTGCAGTATGACATCCAGACCAGTACAGATTTACTTCCATTGGGAAAGCACGAGTATAATCTCTATGTGACTATACATTACATATGTCTTTTGAAATGAATGCCTTCATGAAGAAAGAGCATACACGTATCCATACAGACACATCTCCGAAGATGACATGGTGACAAACCCGCAATAGTAATTTCATTGGTTCTTCACTGTAACAAAAAACCCTCCACATTCTGCAGTTTGCAGTAATTCAAACCTTTCATACATCAATATACAGCAATACTTCATGCTTCACTACATTCAACACATTGATGTACTCTTCAATATATGAACTTGCTCTACGCCATCCTCTGCAACAGTGTCACTTCAAGTCCTTACCATTTTCCAGGCATAGCTGACATTGTAGGCTTCTTTTCCAACTTCTCTCAGTTTGTTTACATGCCAAGACAGTGAGGAGTTCACAGGAACCGTAATTATCTGGCTGCCCAGGGGAATGCTATATTGGCAAATATAACATACAGCAATTTTATTAAACACTGAGAAAGCTCTTAAGCAAGCCCCATCTACTGCACATATATAAAAATATCGTAAGATATGAAGAGATCAACTGTTATCTGTCTTAGGTGAAGAAAATGTGTATGTATGCTGAAAATGCACTTGTGTACCACCACATTTTGAATTAAAACACATATTCAGGTAAGACACAAGTCTAAAGAAAAATCCAGACCAAATAGTGGAAAAATCTTCCTGACATGGAAGAGAGACATTGGAAAGAGTATCCCCCAGATCAGCTGTGGAAACCACTGCTTAGCACATCAAATGATAAAATGAAGAAAGCTGGAGGGAAAAACAAGCCAGAATTGTTCTGCATTTCAGGGAGAGGAGGAGAAAAAATAAACCCACATGAGTATCAAGATACTGTAGGAAAAGGAACTTTACCTTATATTCTCTTAAAACTCCTCTAGAAATATTTCTAGTGCCCAAGGGCTGCTACTGTTGGGACTTGCATCCCGATTCCTTACCTAAGGATGTTCTGGCGCACCAGCTCAAATTTAGGAATGTTCTCGTAATGGATAATATCTGTGTGAAGTGGTGGTTCAGACAGCAGGTAGGGCCTGGTAAGGGATGGGTGCATTAGAGTGTACCCTAAAAAACAAAGCCACAAAACAAGACATGGAATGCATTATAACAACTGAGTCCAGGATGAACAGCTATGGGAAAAAAATAGAATAAAGTAACGACACACAATGATTACAAAGGCTTAACAAAAGTGAACAAGCAGTATTATCATCAAAGAAGTTGCAAACTAAGAACTTGGGTAAGTTGCAAATGAAAGACAGCTCGAAGAACCAAGCAATAAAAAGAGGCTGGGATCAGAAGAAAAGAGCTGAACACACATATACACCAGTTTTGCCTTTTGCCCTACACATACAGGAGACCTCGGATGTTACACATGTAGAAAATCTCAACAGCAAGCAAGCATTTCCACATCAAAAATCCAGTACAGACATTTCAAATCATGAATCCACCTACAGTCTCCAGCAACTCTGACATAAAACTAACCAAACAACATGCAATTAATCTTTTAATAAAGATAAATAAAGACTGTTTAGATACATGAGGATTAAGAGTTTCCTCTTGATGGTTAATCATCTCAGTGGGACTAGAAGAGAATATATAAGCCAAAAAGTTACCTTTGTTATCAATGAGGAAAGTGTAGGAACCCAAGGAGTCTTGGTAATAGGTGACATCTTCCAAGATGTATGCAAGATTAACATCTACTCCAACAATTCCTAGCAGCAGGTTTCCAAAGTAACACGGTTTACTTACAGTCATTATCAGGCCTTAGAATGAGAGAAATAACAGAAAACCATCACCAATAATATCTAGTTAATTATTTTTAGAGGAAACGGATCATGCGCTTTATTATTTCAAAATGTTATACAGTTAAATATTATATAGTATTCCTTGCTGGAATATGAACAAAAATTGGCACACCTACAGGAAAGCTGAGCAGGTTATCTGTCATGTCTGGCTGTTTTTAGCCACTCTCCCTAATTAGTTACTGTCTATGTTTCTGATAGTGACCAAAGGTACATTTAATCGATTTATTAAAATAGACACCACAATTAATGTTTTGGGGTTAATGCCAGTCTACTAGTGGATGCCTTACAGATAAGAAATGCATTTGCATGAAAAGCCAAGATAGTACTTTGCTCCTTTAACGTCATTTAAGGCCATTTAAAAACAGGGGGAGGAGGGAGCAAGAGAATTTGTACCTGTAAAGCAACAACAGGGATGAATTATTGCTCATCTAATTGCATGTTCAGAACATTAAAACTCCTCTGCTTAACTAAACCCCAATATGGCCACTGCACTGGGAATCATACCCATAATTGCACAATGGTCTGAGACGCATTTTGTGAGGGAGGTGAGAACTCTCACTAATACCTTATTTCTCTTTCTACATCACTGCTATTTGGAAACTCAGTGACTCTTTTCCTTCAAGCCAATATAAAATTCATTTGCATGCATAAGCTTTTAAGTACACTTTGATATTTATGTAAGACAAACCTTCCCTATTGCACCATTTCTAATCCTTCTGTTTTTCATTTTCCATTATGCTTGGATATGGCTTTGTGAGAGAGTAATAATACAGCTTAACTACCGAGGTTAGGAAACGCAGAAAGCAGCAAGCATTCTGACTCAGAAGAGATTTGCTCAGGAATAGTCTTAGATCTGCTTTGGGACTCAACACACGAGGCAAATGTGCATCCTAAACTCACCAGCCCTTGAAAACGATTCAGCATAACCCTCAACTACTCCTACATACTACTCGAGATTACGAATATGCAAAGTCTTGAGTGAAGAAGTACAGAATTTGCTCAATTGTCGAAGCAATGTAAAATCACCGGTGTATTTCCTAGCATCACTGTGATGGTCACACCTCTTTACGGAGCACTGCAGCAGTACTAGAGAGACGTCAGGTGAGCTGCCCGAGAACTAACAGGGGTAAACCCTCAACTCCGACCTTCCAAGCGTGTACGCTGAGCTTTAGGAAGGGCACCAGATCCCAAAGGTAAAAGGAGCAGCAGCTCTGCAGCTTGGAACTGATGACGCTTAAGCAAGTATTAGCTGAGGCAGTGGGACCCAGGGCTGGGCGCGTGTCCAGCCGGGGGAGCTCTGCCAGCACCGTGGGAGCAGCCCAAGCCGGGCTCCCTACCTCCGGAACCTGCCCTCGGCACCAGCCCAAACAGGATCACCCTGTAGTGCGTGCTTACCCTGAGCACAAATGAAACCGTCTAATACCTGCGTTTCTTACACACGACATCTCACACACGTGCTGGCACACTCCCAGACCAAGTTGAACACACAGTTTTTGTTAACAGCATCTAATTTTAAGGTAAAAAGGGAAGATCCATGCACCTTCCTGCCACGACAGCATAAATTAACTGATGGAAGAACCAGACTGCAGACATCTGCTGCATTAAGATATGCTTCAGGATGCATCCATGGTCTATGGAAAGATTGTCACCACGCTCCCATTAAATTCAGTATATCCCTCAATTCAGACTGGCCGGGCCACCATCAGCCAGCTCAGGCTTCCTCTTCTGTCCGGTGCTGAGGGCAGACCAAGTGTGCTGAAGCTAAAGGAAGAGCTAAGGATAGCAAGCTTTGGACAATACTCAGGAATCTCTCTTTGTGCCATTTGCTAAGCCGGATGCCTTCTCCCTCTTTACATGGGTCTGACTGCCAGTGTCCAGCATCCCCACCTTTACAGCCCGGCAGCGGGCAACGGATGCTGAAGTAGTTGTGAAGAGCCACTGCTTGGGGTGCAAAGACAGAAAAAAGGGAACTCCAGCAGGAAGGACGACGCAAGTCACGTGCATGGCTCCACAGGAAAGGGAGGCTCAAACATTATTAACTTTTTCTCTCCTCCACTGTGGGGGCCTATGCAATCCCCCGAGTCTACCTGTAAGACCTCAAGACATACACAAGTACTGAAATAATGAACTCTGCAATGGTGCGGCATGGTCACGGCTGTCATTTCAACGTGACAAGATTGCTTCCCTCAAGTATGAAGAATTTCTCTCCACAAATTAAATTATGGATGCTGTATACATACACATAGAGAAGAACAAACTGCACCCTTGAGAACCCAATCTAAATCTATCTACTCCATGTCTCGGGGGTGTTGGTTGATGAGACGCTCAACATGACCTGGTAATGTGCGTTCACAGCCCAGAAGGCCAACCGTGTCCTGGGCTGCACCCAAAGCAGCGTGGCCAGCAGGGCGAGGGAGGGGATTCTACCCCTCCGCCCCGCTCTGGTGAGACCCGCCCTGCAGTGCCGCAGCCAGCTCTGGGGCCCCCAACGTAAGAAGGATGATGTGGACCTGTTGGAGCAGGTCCAGAGGAGGGCCGCGAAGATGATCGGAGGACTGGAGCACCTCTCCCATGAAGACAGGCTGAGAGAGTTGGGGTTGTTCAGCCTGGAGAAGAGAAGCTTCTGGGGGAGGCCTTATAGCTGCCTTCCAGTACCTGAAGGGGGCCTAAAAGAAAGCTGGAGAGAGACTTTTTACAAGTGCACGTAGTGATAGGACAAGGGGTAATGGCTTTAAACTGAAAGCGGGTGAATTTACATTAGATATAAGGAAGAAATTCTTCACTATGAGGGTGATGAGGCACTGGAATAGGTTGCCCAGAGAACCTGTGGGTGCCCCATCCCTGGAAGTGTTGGAAGGCCAGGTTGGATGGGGCTGTGAGCAACCTGGTCTAGCGGAAGGTGTCCTTGCCCATGGCAGGGGGGTTGGAACTAGATGATCTTTAAGGACCCTTCCAACCCAAACCATTCCATGATCCTATGCCTTATTACCACTTTTTTTCATAACCATATCTTCTGCAGATAAAAAGAACATACTGGCATGAAAGGCTAATTTTACGTTTGCCTTGGGAAGACACCTAAAAGCACCACCTTGTAAGACTACAGTGTATTTAGGAATATGTAAGCAAAAAGGAACCTGATCTCTTATGTTTTTATACCTAAATTCAGCGTAAGCACTTACCATCTCCCATTTCATCTGAGAAAGGCAGACTGAAGACTGCCTCATCGATCATTCGGTTGGGGAGGTTGGTATAGAATCGGCCAACTGTAGTTTCCAGGTTACTCAGCTGGTTTAGGACCATCATGCTTCCCTTGATCACAGGTAGGGCTGTTCGGTCCGGCACTCCGTACTTCACCGAGTTCTGCTCTGCCAGGTCTCGCAGAAAGGCCAGTTCCTTCAAACCTGTCACTCCCTCTGAGACAGGGACACAAGAAATAGAAGGAAGGAGATAGAAGAAGTTTACTTTCCATCAAGACTTGTGTATCTTACTCCAAAGTACTGTCAATAAAAGCAGAATGACACATACGCTACACTATAGGACTGAATATACTCTAGGCTTATTTAAGCGATAAAGTGCTGAAAGACTAGTATGGTTTTAGGAAAAGTAATTAGCTAGTACAAAATTTAGTAAGATTGCTTCTCACATACTGTTGCGCAGTGCAAAAATTCAACATGCTGTTCACATCACCGCTTTAAACAAAGATCTTTCAACTAAGACTTATGTGACCCATAAATCCACAGGACAGCTCTTTGTTCTCCACTGGTGGCTAGTCCACATAAAGGACCAGGAGCATATTATATGCCCTTGGAGATAACAGGCTTTGTTCTTTAGCTTAACCATTAAAGTTTCACATGTTACGTAAGTCCCAGGCTCAATTCCTGCAGACAAATCAAAGATTTTTGTACGTATTAGGTCTCAAAGGAGTATTTAAATTTACAGTCAAATGATACATTAGCTTAAGCGTTAGCTTCCCTGGCTAGAGCCGGTGTGCAATTTTTAGCAATACAACATATAGCCTTCTTCCTGAAAACGCTTTGTTGGGTAAAGCAGAGGATGCCAAACGACCGTGTGCGTGACCTTCACATGTAACTTCACTCTTAAGTTGGGTCCTAAGTTACCAAAGCATTTCAGGTTACATCTGATGTTACATTCACGCTCCTTGGCTAACGACTGAAGCAGAAGTCACGTATACTCTCATTTTGCTGCACCAGGAAACATGGGCAGTGTCAGGAAGGTTTACAGTTGCAACAGTTATCAAATTTAATTGTCTGGTTACCGCTAGACAATTTAGGCAACGATACTTTATATCCTGAGCAGCTGCACCGTGATACATAAACATACAGTGGCACGCAGTTTTATATACCAAAGAGGTAACATCTGGATGCAGCCTCTGGATTACACAGGCCAAAACCCATCAACAAACTGCTCCCAGTAAGGCGTGGAATTACATTTGGACGAGCTTAATAAACTAGCTGTGCAACGAAAGGGAATTTTCACCCACTGGAAATACAAAAACATTTC